>NC_086119.1:5010035-5347535 GCF_963921235.1 Mobula hypostoma | reverse complement strand
AAGGTTTTCAGAGCCTGCAGAGGGACTTGGACCAGCTGGAAAAATGGGCTGAAAAATGGCAGATGAAGTTTAATACAGACAAGTGTGAGGTATTGCATGTTGGAAGGACTAACCAAGGTAGAACATACAGGGTTAATGGTAAGGCACTGAGGAGTGCAGTGGAACAGAGGGATCTGGGAATACAGATACAAAATTCCCTAAAAGTAGCATCACAGGTAGATAGGGTCATAAACAGAGCTTTTGGTACATTGGCCTTTATTAATCAAAGTATTGAGTATAAGAGCTGGAATGTTATGATGAGGTTGTATAAGGCATTGGTGAGGCCAAATCTGGAGTATTGTGTTCAGTTTTGGTCACCAAATTACAGGAGGGATATAAATAAGGTTGAAAGAGTGCAGAGAAGGTTTACAAGAATGTTGCCGGGACTTGAGAAACTCAGTTACAGAGAAAGGTTGAATAGGTTAGGACTTTATTCCCTGGAGCGTAGAAGAATGAGGGGAGATTTGACAGAGGTATATAAAATTATGATGGGTATAGATAGAGTGAATGCAAGTAGGCTTTTTCCACTGAGGCAAGGGGAGAAAAAAACCAGAGGACATGGGTTAAGGGTGAGGGGGGAAAAGTTTAAGGGGAACATTAGGGGGGGCTTCTTCACACAGAGAGTGGTGGGAGTATGGAATGAGCTGCCAGACGAGGTGTAACATTTAAGAATAAATTGGACAGATGCATGGATGGGAGGTGTATGGAGGGATATGGTCCGTGTGCAGGTCAGTGGGATCAGGCAGAAAATGGTTCGGCACAGCCAAGAAGAGCCAAAAGGCCTGTTTCTGTGCTGTAGTTTCTATGGTTTTCTAGATTTAGTTTTTGTTCTTTAAGAGTTGTCCCAAATAAATGGCTGCCCTGATTAATCAATAGACCAATTAACTAGAATCCACTGTATTTAGTCTCTGGCAGTTGCCAATTCCATTCTTTAACTGATTGTAATATCTGCCTAGAAGCAAGCAAAAACATGCCAGCCACAAACAAGAGAAAATCTGCGGATGCTGGAAATCCAAGCAACACACACAAAATGCTGGAGGAACTCAGCAAGCCAGGTAGCATCTATGGAAAAGATTATAGTTGACGTTTTGGCCCAAAACCCTTCATCAGGACTGGAGAAAAATACAGGTGAAGGGTTGAAGGGTCTCAGCCCAAAACATTGACTATATTCTTTTCCAAAGATGCTGCCTGGCCTGCTGAGTTCCTCCAGCATTTAGTGTGTGTAGCATGACAGAGTGGCACACAGTGACCTCCTCGACTGTCTGCTTAACCATTCCCTTTGATAGCAGATTGTCGTCTTATTTTAAATTGAGAAACCCTGGTTAGGACCAATATTCAATGTAGGACACCACCAAGGTTAAGAACCATGACAGGAAAAGTGAATTAGAAAGCAGATAAATTATGAACAAAAATCCATATCCTGCCATGCCATAACTCAATACAGCATTTTTAACTTGAGCTTTGCTCTTGGAGTTTATGTTACAGAACCTTTTGAAATGTTTCTAATTTGTTCAAAGCAAGAGATATTCAGCACACCAGAAAGTACATGGTCCTCAGAAGTTGCTTGTTATTGGTTAACTTATGATAGTTGTGGGTGGATCGTATCTTCTTAGCAGAGGAATCAAAAAACAGAGGGAACAGAACTATAAATTACAATAAGAAATATACAGTATATATAATTTTTTTAAGTGAAAAAAACAGAACAAAAATAGTGAGGCAGTGATTATAGGTTCATGGACCATTCAGAAGTCAGATGGCAGAGGGAAGGGAAGAAGTTTTTACCAGAATGCTGCCTGGATTAGAGGGTATCTTTTATGAAGATAAATTGGATAGCTAGGGATTTTCTCTTTGAAGCAAAGGAGGATGAGGGGTGACTTGGCAGAGGTGTACAACATGATAAGAGGCAGAGGGAACAGAACAGACAGCCAGAGACAGTTTCCCAGGACAGAAATGGCTAATACAAGACGGCATAATTTTAAGGTGACTGGAGAACAGTACAGGGAACATCAGAGGTAAGTTCTTTACACAGAGAGTGGTGGATGCGTGGAATGCCCTGTCAGGGATGGTGGTAGAAGCAGAAACATTAGGGGTATTTTTTTTTTTTTAAATTAGTTAAGCACATGAGTGAGAGAAAATTGTAAGGTTGTTTAGGAGGGAACTGTTATATTGATCTTGGAGTTGGTTAAAAGTTGGCACAACATTGCGGACCAAAGGGCCTGTACTGTGCTGTAGTGTTCTATTTTCTAAGAAGCTGTTCCCAAAATGTTGACACGGGGAATTCTGCAGATGCTGGAAATTCAAGCAACACACATCAAAGTTGCTGGTGAACGCAGCAGGCCAGGCAGCATCTCTAGGAAGAGGCACAGTCGACGTTTCGGGCCGAGACCCTTCGTCAGGACTAACGGCAAAGATCGCAAGATCTTACATCTGCAGATCCCAGAGCCTGCTGGCCCTGACGCTAGCAGGCATGAACTTCAGATGGCGGCATTTGCCATTGATCTCGCCGGCTCTAACACCCCAGGGCATATTCAAAACCCGGACTCCAGCAACGACCATGGACACCTTCAAAGCGATTGCGCAACCACCAGCTGCGACTCCAGCCTGGAACTCCAGGCCGGGTCTTTATGTGCTGCTGTTGTGACTCCCGTCTCCCCTTCCCCCACCACCACTCCACAGCCCCGTCTTCCTCAGATCCCACCGTCAACTTCTGGGCCCTCAGAAGCTCCATCTTCCTCTCACCCCAACCCTCCCCTCTCCACTGACACCCTCATCCTCCCCCCTCCCCCCTCTGATCCCAGCTCTCATCCGTGCCAAGTCTTTACCATCCCCTCCTAAAATGTTGAGTGTGTGTTTTCAGGCTCCCGTACCTCCTTCCTGAAGGTAGTAATGAGAAGAGGGCATGTAGAAAGATTAGAGGAGAGATGACGAATAGTGGTTGTGGGGATCCTGAAATCCAGTGTTTGAAAGGATGATGATGGGAAAAGCAAAGTTCCATCACATTTAACAAGTACTGGATGTGTCCCTGAAGGCCTGTGACCTACAGGTCTATGGATCTAATGCTGAAAGGTGGGATTAGACATGGAAACCCTTTTTCAATTGGCAAGTGCATGGTCTTTTCTGTCATCAATTACACTATGTCAAGCTGAAAAATATCTGAATCACATCTCAAAATGTCAGGATTTTCCTGAATCACTGAGCCAAGGTATTAGTTGAGAAATGTAACAGTCAACCGATGATGAGGGGTTTTGACAGTACAAAGAAAAACTCTACTGCGGCCTAGTAAATTGGTTGATTAGAGAAGGAAAAGCAGGAATGTGGAGGGAAGTTTACATTCAACATTTCAAGTTGCGACGGTACAGAATGTGGCACCATAGTGTAGAGTTCAGTGATCGGGATTCAATTCCTGCCACTGTCCATAAGGAGTTTGTACATTCTCTCCATGACCCATGTGGGTTTTCTCCGGGTGCTTCAGCTTCCTCCCGCATTCCAAAGACATATAGATTAGTCATTTGTGGCCATGCTATATTGGTACTGGAAGCATGGTGATGCTTGCAAGCGGCTCCCAACACATCCTCAGACTGTGTTAGCCGTTGACGCATTTCACTATATATTCCATAGAAACATAGAAAACCTACAGCACAACACAGGCCCTTCGGTCCACAATGCTGTGCTGAACATGTCTTTACCTTAGAAATTACCTAGGGTTACCCACAGCCCTCTATTTTTCTAAGCTCCATGTACCTATCCAGGAGTCTCTTAAAAGACCCTATCGTATCCGCCTCCACCACTGTCGCTGGCAGCCCTTTCCACGCACTCACCATTCTCTACGTAAAAAACTTACCCCTGACATCTCCTCTGTAACTACTTCCAAGCACCTTAAAACTGTGCCCTCTCGTGCTAGCCATCTCACCCCTGGGAAAAAGCCTCTGACTATCCACATGATCAATGCCTCTCATCATCTTATACACCTCTAACAGGTCAGCTCTCATCCTCCATTGTTCCAAGAGGAAAAGGCCGAGTTCACTCAGCCTATTTTCATCAGGCATGCTCCCCAATCCAGGCAACATCCTTGTAAATCTCCTCTGCACCCTTTCTATTATTTCCGCATCATTCCTGTAGTGAGGCGACCAGAACTGAGCACAGTACTCCAAGTGGAGTCTGACATACTGTCCCAAATAAATGAAGCAAATCCTGGCCAATTTCTCAATTAGTTTTTGATCCATAAGAGTTGTTCCAAATAAGAAGCTGCCCTGATTAACCAAAGGCCCAATTAACTGGAATCCACTGTATTTGAAAAGCAAAGAATTGCATGACTTGGTAAATTTAAATTGGTAATTTGGTTTATCATTGTCACATGCACTGAGGTATAGCAAAAACTTTGCTTTGCACACCATCCATACAGAACATGCCTTCACATCAGTACGTCAGGAAATATAAGGGGAAACAATAGCAGAATGCAGAATTAAGTGTTACAGTTAGAGAAAGTGCAGTGCGGATACACAATGAGGTGCAAGGCCATAATGTGGTACAAGGTGAGATCAAGAGTCTATCTTATCATATTAGGGGACTGTTCAATAGTCATAATAGCAGGATAGAAGCTGTCTTTGAGCATGGCCGTATGTGCCAAGGCAAAGAAGTGGGACTAACTGAATATCTCTTCCATAGCATGATGGGTCAAATGGCTTGAGATTCAATGCGATTGTTAAGCTTTTTAAAATTGCATATATGAAAATAAATCAAGTAATTTCAACATTCACAGTCAATATTCCTAAAATCCAAAAGCTCCTCTTACTGTATAATGAAGTTGGAGTATATCTAAACCTAATCCTCTAAGAAACATACAATGAGTGGAATGTATAAGTCCGCTGGTGAGCTTGGCAGTACTTGTCATTGTCACTGGATATTGCCCAACGCCGGCCTCCTAGGCCTGAGTCAACGTAGTAGTAGTAGTCATCACTGGATATGAAGTGGGACAACGTTCCCATGACTCACTTAAATCATTACTTCACTGATGAAGCAAAACATAGAGCACTATCAATTGCACCAAGGTTCAGGGAATTGATTACAATTCAGTTAAATTCTAGGTTTATCACTAACTGCATTCTCCCCATCATCTTGACAAATTCCCTTTAAAGCAAAGCTTTAAAAATATTGGGAAACATTCAAGTAATTTGTCAGTAATTAGTGGAGCAGAAGGTAAAGTAATGATGTAGATCCTGGCAGCAGCTAAAACTGAAATTAAAAGAGCAGACCATTGGACTTCAATCTTTCAAATCTCAAGAGCCAGCTAAGAGTTCTGCTAACGTAACAGGGACTAGAAGTTGTTGGAAGTCCAGAAGTGATCCACTAGTTCTCTCCCTTGTGCTGCTTTCTAATTGAAAGTTATGCAGATGGATTTCCTTTGCAGTCAAATGAACATTCTGGGCAACAGATAAACATATGCCAATGCGTCAGATTTTGGACATAATTCTAGGTTATAAACTGGTTCCTTCTGACTAACTCTCTATCTAGTCCTCTGCTATGGTGGATCTTTCCAGTGTCCCACTGCTGCCACGAGAGTTGGTAGCCAGACAACACATATTTAAGATGATGTGTGGCTTTTGGCTCCAAGTTTTTTCATGTAATGACTTACTAGAATCCTAGAGTTCATTGCCTGCAGCAGATTTAGCAGTAAGTTTGAAAAGTGGAATTTGATAAATACCTGGAAAGATAACAATATGCAAGGTTCTTCACAAAGAGCAAAGAAAAGGGATGCATCCTTATAGCTCATTCAGAGCCACAATAGCCAGTCTTCACCAGGATAATAGAGGCTGCACCACAGCCTAGCACCACAGATTAGGTATTATTCTCTGGAGCATAGAAGAATGATGGGAGACAAACAAAATCATTAGAGGTATAGGTGAGGTAAATGACATTGGGTGAGACCACGACGAGAGGTCATGGTTGAAAGGTGAAAGATGAAATGTTTAACGGGAACATGAGGGGAAATTTCTTCATTCAGATGGAGCTGAGAGTGTGAAATGAGCTGCTGGTTGAAGTGGTGGATGTGGGTTCAATTTCAACATTTAAGAGAAGTTTGGATGGGGGGGTGTTATGGAGGGCTATGGCCCAGGTGTGGGTCAATGGGACTAGGCAGAATAATCATTCAGCATAGACTAGATGGGCCAAAGGGCCTGTTCCTGTGCTGTAGTGCTCTATGACTTGATCATGGTAGAACACAGTTCCACAGATTTCCAGAACAATCCAAAAGAGGCTTTTTTTTTCATTTCTGGACTTCAACCTTCTTCCAATTTCCAAATTAAAAATTGAGAGCCATAGTTGATCACATTCCACCAGCTGGCTGGAGGGAAAAAAACTATGGAACAATATTGGTTGTAGCCCTGGACTAGAACTAGTAAGAAGGTGACCTAGGTAGGTTAGGTGACCTTGAGCCAATGGGATGAACAGCCATCAGTTCTACTGATGAGGAACACTGTAAGCGTCAGGAGCTCCAAATACATAACAGCGATGACTCTTCAGCAACCAGAGAACAACCATTGTGGATGAGGAGGACCCCACGAACATGTCGCGACCAGGACCTTGAGGAACGTCTGGCCAGCACTGACTCCTTTCCCGGGTAATACCTTTTCTCTTCATTGACTGTTCATGGAGGGTCAGGGAATTCTGGTGGGGGTGCACACATGTAGTTGACCCAAGAGCTTTTTAGTTGAGACAATAAAGGTTACTTGTTGGTAAGTACAGATTCTCTCTGTACCTCTCTGATCATTACTCCTAGATTCTTATCCATTTTTATTTCTCCAAGCTGCTGTCAGCCACAGGAAAGTTTATTGCCTGGGTCCTCATTATCTGCCTCTCCCAGCCCCAATCACAGAGTGGACTCAGACCTGCGAAAGGCATAATGGATGTGTTCTCCGCAGCACAAAATTTCCAAAAAGGAGCAGCGTCAACCACAATACCATTTTTTGATCTCCATTAATTGAAGGGGATGGTACAACATCTTGTTTATGTTTGGTTGCCTGCAGATATCCATCTCCATTTTATACCTGGCTACATGCTAATAAGCAAGTCATGACTCTAACTAAAAGGAGCACAACATATTCAATCTCATTGCTCACACTTCTCAAGTAACCCAACAACTTCGGTCTATCACACTGTAATGTTCCAGGCGGCCATAACTAACTTCCCTTTGGAACAGAGTTAATCTACGGGACAAGTAGAGACTGTTCCTCCATTCCTGAACCAATATTCCTCCAATCAAGCTGCAATACACACGTGAAGTATACATGCAAAGGACAAGTGCAAACCACCATCAACCGGTTCACTGAAACATACAGTTGCTAGAAAAAATTTGTGAACCCTTTGCAATTATTTTTTTTCATGCATTAGTTACTCACGAAATGTGGTCTGATCTTTATCTAAGTCACAATACTGTAATAGACAAACACAATCTGCCTAAACTAATAACATACAAGCAATTGTACTTTTCATGTCTTTATTGAACACATTGTTTAATCATTCACAGTCCAGGCTGGAAAAAGTATATGAACCCTTGAATTTAATAACTGGTAGAATAACCTCCATCGAATGTTTCCTGGAGCTGCACAGTGGCAAGGAGAAATTTTAGATCATTCCTCCATACAAAACAGTTTTAGTTCATCAATATTTCTGGGATACCTTGCATAAACAGCCCTCTTTAGGTCATGCTACAGCATCTCAATTGGGTTAGTATCTGGACTCTGACTTGGCCATTTCAAAACAGGAATTTTCTTGTTTTTAAACCATTCTGTTGTTGATTTACTCTTGTGTTTCAGATCATTATCTTATGGCATCATGCAACTTCTATTAAGCTTCAGGTGACAGACTGCTATCCTGACATTCTCCTGTAAAATGTCTTGATACAATTTTGAATTAATTGTTCCCACAACGATTGCAAGCTGTCCAGGCCCTGAGGCAGCAAAGAAGACCCAAACCATGATGCTCCTTCCACCATGCTTCACAGTTGGGACGAAGTTTTGGTGTTGGTGTGTAGTATGTGGTACGTAGTTGGTGGTATGCATTTCTGCCAAGAAGTTCAACTTTTGTCTCATCTATCCACAGAACATTGTCCCATAAGTGTAAGGAACATCCAGGTGGTCTTTTGCAAACTTGAAACATGTAGCAATTTTTTTTTTTGGAGGGAAGTGGCTTCCTCCACGGTGTCCTTCCATTACACCATTCTTGTTTGGTGTCTTTCTTATAGTGGACACATGACAGAGACTTTAGCAAATACTAGAGATTTCTGCATGTCGTTTGTTGTTACCCTTGGGTTTTTTACACCTCCTTCAGCATTGCACGTTGTGTCCTTGGTGTGATCTTTGCAGGATGCCCACTCCTAGGGAGAGTAGCAAGAGTACTGAATTTCCTCTATTGAGAGACAATTTCTCTTACTGTGGACTGATGAACACTCAGGTCTTTAGAAATGCTTTTGTAGTCTTTTCCAGCTTTGAACATCTCTACAATTCTTTTTCTAAGGTCCTCTGAAAGTTGTTTTGATCGAGGCATGGTGCACATAAAGAGATCTTTCTTGAGAAGTGCAGGCTTCATCAGTAACCTGACTTTTTTAAAGGGAAGGGCACCTCTACAACCCACACCTTCAATTTCAACTCATTGATTGGAACACCTAACTCCAAATAGCTTTTGTATAAGGCATTACCCCAGAGGCTCACATAAATTTTTTGTACCTAGACTATGAATGTTGAAATGGCGTACTCAGTAATGACAAGAAGCACAATTCTTTGTGTGTTATTAGTTTAGACAGATTGTGTTTGTCTATTATTGTGGCTTACATGAAGATCAGACCACATTTTATGACTAATTAAAGCAGAAACCTAGGTAATTGTAAAGGGTTCACGAACATTTTTCCTGCAACTGTATGGGAGAATGGCTTTTAGGCTTGATGCTTGCAAAACAGAGGTCCTCCAGAAACCAATAAAGGCAGACATCGGTGACGAAAGACTCTGCCTTCAATGTATTAGCACAACCTTTGCCTATCTGAGAATAAAAAATATTTGACGACCAATACCTCAAAGCTCAATTCCACCAGGCAGCTTCCTGCCCACCTGTACTTCTCTGAGACATGGACTTCCACAACTGGCATCTCAAAGTACTGTAATAGTGGCACCAATACTGTCTCTCCAAAATTCTCTAATCCATTGAAACGAAATGTGGACCAGTCACCCAACCTCTCTCAGGGCAATATTCTCTGCAAGCACATTCTAATTAACAGCTCTAGTATACAGCCCGTTGGTGTACATGCTTAACATCATACTCCCAAAACAGAAACTTTATCTTGAGCTCTGTCATTGCAATTGATTACCATAGTCAAAATCAAAGCCGAAGTCAAACTTATTGGCGATTGAAGGAAAGTAGCTGTCCTTGAACCTAGTTGCATAAAACTTCAAAGTTCTATACCTACTTTCGGAAAGTAGATGCAAACAGATGGCGTGAACCAGATGGAGTGGATTTTTGATGATAGATGCCTCCTTGAGGCAGCACCTCCTGTAGACACTACCAGATGAGCAGAGGAAATGATTCAAGGGCATTCTCAAAACATCATGAAAAAATGCATGTGTTTTACTGACTAGTGGGAATTTCTATTTCATCATTATGCAAAATCAAGCAATATTGAACCCCAAGTCCACGTGATGCCAGCATGTAGAAGTCCAGTGTAAATGAAGAAGGACCATATTGCCTACTGATTAACCCATGCAAATCTATCCCAAGCACATCATTCATGCCTGATTTGTGGCTTAGGGACTGAAGGTCCACACATTGCACTCATCACCAAACGCAGATCTAACAGAACTGGAGCTGATCCCAAAGGTTAGCCTAAGAATTGACAGTCCATTAGAAAAATTGAAAGTTTATGAGGACCCTGTTCGGTATGAGAAAAGATCGGATAGGCTGAGGCTGTTTTCTCTGGGACAGAGAAATCTGAAAGAGGTGTGGACTATGAGGAAAACACAGGAGGATACAGACAGGCTGAATGGACATGGGAGATGGAATAGAATATGGAATAAATGTGAAATAATTTTATTTTGGTAGAACTAAAAATGGAATCGCCAAATATTATTCCAAATGATAAGGTGAAAGATGTTCAGAGGAATTGGGGTTTCCTTGAAACAAATCACTGCAAATTGAAACACTTTGCTACATAAATAGCTTAAAGATGAAAGATTAATTTTTATCACATGTACATCAAAACATAAGTGAAATGAGTCATTCAGATAATTAGCGAGGGTTGTGGTGGGTAGCCCACAAGTGTCCCCACTCCTCTGGAGCCAGCATGGCATGCCCACAACTCACTAACTGTATGCATGAGTCTTTCTGGAATGTGGAAGGAAACGAGTGAACGCTGAGGTGATGGGGGGAACATACAGATTCCCTACAGAGAGCAGCAGGAATCAAACCCTGATGTTACAGCTGGTGTTTTAAAGCGATGCACTCACTGCTACACTACAACTAACCTTTGCTACAAGATTTGAGAGAGGCAATTTGCTCCAATCATAAAGACGTCTCGGTACTGTGTACAAGATTGAACTTCCTACCAAAGATGTAAGCAACAGAAAGAGCGGAGAGTAAGTTCACCGGGTTGTTTCTTGGAATGGCAGCTTTCAGAAATAAACTTAATAGATTAAGTAGAATCAGCCTACACTTTCTAAAGTTTAAAATTGAAAGGTAATCTCACCAAAATGTACAAATTTCAAGTGGTGTGACAGGAGAGATGAAAAACTAGATTTTCCCTCAGGCTGTGGAATCTAGAACTAGAGGCTGATTACAAATAAAAGCTTTGCCATTCAGAAATTTATTCACCCAGACTATCTGAATCTTAGGAATACAAAGATACAATTGGTAAGTTAATTGGCTACAGCAAAATGCTCTCAGTGTAAGAGGATGGCAAAAGAATTAGTGAGGAAGGGGAGGGTCTGCGGTGAGGTGATGGAGATGTAAGATTTAAAATGGGATCAATGTACGTAGGTGCTTATAGTCCGCGTGGATGAAATGGGCTGAAGGGCCTGTTTCCATTCTGTTTGAGTCCAATCATTTTTTCTTAGTTATATTAGGGATTCAAAGGATTGTTATGCAGGCAAGAAATATTGAGGTAAAAGAACACCCAATATCTAGAGACGGAGAAGGGATGAGGAGTAATGTAACTATCATATGCTCCTTCTTAACTGAGATCTATACTAAATGTAATGAAGAACTGGGGGAGGGGTGTGAAACATTTGGCATTACTGAGGTAACATAAAATTGTACATCTTTTCACACGATGTATGGAAGTTCATGAAAACCTCAATGGCAACGTCGTTAGGTACACTTGCTCCATAATGCAAATATCTAATCAGCCAATCATGCGGCAACAATGCAATGCATAAAAGCATGCAGACATGGTCAAGAGGTTCAGTTGTTCAAACCAAACATCAGAATGGGGAAGAAGTGTGATCTAAGTGACACTGACCACGGAATGGTTGTTGGTGCCAGACGGAGTGGTTTGAGTAACTCGGAAACAGCTGATCTCCTGCGATTTTCACATGCAACAATCACTAGAAACAACAGAGAATGGTGCAAGAAACAAACAAAAATATCCAATGAGTGGCAGTTCTGTGGACAAAATCACATTGTTAGTGACAGAGATCAGACAAGAATGGCTAAACTGGTTCAAGCCATTTAACAGCAGCAGTAACTCAAATAATCGCGCTTGGCAACAATGATATGCAGAAGAGCATCCCTGAACGCCGAAATGGATGGGCTACAGCAGCAGAAGACCATGAGCATACACTCAGCGGCCACTTTATTACCTCTGTAGGAGGTAACTAATAAAGTGGCCACTGAGCATATATTGTAACTGACTGCCTTCCTAAGCCATCAGGGAGGGTAGTCCACTGGTCTTCTGGGTCTGGGGGTTCTGCTCAGGGCTAACAACCCCGACTGCTGTAGGTCTGGAGTCATACTTCAGACAGACTGGGTGAGAGTCACAGATTTCCTTCCAGGAGACCATGAGTGAACCAGGTGGGTTTTTATTAAAGTCTAGTAGCATTGTGTTCATCATTACTATACATTCCAGTTTACGTGTTCATCATTACTATTTGCTCCACATTATCAATTAAATTCAGATGGCACATTTGACATGCCGAGATTTGAACTCACATCTCTGGTAATTTAAAAGCCGTAATACTGAAGAACTGCCATGCCAAAGAACTGAAGGTCAACATGAATCAGCAACACCATGAGAAAGAAAACTGGAGGAGCAAATTAAGAAGGAAAAATGTTGCTCGATTAAGTATCTGGAACTTTTTCATCATTTTGGATGACAGTGAAATCGAAGCTGATTCCAGAACTTACACATTTTTAAAAAGAAATTCTTATGTCACATGCAACATTAAGTGGGCCCACATAGATTCTATTGTGTTTATGCTTGGACAGCATAATAAGTTTACTTCAAACTGTTTGTGCATTTCCCAATTATTTACAGGAAAAAGCGGAAAGGATCACACTTTACATATACAACCCTAATACTCATGTCTCAACAGTGCAGCCAATAAATTTTCTTTGACATTACAGAGAGAGCAATTTATATGTTCAAGTAGTTCTCTTCCTTCTCCCTAGCATTTACTCAACTGAGTGTCTCCACAGTTTCAAAGGCATCAGATGCCAACCCACGTAATCTTCAGTGCAATGGAGCAGATTCAGAAGTGGGTTTCCACAGATTCATATCCCCAGGAAGAGTCTTAACCCACCCTAACCTACCTACACTCAATACATATGTATTTTTCCAAAGAACAATCCAGAGGTAGGAATTCAATAAATAGCATATGTACTAAAAATCTGGCTAAGAAAGAATTTGCATTCATATATTTCCTTACACAGCCTCCAAGAGGACCATAACCAAGTCGTGGGTTGGAGGCTTGCATGTCTCAATGATCTGGAGAGCTACATTGATTGGCGTCAGGGCTTTATGCTTTGGCTCTTGGTACGGTCATCCATGCCAAACAGGTCAAAGGGTAGAGGACAGACTAAGAGTGGTCCACTGGTCCTCCAGATCTGGGGGTTCCGCTCAGGGCTAACAACCCCGACTGGTAAAACAAAATTGTTACGAAAACAGCAATGAAAAGTCCTTCTACATCTGAGTGTGATGGTATTCCTGAGTCTCCATCTAGGATTTGCTTGACTGACAGTAGTAAAAACTAAGACAAAGCTACTGACAAAATGAAGGAAGCTCTGAACACCACCAGAGATGGAGGACCTTCACTGCTGCCTTAAATGCCAGCAGTGTAACAGACAGTAAGTAAGTAAGTTACACATCCGTAGGACATTGCAGATACTTCTCAATGAATGAATTTCAGTTTTCAAAAGTACTTTTAATTTTAGGTGGAAACCTGAAGTTTTTTTTACACCTCAAGGTACTACCTGCTTTGCTATAGTAAATACTGTAGGTGACTTTAGCAGAAGTGCGATCTCACCTTAATCTGGAAGCATTCCCCAATGGTGGGTGGGTGTGTGTGTGTGTGTGTGTGTGTGTGTGTGTGTGTGTGTGTGTGTGTGTGTGTGTGTGTTTAGATTACCATGCAGTTTTACCAACTCAGCCTAGACTGGAAACCAAACACAACAGTTGCCAACTTCTAACATCTCAACAACTTACCAACCACATTACAAGGATGGAAGAGTTAACATTTGATAAGACTCACTTGTCTCTCTCATGTGAAGATTAAAGGTCCCAACATATCATTCAAAGGGCAGAGGACTTCTCAGTGACTTGAATGTCTAAACAGATTATCTAATCTTTTTCAAAATAAGGTTTGTAGGAACTTGCTGCTCATAAATTGGCTGCCACATTTCCTACACTTTAACAATGACCATACTTCAAAATTACCACATCAAATTGTTTTGGAACATCCTGAGGTAGAGAGCTTCAACCTCTTCCTTTGCTTTAAAACAGTACAGGAGAAGGAAATATTTCCATATTATTGTTCTCACTAGAAAGAGACTACGTTGTTAGAAGCAACAGAGCACTCTGAAGCAACTGTACCACACTGGATATTAACAGTTCTTGTCCAAAAACAATGTGAAAAGTTATGATTAAATGCATCTCAATGCCTCCCCCTGCAGGTTCAGTCCTGCAATATCATAGTAAAGTTTTTCTTTTAAGCCTTACTTGGCATCAAAAAAAAGTCTAACTAACTGTTGTAAGCCATTATCTTGTAATTGTTACAAGTTCAAAACATATTATTTACAATGACTAAAAAGAGTAACTGTAGACAGCTAATAAAGTTCACTAAAATCCAAAATGGTCAGAAACAAAGACATTTATAAAAATCATTAGAAAACCAAATACACATAACACATGTGTGCCAATTTCACCACTTTGAAAAAGAAGTTCCAAATTCCCACACTGGTTTAAAGAAAAATCAATTCATGTACAAAGAGAATTAATCCCATAACTGCTTCTATGTCTTTGGGATAATAAACTTGCCAGATAAAAGTTTTCATCAGTAATATCTGTAGCGAGACTGATCTGTAACAGCAGTCAGGAAGGCTAACTATGATCCAAGTCTGAATCGTTCAGGTATATTTGATATTTATTAAACAGAGCCTTTCCAGAAAGGCAGTCCTTCAATAAGATTTCACAGTTACCTTAAGAACGATGCATTTTAAGTACATATTGCTCTGCTCCACCATTGAATGCGCAAAATCTGAAACAATCTGTTTGTTTGTGCTACTCTTCACAATTCTTCACCAACTTATTCTTCTGAATTCCCCTCTTCCCTCCCTCAGAAAGCCTTTCATGCTCTCTGCATCATTTCCGAATTTATTTTGATATAGAAAAACGTTTTATTCAAAATAGAAATATGCTTATAAGGATAAACAGTGCAATGCATTTTCATTCTTTACATTCCAAGTCAATGCTTTCCAAACTGTTCGATTACATTCCTGCATATCAACAGCACTGCTGTCACCCCTGGAGTGATACACTACTACGGTAATTGAGGGGCTTCGTCACTCAGCCCAGCCAACACCACCACTCCCCCACACCTCAGGAGCAAAAGAACCTTATTCCAAGGTCCTTCACCACCGAGTCCTTGCAGTGGCTACATTTTATAATTTAGCTCAGCAAAGCAAATATTTCATTCTTAGATTACACATTCTGCATTTCTGTTGGACTGGTCACTAACGAATCAAACCACAATACAGTCAATGCACACATGAAAGATCTCATAGCTTGCATATTTCTGGAATACATTTAAGGATAAAGCATATGTAACAGAAAACTACTATACTTTGAACTTGTAATGGATGACAAACATGTGTGAGAGAAGTTAGAGTAACTCTAGTTAGAACTGGCTCGGAAGTTGCTATGTGACATGGAACCTGATGATGATCCAATCGTGTGGTTGAAGTTGGTGAGTCAGCGGATGGGTGCATTGACACAGATGCTCAAGTTTTCAAAGATTTCAAAACTTTCTTAAATGCATTCATGTGCATGCCAAACATCAGAAGAAAAGCACAGAAATGGTGATCTGCATCATCTAAGCAATGCTCTCCAAATTTCAAGGCACCAAGCAATTTCTTTCTGCCCTTATTGAACCAGCTGGCTGATGAGTGGCAACATGCACAAAATACTGGAAGAACTCAGCAGGTCAGACAGCAACTTTGGAGAGGAATAAGCTGGTGATGGTTCAGGCTGAGACCTGATGAAGAGACTTGGCCCGACTGTTTATTCCTCCCCATAAATGCTGCCTGACCTGCTGAGTTCCTCCAGCATTTTGTGTGTGTTATTCTGGATTTCCAGCATCTGCAGAATCTCTTGTGTTTAAGCTGACTGACAAGAATGTTTCATTTTGCACTTTCTTCAGTAGTCGCGCAAGACCTAGAAAATGTCTGACTCTGGACAAGACCAGAGGTATGAAAGCTTGTTTCTTTACGCCAATGGCTGCAGTGTGCTTGCTACTCTTCGCAAGCAACAAATTTAAAACATTATTATGAGCAAGACAAATATACAGCAAAGCAATCCACAAGTACTGAGCAACTCAATCCATGATCAGATAACTGGTTCTTCAATAGCTTTTCATTATGTTAAAAGAATAAAGATTAGTTTAGCTTTAAAGATCAGCTGTATCTTTACTTGTCACTTGAAACATCAAAGCATACAAAGGAATATGTCATCTTTGTCAATGGCCAACTGTCCAAGGATTGTGCTGGGGGCAGTTCACAAGTGTCACCGCGCTTCTGGTGCCAATATAGCATGCCCATACCATACCAACCTTAATCCACCCATCTTTGGAATGTGGAAACAAACAGAGCACCTGGAGGAAACCATGCAGTCACGGGGAGAACATACAAACTACTTATAGACAACAGTGGAAATTGAACCCCGAACAGCATCTGCTGGCACTGTAAAGTGATTGTGCTAACCACTATGTTATCGTGCCAGCAAGCAGCAAGTTTTCTCACCTTGACATGCATGTCACTGTAAATTCATGTCACCATCAGAATTTGCCATTTTGCATCATTAGACCCCTTGACATAAGTTTTGATTAATCTTCAGAACTAATAATGATAACTACTTCTGATAGATGGTATGAATGAAATGTGTAGTTTGTGTCAACGATCAACTGTCCGAGGACATGAAGGAGGCAGCTGACAAGTGTTGCCATGCTTCTGACACCAGTGTAGCATACTCACAATTTACTAACCTTAACCTACACATCTATAGAATGTGGGAGGAAACTGGAGCACTCAGAGGAAACCCACGTGGTCATAATGAGGACGCACGAGCTGTTTACTGACAGTGGCAGTGAACCCTGATTGCAATCACTGACACTGAAAAGCATTACGCTAAGTGCTACACAACTGCGCTGCTAAGTGATTGTGTGCGATCACTTGAGTTGAGTACCATGTTCTTCTAAGGAGTAGACATGTCTATTGGTGGGTCCTCAGGGATCGTAAAGGCCAATCCGGGATCCACGTATTCTGGTGCAATGTTGACAAGAGTAAGTAGTGACTGTGGTCAGTGGTCGGGTCTTTTGGTTGTTCAGTCTCTCCTTTCGCAGCTGCCGCTTGTTCTCTGCAGCACAGCGGATGTCACTCTCATGTAGCACAGCTGAACGTTAACACAACTCCACTAAATACCTCTAAAATTTAACGTTTTACTTTAGTTCATTTCTGTGAAATATTTAAACGTTATGACTGGTATACTATGGTTATCCGTATCATCAACTCAGAGACAATCTTACTTCCGGGGTGCCTGGGCACGACTCGAGTAGCAGCAGTACTCTCAATGGATACGATTAAATATTCCCATTTCAGCCTGATACAGCTAAAAAGCACAACTGCTTCCAAGGTCAGTACAGTCAACAAAGATGTCTTAATGCGTTTAAATGAACTATCACTGCTTAAAACCGATGGAAACAACTCTGATTGTGGTCAGAAGTGCCCACGGAGGACACCTCAGAGGAAGCGTGGGTGTAGATCAGGGTTACAAGTGCGTTTAAGAAACGGGGTTTTAAATTCCCTATACCGACTATCTTGCTGGCGAACGTACACTCTCTGGTGAATAAGATCAATAATCTCAGAGCCAGGGTGCTGAATCAGAAGGACATTAGGACCGTGTGTGTCCTTCGTTTCACGGAATCCTGGTTAACCCCTTTCGTACCGGATGCAGTGATCCAGATCGTCAGGTTTACTATACACCACCAGGACAGATTTATAGAGTTTCTCAAAAGCAGAGGTAGAGGAGTATACCTCATGATCAACTGTTCTTGGTGCACAAATATATCAGTGCTGTCCCAATTCTGCTCACCAGACCTGGAATATCTAGCAGTGAAGTGCCGTCCGTTTTACCTACCACAGGAGTTCTCTGGGGTCATTTTGGTAGCAGTTTACATTCCATCTCAGGACAATGTCAAGCAGGCTTTAGATGATCTGAGCAATGGGATCAACACACACGAAACAGCACAACCTAACGCCTTCACCATCGTTTTGGAAGATTTTAACCAGGCCAGTCTGAAAAAATTCACTAAGCAACTACCATCAACAGATCACTTGCAATACCAGGGGAAACAACTCACTGGACCATTGCTACACCACCATCAAGAATGCTTACCATGCTATTCCACACCCTCACTTCAGGAAGTCTGATCACCTGGCTGTACTTCTACTCCCTCAGTATAGGCAGAGACTGAAGACTGCAGCACCAGCAGTGAGGATCAAGAAGGAATGGACAAGGGAAGCACAGGAGCACCTATAGGGCTGCTTTGAATCGGTGGACTGGACTGTATTCAGGGATTCATCTTCGAACCTGGATGAGTATGCTGCAGTTGTTACTGACTTCATTAAAACCTGTGTGGATGATTGTGTGCCCACAAAAA
This sequence comes from Mobula hypostoma, assembly GCF_963921235.1. Taxonomy (NCBI): domain Eukaryota; kingdom Metazoa; phylum Chordata; class Chondrichthyes; order Myliobatiformes; family Myliobatidae; genus Mobula; species Mobula hypostoma. The sequence continues at coordinate 5,329,092 of NC_086119.1, read as the reverse complement.
CTTGCTATACATTCCCAAACCAAAAGCCATGGATGAACCACGAGGTACTTCGTCTGCTGAAGACTAGATCTGTGGCATTCAAGTTTGGCAACCCGGGCCTGTACCAGAAAACCTGGTATAATTTGTGGAGGGCTATTTCAAGGGCGAAGAGACAATTTCAAATGAGGTCTGAGACGACATCAGATGCACGGTAACTCTGGCAGGGTCTGCAAGACATTACTTCCTACAAAACGAAACCCAATAGTATGAATGGCAGCAATGCTTCACTACCAGATGAACTCAACGCCTTCTATGCCCGCTTTGAAAGGGAGAACACAACTACAGCTGTGAAGATCTCTGCTGCACCTGATGATCCTGTGATCTCTGTCTCAGAGGCCGATGTTAGGCTGTCTTTAAAGAGAGTGAACCCTCACAAGGTGGAGGTTTCCGATGGAGTACCTGGTAAGGCTCTGAAAACCTGTGCCAATCAACTAGTGGGAGTATTCAAGGACATTTTCAACCTCTCACTGCAACAGGCAGAAGTTCCCACTTACTTCAAAAATGCAAAAATTATACCAGTGCCTTAACGACTATCACCCGGTACCACTCACATGGACAGTGATGAAATGCTTTTAGAGGCTGGTCGTGACTAGACTGAACACCTGCCTCAGCAAGGACCTGGACCCATTACAATTAACTTCTCACAATAGGTCAACAGTAAATGCAATCTCAATGGCTCTCCACGCAGTTTTAGACAACCTGGTCAACGCTAACACCTACGTCAAGATGCTGTTCATCGACTATAGCTCAGCATTTAACACCATCATTCTCACAATCCTGATTGAGAAGTTGCAGAACCTGGGCCTCTGTACCTCCCTCTGCAGTTGGATCCTCAACTTCCTAACTGGAAGACCTCAATCTGTGCCAATTGGTGATAACATATCCTCCTCACTAATGATCAATGCTGGTGCACCTCAGGCATGTGTGCTTAGCCCACTGCTCTACTCTCTATATACATGACTGTGTGGCTAAGCATAGCTCAAATACCATCTATAAATTTGCTGACGAGACAACCATTGTTAGTAGAATCTCAGGTGGTAACGAGAGGGAGTACAGGAGTGAGATATGCCAACTAGTGGAGTGGTGCCACAGCAACAACCTGGCACTCAACGTCAGTAAGACGAAAGAGCTGACTGTGGTCTTCATGAAGGGTAAGACGAAGGAACACATACCAATCCTCATACAGGAATCAGAAGTGGAGAGAGTGAGCAGTTTCAAGTTCCTGGATGTCAAGATCTCTGAGGACCTAACCTGGTCCCAACATATCGATGCAGCTATAAAGAAGGCAAGACAGTGACTATACTTCATTAGGAGTTTGAAGAGATTTGGTATGTCAACAAAAACATTCAAGAACTTCTAGAGTTGTACCATGGACAGCATTCTGACAGGCTGCATCATTGTCTGGTATGGAAAGGCTACTGCACAGGACCGAAAGAAGCTGCACAAGGTTGTAAATCGAATCAGCTCCATCTTGGGTACTAACCTATAAAGTACCCAGGACATCTTTAGGGAGCAGTGTCTCAAAAAGGCAGCGTCCATTATTAAGGACTTGCAGCACCCAGGGCATGCCCTTTTCTCACTGTTGCCATCCGGTAGGAGGTACAGAAGCCTGAAGACACACACTCAGTGATTCAGGAACAGCTTCTTCTCCTCCGCCATCAGATTCCTAAATGGACATTGAATCTTTGGACATGACCTCACTTTTTTTTATAAATATACAGTATTTCCGTTTTTGCATTTGTTTTAATCTATTCAATATACATAATTGATTTTCTTGTTTATTTATTATTTTTTTCTCTCTGCTAGATTATGTATTGTCTTGAACTGCTGCTGCTAAGTTAACAAATTTCACATCACATGCCGGTGATAATAAACCCGATTCCGATTCTGATTCTAATGTTTTGTGAAGAGTTCACCCTTAATGAAATGCACAAGTAGAATACCTGAATATTACATTCTCCTTGTAACACAGGTGTGTCTTAGGTCTCAGAGATACACCTCTAACTATAGAAAGATATATGACTGAAGTCTGATTTAGTAATTCCCAAAATGCTGTTTTGACATTATAACTGACAGGATGACCTGTGTCAAAAGTATTTTTTTTAATTTGACACTCACTGTAAAACTTCATTGATGATCCTATTTGACAATGAGAAGAAACAGAAAACACAAATTCTTAGGGTATTTAAACTAATGTTAAAAAAACAACTTTTTCAGCCAGAACTTATTGTTCTACATTTCAGTTTAATCCTGGATGCGAGTGCTTGCTTGAACAGCCTTGCATTTTGAAACTTATTCAATGTGAAAGGAGCCCTTGCTTGACTGATCAATGTATAGTCACACTGAAGAGTCCTCTATTCACAGAAAACAATAGCTGATGATGCTGTCACTATTGGTGGGGATGAGCGAAACAGGTCCAACTCACAGCACCTCTGCCTGCAGGCACGGTTAGTTATCACAGAAATAACACAATAATCAGGGCCATATTTTGTTCCAACTCTGCTGGGGAAGTGATATTGGCACAGAGCGCAGCTATAAATGGGGAAAGTACTGAAATACTGGCCTTCAATTTCACACACATACACACACACACACACACACACACACACACACACACACACACACACACACACACACATCTTTAAGTTTGCTGGCGACACCACTGCCATTGGCTGAATCAAAGGTGGTGACGAATCAGTTTATGGGGGGGAAGATAGAAAACCTAGCTGAATGGTGCCACAACAACAACCTCTCATTCAATGTCAAGAAGAGCAAGGAGCTGATTGTTGACTGCAGGATGAGGAAACCGGAGACCCAGTCCATGGGCCAGTCCTCTATGAGTGATCAAAGGTGGAAACAGGGGCGTATCTACGGAAAATAGCACCTACAGCAAGCACTGAAATTGCACCCCTGTCCAAATATCTGACACCCATCTTTTAGATAACATCAGCTCTAAAACACAAGTCAAGCTCGTTAATCTTTTCGTTAACAAATTATGGCACTACATGAAAATTATAACTACACCTTCCTTGCTTTCACTGATGCAAATTGGTCTATGATGTGATCAAGGTCAGTTTTTTCAGTCTCTTCTCTTTCTACACTCAGCAGAGCAAGACCACAAAATCTGCCTTGACCCATGGAGGCTCTCAAATATGAAAGTATTAGTTTTAACTTGCTGAATGATCTCTCACGGCCGGCGATGGAAACTGCGATGGTTAGCATTATCTGAATAGCAATGCGAAGATTGGGGAAGACGCTCTCGTCTCCATACTGAACAATAACTTCAAGAAGCTCTTCAGGTCTTGATATTTTCATGTTGACCCGCCTTGATAACAACATTCTGCAATCCAAAATTTCTTCATAGAGCTGCTGTCCATCAACATCAGAGCTGTACAATTCGCCCAAATTTTTGCACTTCTTCTTTAGGTCGTTACTGTTAGCGCCATAACACAGTCCCTTGACATCGAGAATGAACCCAAATTTGGCGTCAGTGTCGTGCAAACGAGCAAACCTTTCGTCCATTTCTCTGTGAAGATGGTCGAGTGTTCATGATAAGTAGACTCTTTCCATTTCCTCCTTAGCTGTTAACCCAGCGTCTCTCGAGTTCTCATCAGCTATTCGTTTCTTTCGTCTCTGACGTCTTTCAACTTCAATATTCCATTCTTGACAGAGACCAACTCCTTCTTCAAGTGACTCACTGACCAACACTTCTCTTTCATCATAAAAATGATATCGGAGGACTTTCAAATCCAGGGCAGCATCGTGGAAGTTCATGCTAGGGTCCTGCAGCCTCTTTTGAATACGATCAATGCAATTGAGTACTTTGTTCCAAAATCCCAGCAAAGTCAGAAAGTCGTAACTCAACATGTAGTTGTACAGCTGCCTTGCGTCACTTCTTGTTTCACTGGTCTCGTTTTCATTGTCTATCATGTCCTGGAGAACACGAAGTATCTCCTCAAGGTACTTGTTGACGGGCTTCACTGCTTCTGTCCTTGCACTCCACCTGGTTTTGGACTCCGACTTAACAACTATAGGCACGGCATTTTTGAGTTTTTCCCAGCGCTGTGTTGAACGAGAGAAAAACACGTAGAGAGCTTCAATGGTTCCAAAAAATGTGACCATCATTGTATCCTGCTTGGCTGCATGTACACCCACCAAGTTGAGTGAGTGATTGTCGCAATTCACAAACACTGCCAGGTTGTTTTTCTCACTTATTCTTTGATGAACACCACTTCTGTGTCCAGCCATCACAGCAGTGTTGTCATAGCTCCGTGACCGACAATCTTGTAGCTCCATTTCGTCCTTCTCTAGTTGTTTCAAGATGTCTTCAACCAAGCTCTCAGCACCCTTCTGGCTTATCAGGATAAAACCAAGGAAGGACTCTCTAACACAGACTGTTTTCCTCTCAAAATCAGCTTCCACATACCTCACTACTTCTGACATCTGCTCATGGTGTGCCTGATCAGGAGTCGAGTCGAACATAAGACCATAGTACTTGGCTTTACGAATGCTTCTCAGTAAACTCTGGCAAACAGTGGATGCCACAATGTGGATGAATATGTTCTGGACACCCGGTGAAAGATAAGACTATCTCTTCTTTCAGTTAGTCCTGACGAAGGGTCTCGGCCCGAAACGTCGACTGTACCTCTTCCTAGAGATGCTGCCTGGCCTGCTGCATTCACCAGCAACTTTGATGTGTGTTGCCACAACCTATACACTCACTTTCAAGCACTCTTCATCTCATGTTCTCAATCTTTATTGCTTATTTATTTATTTTTTTCTCTTTTTTTTTATTTCAATAGTTTGCTGTCTTTTGCACAGTAGTTGTTTGACTGCTCTGTTGGATGTGGTCTTTCATTGATTCTATTATGGTTCTTGGATTTAATGAGTATGCCCACACAAAAGGAAGAATCTCAGGGTAACATATAGTGATATATATGTACTCTTAATATTAAATTTACTTTAAACTCTGAACACCAACCATTTGTAATCCTTCCCACTTCCTCAATGCACTGTTGTAATGAATTGATCTGTATAAACAGAGACAGTATTCAAGACAAGTTTCTCACTGTACCTCAGTACATATGACAGTGATAAACCAACTTACTGATTTATTTTTTCGTTGATTTCTTTCTTTCATAATCTCTAAAAAAAAGTATTAGAACAATGTACTAACCCAGAAGCTTCAGAAAAAAAATATGCAAGCTTGAGTAGTTCAGGTTCCCCTCCCCCGCCCCCGAGAATTTTAGACTGTAAGACCAGAAGACATAGGAGCAGAATTAGGCCATTTGGCCCATCGAGTCTGCTCTGCCATTCAATCATGGCTGATCCTTCTTTTCTATCTTGGTGCTAATGCTAATATAAAACATGTCAGACTATTGTCGCCATTTTATGTTGTGCTCTATGCTTTTCCATGCTTATGTAGGAAATTATTGGATCCTTCATAGCTCTGTGACTCTGAAATCCAGTGTGGGTTCCTGGGAACAGGTCAGCATGCACTAGATGGACCAACTAGCCTGTTTCTGTGCTGCAACTCTGTAACTGAAAATTGCTTGCGAGGAAACAAATATTACAAACAGCTTTAGTATAATTGGGAAACAGCTGACTGAAGGTTACTAGCTAAGTTTGGGCATGTAAGCAACAAAAGTGATTCCACTAATGAATCAGCCGGGTGGAAATAAGAAAAAATGTAGAAGTGTCTATGCTGAAAACCTGCAGAAGATCAATCTAGAAAAAGTGTGCTAATGTTTCAAGTTAGAACCATATGGCCAAGTGTCTACACTCAACACATTAACATGTATTCATGCAACACTTCCAACATGTTATATACCTCAAGCACATATTTGGGTCCACGAACACTACCTCTCCATTTTGCACTACTTATTGTTTTTAAACATTTCTTTCCTCTCCTTTCTGTATACTTCAGATAAATATTATGTAGAGATTTGTGACAAATATGATATATATGTACAGTATCTGAAACGCATCTTATGGAAATATTTGTTTGATGATGAAATTCAATAAGAAATAAATTACAAAAATATATATATATATAAAATATAAGAAGTAGAGGGAGAGAAAGCTGTACCAGCTTTTAGGTCTCTTCTACCCTTTGGCAAGTACATGCTCGATTTTAACCATTTTCCTGTCCAATCTCTATTTCTGAAATCACCTAAGCTCCAAATATATATGTTTTCAAACATTGCATATAGTCCATCTTCAAATATCCAGAAGCCCTTTCAAAGATTAATGCTTCCTGAATGAAGAATTTCCATTTGATATATCCTCTATCTGTTTACCTGGAGATCACACGTTCTTCATCACAGACTCTCCAAGCACATAAAACTGCATCATACCCAAACATAGGACCACCCCATTATCCCAGATATCAAATTACTCAAGATGCATTGCACTCCCTCCTAAGCAAGTATAAACTTTCCTGAGTAACGTGGACCAATGCTGCAGGGATCCCATCAAAGCTAGTACAGAACCGTAACAACGCTTCCATTCTCCTGCACTCCAACCCTTTACCGTGATGTGCTGATGAAGGGTCTCAGCCTGAAACACTGGCTCTTTTTTTCTTCTCCATAGATCCTAACTGATCTGCTGAATTCCTTCAGCATTTTGTGTGTGTTGCTCTAGATTTTCAGCATCTGCAGAATTTCTCAAGCTTCTCGTTTTCCCTCCTAACTTCTTGCTTCACCTGCAACCTTCCTGTGATCCATGTACAAACACTGAAACACCTAAGTCTGATCAAATATTGGAGACACAAGAGTGAAGATGAAGGGTCTCGACCTGGAATGTCAATTGTCCATTTCCCTCTATGCATGCTGCCTGTCCGCTGAGTTCCTCCAGCAGTTTGTTTTTTGTTCTTTATTTATTTTTCCTTTATTTTCCCCACCAATTTAAATAAACTCAGACGCCACCTTGCTGCACATTTACTCAATCTCTATATGCATTTGCATTCCCTCTTGTGTCTGCCTTACAACATTCCTATCTAGCTATTTGTCATCAGCAAACTTGAATACAATACAATCAATACTTTAGCTAAGTTATTAATGAAGATTGTCAATAACTTAGGCTCAAAGCACTGATTTTTTTCAATACTTCCCTTGGTACAACAGCAGCAGAACAAAATTACTGATAATCACCAACTGAAAAACAACTTAATGATCCTGCACCAGTTTAAACATGGTTACACGAACACAGAATAGTTCAGCACAGCATGGGCCCTTCAGCCTATGATGTTGTGCTTTCTTTTAACTTACTCTATACTTAACCTAACCCTTCCCTCCTACACAGCACATAGCCCTACATTTTCCTTATATCCGTGTGCCTATCTAAAAGTCTTTTTTAAATGTGCCCAGAATGCACACTTTAAAAAGTAGATTTATTATCTACTAGATAGTAGACAAAGAAGATTTATTATCAAAGTATGAGATTCGCCTTCTTGCAGGCAGTCACAAAACAAAGAAACACAATAGAACAGATTTTAAAACCCGCACAACAAAGACTGTCAAATACCCAATGTGCAAAAAAAGAATAAATTGTGCTAACAATGAAAATATAAACAAATAACACACAGACCCTGAACTGCAGAGTCCTGAAATTGAGTCCACAGCCACGGAGCCGGTTCAGCGCTGAGGCGAGTGAAGCCCATCCAGGAGTCTGTTGGCTGCAGGAGACCCAAGACTCCTGCCCCTCCCACCCAACAGTAGTAGCGAGAAGAGAGAAAGACCGGCCAAATGCAAGCATATGGCGCTAAACAACTGTTTGCTTTCTACTTTCATAATCGACGATTTTAATCTTGCTCGTCGCTTCAATCAGCATGGAATTATAGAGCCAACCATGGGTTCATCTTCCCCCATCAGGCCTTGACGCAGTGTACACCTCAGCGATGGTTGCCCTGGCTGTACCTGCAATTTTGAGATGTCTCTACCAGGCACCCATCATTTTGTGTGAAAAATCTGCTTCAGGCAACTCCCCTAAACTTTCCTCTACTCACCTTAAACAACTGTCGTCTGCTATTGGCCATTGCTGCCCTGGAAAAAAAGTTTTAGCTGGTCCTCTCATAATCTTGTACACCTCTATCAAGTCACCTCTTACACTCCTTCACTCCAAACGGAAAAGCCCTAGCTCACTCAACCTTTACTCATAAGCCCCACCGAACTCGTTTCTGCATACCTCGACACGGTTTTATCCCCCCTTGTTCAATCCCTTCCGACCTATGTTCGTGACACTTCTCACGCTCTTAAACTTTTCGATGATTTTAAGTTCCCTGGCCCCCACCGCTTTATTTTCACCGTGGATGTGCAGTCCCTATATACTTCCATCCCCCATCAGGAAGGTCTCAAAGCTCTACGCTTCTTTTTGGATTCCAGACCTAATCAATCCCCCTCTACCACCACTCTGCTCCGTCTAGCGGAATTAATCCTTACTCTTAATAATTTCTCCTTTGGCTCCTCCCACTTCCTCCAAACTAACAGTGTAGCTATGGGCACCCGTATGGGTCCTAGCTATGCCTGCCTTTTTGTTGGGTTTGTGGAACAATCTATGTTCCGTGCCTATTCTGGTATCTGTCCCCCACTTTTCCTTCGCTACATTGACGACTGCATTGGCGCTGCTTCCTGCACGCATGCAGAACTCGTTGACTTTATTAACTTTGCCTCCAACGTTCACCCTGCCCTCAAGTTTACCTGGTCCATTTCCGACACCTCCCTCCCCTTTCTAGATCTTTCTGTCTCTGTCTCTGGAGACAGCTTATCCACTGATGTCTACTATAAGCCTACTGACTCTCACAGCTATCTGGACTATTCCTCTTCTCACCCTGTCTCTTGCAAAAACGCCATCCCCTTCTCGCAATTCCTCCGTCTCCGCCGCATCTGCTCTCAGGATCAGGCTTTTCATTCTAGGACAAGGGAGATGTCTTCCTTTTTTAAAGAAAGGGGCTTCCCTTCCTCCACTATCAACTCTGCTCTTAAACGCATCTCCCCCATTTCACGTACATCTGCTCTCACTCCATCCTCCCGCCACCCCACTAGGAATAGGGTTCCCCTGGTCCTCACCTACCACCCCACCAGCCTCCGGGTCCAACATATTATTCTCCGTAACTTCCGCCATCTCCAACGGGATCCCACCACTAAGCACATCTTTCCCTCCCCACCTCTCTCTGCATTCCGCAGGGATTGCTCCCTACACAACTCCTTTGTCCATTCGTTCCCCCCCCATCCCTCCCCACTGATCTCCCTCCTGGCACTTATCCGTGTAAGCGGAACAAGTGCTACACATGCCCTTACACTTCCTCCCTTACCACCATTCAAGGCCCCAAACAGTCCTTCCAGGTGAGGCAACACTTCACCTGTGAGTCGACTGGGGTGATATACTGCGTCCGGTGCTCCTGATGTGGCCTTTTATATATTGGCGAGACCCGACGCAGACTGGGAGAACGCTTTGCTGAACATCTACGCTCTGTCCGCCAGAGAAAGCAGGATCTCCCACTGGCCACACATTTTAATTCCACATCCCATTCCCATTCTGACATGTCTATCCACGGCCTCCTCTACTGTAAAGATGAAGCCACACTCAGGTTGGAGGAACAACACCTTATATTCCGTCTGGGTAGCCTCCAACCTGATGGCATGAACATCGACTTCTCTAACTTCCGCTAAGGCCCCACCTCCCCCTCGTACCCCATCTGTTACGTTTTTTTTATGCACACATTCTTTCTCTCACTCTCCTTTTTTTCCCTCTGTCCCTCTGAATATACCCCTTGCCCATCTTCTGGGTCCCCCCCCTTGTCTTTCTTCCTGGACCTCCTGTCCCATGATCCTCTCATATCCCTTTTGCCTATCACCTGTCCAGCTCTTGGCTCTATCCCTCCTTCTCCTGTCTTCTCCTATCATTTTGGATCTCCCCCTCCCCCTCCAACTTTCAAATCCCTTACTCACTCTTCCTTCAGTTAGTCCTGACGAAGGGTCTCGGCCTGAAACGTCGACTGCACCTCTTCCTAGAGATGCTGCCTGGCCTGCTGCATTCACCAGCAACTTTGATGTGTGTTGCTTGAATTTCCAGCATCTGCAGAATTCCTGTTGTTTGCTCATAAGACATGTTCTCTAATCCAGGCAGCATCCTGATAAGTCTCCTCTATGTTTTCTCTAAAGCTTCCACATCCTTCTTATAATGAGGGTTCCACAACTGAATACAATACTTTAAGTAGGGTCTTACCAGTTTTATAGAGTTGCAACATTACCTCACAGCTCTTGAACTCAATTCCTCGACCACTGAAACCATAGATGATACACCCTCTTAACCACCCTATCAACTTGTGCAGCAATTTTGAGGTATCTATGGACTTGGATCCCAAGATCCCTCTGTTCCTCTATCCTGCTAAGAATCCAGCCAATAAGCTTATACTCTGACTTCAGTTCAATCTTCCAATAAGTATCACTTAAATTTTCCAGATTGAACTCTATCTGCCACTTCGCTGCCCAGCTTTGCATCCTGTTTAAATTCTATTATAACTGTGACAACCTTCAACACTACCCACAACACCTCCAATCTTCACATAATCTGCAAATTTACTAATCCACCCTCCCACTTCCTTATCCAAGTCAAGAATGAAAATCACAAAGAACAGGGGTCCCAGAACAGATCCATGTGGAACCTCTAGTCACGGACCTCCAGGGAGAATATGCTCCATCTACTACCACCCTCTGTCTTCTGTGGGCAAACAAATTCTGAGTCTATGCAGCCAACTATCCATGAGCCCCATTCCTCATGACATTTTGGTTGAGTTTACCACGAGGAACCTTGTCAAAGGCCTTACTAAAATCCATATACGCCACATCCACTGCTCTACTTTCATCAAATTGTCATATCACTTCCTTGAAAAAGTTAATCAGGCTCATGAGGCACAACCTGCCCCTCACAAAACCATGCTGCCTATCCCTAATAAGACTACGCTTCTCTAAATGATCATAAGTCCTGTCCATAAAAATCCTAATAGCTTGCCCACCATTTTTAATAGCTTTTATAGTAATATTTAACCATTTTAAAGTGCCCTTAATTTATTTTTAAAATTGTAAATGATTTTTGGAACTCTGAACCATTTCAAAAGCTTGACAGCTATAATGGGCTACAGGCTGGAGAGTGGCCTTTTCAGCTGTTCCATGGGCCTGGCTTTTTCTTGCCCTTGTGAGATGATTAAGATTATAAAATTTCACTCTTTGGACCAGGGATATTATCAGCCAACAACTTCAGTCTCGTGAGTGTGAACCAAGTATGTATCAATTAGTGATCTCAACAGTCTATTCCACAGTCTGCCCCATATTGCAAAACCTGGGATAGTTAACCACATTATGGAACTACAGAGCTTATACGTATCATCTGAGCCTCACAGATTTAAAAAATTTCTCTTGGGTAATTAATACTACCATAAGCCGTATGAGATGGTTTTAACTTCATTCTCGATCTTTACTGTGTTAGCATTGACTGTTAACCACCAGCATGTAACATAGATCCTGGCCCTGATTACATCCAAAGATGAAATGTAGGCATTTTAAGATCACTGAGGAATACTTTTAACTGTCTATTATACCTTAAACAACACATTAGCCAGGAGTCAATTACAGCACTACATTATTCCAAGTTAGTCCAGCATCTGTTTCAGTAACAAGCTGCAGGACCATGCAGCATGCTGCAGTTCATGTCCTGGTTACTCATCATCTTATACAATCTGAGGTAGTCTATCCTGGTCATGAACAGCTGTGTTCATCGTGGAACAAATCTTCAACAGGTGGGCCCAGCAATACTGAGAAACAATACAAATCTGATATCTGAGAGCAAAAAGGTTGTAACACTGGAAGCCAGGAATTACAGGCAAACTTTCTGCGCCTTGTGACAAAAGATGTGTAATTCACAGGAGCTTAATTTTCAAAGAAACTGCGGGACTGCGTAATTTTTCATCCTTAAAGAATGATATATGAATTCTGTGGTTACTAATTCCCAATTATTAACACCTGAAAATTAACTTATAACAAGTCTTCATTCTATTTTCAGTATTCTTCCACCTCAATATTTCCACCTTACAACATCAAGGATCAACTTTATCAAACATCAGAGTCAGGTTTAATATCATTGGCATATGTTGCGAAATTTGTTGTTTCGTGACAGCAGTACATTTGCAATGCATAATAATAAAAACTATAAATAATAACAAATATATATTTAACATTAAATTAAATAAGTAGTGCAAAATGAGCAAAAAAGAAATATGTATTGAGGTGGTGCACATGGGCTATTTGTCCATCTAGAACTTCAAAGTTCAAGGCTCAAAGTAAGCTTATATCAAAGCACATAGATTCAGTTTCTAATTTTATTCACCATATACACTTGCATGTAATAGGAACTTTCTATGGTGTGTTGGTGCGACATACAACAAAAAACAACATTCAGTAATGATAAAGAATAAGAAATTATTTTTTAAAATAAAGTTAGAGGTTAAATTACGGATAAGAAATAAAATGTGCATAAATCCCATCTGCAGTGAGTGGTAATGGTATACTGTATCTCAATGCTGGATTCAAGATTCAAGTTTATTTTCCCATATACTGTAAAATATGTTGTTTGTGTTCACAACCTAGGGATGTGCTGGAAGCAACCAGCAAGTGCCGCCACACATTCCAGTGCCAATATAGCATGCCCACAATGCTTGACAGAATAATACAGAACACAATAAGTAACAAAAAAACAATAGCTAAAAATCAGCCCCTTTGCTTCCTCCCACCCACACATATCCACAGCCCTTCAATCCCAGGACAGGCCTTTACTCGCCAGCCTCCAGTGGACATAGACTTCTGGATAGCACTTCTGTGGATTCTCAAAATTTAAACCGGTCAACAGCTCCCAAAAGATGCAAAAAATCACTTTGGTGAGAATGGATCTCAGGAATTTGGCTGCTAGCTTTAACCCTCAGAAGTCACGAACAGAGTCACTGAACATGGTTTGCAAGAGAAAAACTTGGGAGACCCCAGTTCTAAAATGATAAAGTAAAGCTATTCTGATTAAAGAAAATGGCAATAAATCTAGATATTATTCAACATTAACCCAAAACGTTATTTCTCTTCTTTATAGATGCTACCTCATGTGCTGAGAATTCCTATCATTTTGCTTCAGATTTCCAGTAGAACATGGTATTCAGTATCTCTTACGTTCATGGTCTTCTACTGCTGAAGCCCATCCACTTCAAGGTTTGACGGGTTGTGCATTCAGAGATGGTCTTCAGTACATCACTGCTGTAACCCATGGTTATTTGAGTTACTCTTGCCTTCCTGTCAACCTGAACCTGTCTGGCCATTCTCCCGACCTGTCTCATTAACAGGGCATTTTCGTCCACAGAACTTCCCCCTAACTGGATTTTTTTTTTTCAGTTTTTCACATAATTCTCTGTAAACTCTACAGACAGTTGTGCATGAAACTCCCAGGAGACCAGTAATTTCTGAGATAGTCAAACCACCCCATCTGGCACCAACAGTCATTCCGTAGTTAAAATCACTTAGATCACATTCTTCCCCATTCCGATGCTGGGGAATGTATACATAATGAGAGGGCCAGCCTTATTTTCTTCTTTGCACAAATTCCAGGTGCTGAATGACTTGTTTGAGGCTTGGTGATAAATCTGTGCATAACACACAGTTTGACCAGATCAGTTCGGGTACTGTTATATCAACCTGCAGAATTAAATTAGCAAAGTGCTAATTACTTCTTATTTTTGATTGCAAAATTCTACATAGTTATGATCAATTCATCATAGTTGGTTCAACACACAACGTGCAGGAGGAACTAAGCAGGTCAGCCAGCATCTATGGAAAGGAAACTCCGCCCAACATCTCGGACCGAAATGTCGACCCTTTATTCCTTTCCATGGACCATGTCTGCATGCTTTTATGCATTGAGTTGCTGCCACATGATTGATTGGTTGATTAGATATTTGCATTCATAAGCATGTGCACAGGTGTACCTAATAAAGTGGCCACTGAGTGTATATTAGGCAAGTTTGTAGAAACCATAACACTGAGCCAAGAGGAGAGGAATAATCAGCAGCAAACTGAAGCTAAAGTTGAAATAGGCAATCCTTATTACATACAGCAAAAATGGCTGACGTGAAACATTAGAAAGGATACATTTTAATTCATCAGGAATATTACAGAACTGCAAAGATAGGAACACCAGAAGTTCTGCAGATGCTGGAAACTGAAGACACGATGAAGGGCTTTGGCCTGAAACATCAACTGTTCATTCATTTCCAGGCTACCTGACCTGCTGAGTTCCTCCAGCATTTTGTATGTGCAAAGTTAAGATATATTTTAGATAGCTGAGAACATTTATTCAGAAATTGACATATCCGCCAGGCAGTGTTTTACCAACTTTGGGGTAAGGCATGCGAGAAGTTGAAATATTTTAGAGCCTCAAGTAGATTTTTGTTCAATCTTGTAATTTGTTAAGAGGTACATGCAATGAATGAAGCAATTTCAAAACAATAAATTTCTTCTTTAATCATCATTCTTGTGAACTGACACAAACTGCCTTGGGTTTTCTGACATTCTTCAGTGCAATTATTGCAATGTCACTATTTTCTGTTTGAAAGCTGTCAGCTTCAAAGTACCTGAACAGTAATATTCCTATTCACAAGCAAGGATGTTACAATTTGATGGTCTGTTATTTAATGGCAGCAGAGCTGGAGGGGGTAGACTCCGTAACACAGTCTCACATTACTGATGGTTTATATCTACCACTCAAGCTTTGCTTTCATGGCTTTTAATACCATCAGCAACCTCTCAGTTGTATTACAGCAAAGTAGCACACTGCAAACCAAGCTTTTAATTTTATGTCAGAGCATGTTACTCCTTTTTTTCCACTCCTTAAGCAACATAATTTGTACCATGATTTAAAAATAAGTAAATCTCACTACTACTTGAAAGCCCAAACCTCTTAAATTTTATTTGGTCAGTGAAGAGCCTTGAATAACCTCCGTCTCTTCAGAGTTGCTTGGAAGCCCTGGGCAGTTTCACAGAAATTTGCCAGTGATTTTCATATATTAGTTTCAGGCTATTACCCTATGTGCTTTTTGGCTTCTTGTAGCTAGAGGTGGAAGGAATCATAAAGTCATAGAAACAGACCCCTCAGCCCATTTAGTCTGTGCCAAACTGTTATTCTGCCTAGTCCTATCAACCCACACCTGGACCACTGCCCTCCAAACCTCTCCCATTCATGTACTTATCCAAACTTCTCTAAATGTTGCAATCAAACCCACATCCACCATTTCTGCTGACAGCTCTTTCCACACTCTCACTACCCTCAGAGTGATCAAGTTCCCCCTCAGGTCACCCTTAACCCATGACCTTTTATTCTACTCTCACCCAACCCCAGTGAAAAAAGCCTGCTTGCATTTACCCTATCTATACCCCTTCACAATTTTGTATACCTCTATCAAATCTCCCCTCATTTTCCTACACTCCAGGGAATAAAGTCCTAACCTATTCAATGCTTCCCAATAACTCATGTCCTCATATGTTGCTTGTATAGTTTTTCTGCCCTCGTTCAATCTTATTGATAAATTTTCTGTAAGTGGGTGATCAGAACTGCACAGAATACTCCAACATTTTATAACTTCAACATAACATTCCAACTCCTCTACTCAACACTCCGATTTATGAAAACATAGAAACATAGAAAATAGGTGCAGGAGTAGGCCATTCAGCCCTTCGAGCCTGCACCACCATTCAGTATGATTATGGTTGATCATCCAACTCAGAACCCTGAACCTGCCTTCTCTCCATACCCCCGATCCCTTTAGCCACAAGGGCCATATCGAACTCCTTCTTAAATATAGCCAATGAACTGGCCTCAACTGTTTCCTGTGGCAGAAAATTCCACAGATTCACCACTTCCTGTGTGAAGAAGTTTTTCCTAATCTCGGTCCTAAAAGGCTTCCCCTTTATCCTCAAACTGTGACCCCTCGTTCTGGACTTCCCCAAGATCGGGAACAATCTTCCTGCATCTAGCCTGTCCAATCCCTTTAGGATTTTATATGTTTCAATAAGATCCCCCCTCAATCTTCTAAATTCCAACGAGTATAAGCCTAGTTGATCCAGTCTTTCATCATATGAAAGTCCTGCCATCCCAGGAATCAATCTGGTGAACCTTCTTTGTACTCCCTCTATGGCAAGGATGTCTTTCCTCAGATTAGGGGACCAAAACTGCACACAATGAAGGTCAATGTGCCAAAAGCTCTCTTTATGACCCAATCTACCTGTGATGCCACTTTCAAGGAATGACGGATCTGTATTCCCAGATCTCTTTGTTCTACTGCACTTCTCGTTGCCCTACTGTTTACTATATGAGTGGTCTATCAGTCAGCTCATTGACTGGACAGAAATGGAACGATTGATCCAAATGTCTTTACGCAACTTTACTGCATCTACAGGGTAGATTTCAGTATTCAGGGTGAACAGTTGGATCCTGGGGAATGTTGTAGAACAGAAGGACCTGGGAGCGCAATTAAATGGTTTCCTGAAAGTGGTGTCAATGTAGACAGGGTGGTGAAGAAGGTGTTTGGTTCATTGGCTTTATCAGTCAGAGCACTGGGAGTGGGAGTTGGTATGCTATGTTGCTGTTGTACAAGATCTGGTGAGACCACATCTAAACTACTGCATATAATTTTGGCTATTCTACTGCAGGGAAGTATGCATTAACCTGTAAAGAATGCAAAGAAGATATATGAGTATGTTCCCAAGACAAGACCTAAGATATAGGGAGAGTTGGGCAGGCTTAGGCTTTGGTCTACGGAACATAGAAGAATGGGGGGGGGGGTGACCTTATAAAGTTGCATACAATCATTAGGAATATAGGTAGAACGCACACAGGGAAAGGGAATCAAAAACTAAAGGGCATAGGTTTAAGGTGAAAGGGGAAATACTTAAAGGGATCTAAGAAGACATTTCTGCACGCAGAGGTGGTGCATATATAGAATAAGTTGCACGAGGAAATAGCTAAAGGCAGGTACAATAACAATGTTTAAAAGCTATATGGCCAGGCAAATGGATCGCAAAGGCTTAAAGGTAAACAGCAAACAGGTCTAACACAGGCAAATGGGACTAGCTTATATATGCATCTTGATCACCATGGACCAGTTGGACCCGTATCCATACCATATTACTCTGTAACTCTATTTAACCCTCTTCAAGTGGTTGTGATCATAGCTTCAGTAAACATGGTAAGATGGTCACAGATATTTAAGAAATAAAACAATAAAACACACTAGGTGATTACATGTTTACTCATTGAACCACAGTGAACTATAAACACAAGAGTTTCTGCAGATACTGGAAATCCAGAGTTAAGACACATAAAATGCTGGAGGAACACGGCAGGTCAGGCAGCATCCGTGGATAGAAATAAAGGGTCGACACTTCGGTCCAAGACGTTGAGCCGAGATTCTTTTCCATAGATGCTGGCTGACCTGCTTAGTTCCTCCTGCACGTTGTGTGTTGAACCAACTATGATGAATTAAACCTATGTAGAATTTTGCAATCAAAAATAAGAAGTAATTAGCACTTTGCTAAATTAATTCTGCAGGTTGATATAACAGTACCCGAACTGATCTGGACAAACTGTGTGTTATGCACAGATTTATCACCAAGCCACAAACAAGTCATTCAACACCTGGAATTTGTGCAAAGAAGAAAATAAGGCTGGCCCTCTCATTCAATGGATTTAGTTATGATAAATGATTAGAGAAGCACAACACTTACAGCTTGAAAAGCTAAGAACTAAGAAGATTTGAATAATAAAGGTTGCACTAGCTAATGGCAGGTTTGGACTTTGAGGCAAATAGCAGTGATATCTTTCAAGGGACCTAATTTGTCATATAAAGTGTTTGCAACTAAGTGTAGAACTCAAGTTTCTGCCTAGCATTAACCATTTGGATTGAATAATCTATAAATAAACTGCAAATTATGTATGATTTGAATACAGAGAAATTTGGAACCAATATCAGAATATTTTTTCCGTATGAAAATTTCTCAACACTTGAATCACCTTCCATGCACAATCAAAGGTTACTTAAGATCTGTTAGTTAAATATTCTTTTCTCATTCTTTTAATCAAACAATCAAAAGACCATAAAACTCAGGAGCAGAATTAGGCCATTCAGCCATCAAGTCTGCTTCACCATTCAATATTGGCAGATTTATTATCCCTCTCAACCCCATTCTCCTGCCTTCTACCTGTAACCTTTGACACCATTACTAATAAAGAACCTATCAACCTCCACTTTAAATATATCCAATGACTTGGCCTCCACAGCCACCTGCGGCAATGAATTCCACAGATATATAACTCGGAGATGGCAGAAATAATAGCTGCCATCGCTCTGGCTTAGTCTTAACAAATCATTAAAATAATTCGGAAATAAATGCTCAATCAATTGATCTAACCTTGATCGTTTCCATTACGACAAGTACATTTTTGAAGGTTCAATTATAGATGGATTGTGGTCTTTAGAGAGCTAATATTTGAAAACCATGAAGACAGACTAGTTGCACTTACCAGTGGGGTTGAAAGCCATGCAGGAAATGGGTTTATTATCATGAGCCAGGAAATGAGCCACTATGCCTTTACCTTCGGCACCCTCACTGACAAGCACCTGCGTTAGGAAGGAAAGAGAATAAAGTTTAAATAATTTACCTTCCGACAGAATGTTCCTTGTTCAAACAGAACCATCTCAACTAACAAAAGGCCAGAATAAAATAGTTGACCATAAATGAACACCGAAAATACTCTGTTCAGAAAAACTCATCAAAAACATTGTCTAATGTTAAAAGTTCAGGATTTCTGTTATTTTCAACTAAAACTGATGAAGGCTTCCTTCCACCTGAACACCAACCTGCTCCCTTCTTATACATGCTCATAAGACTTGCCAGGCCTTTTACTGGGTTATTTCTAACAGAAATAAACAACAATAATCTTCCTCAACACCAAAAGAAAATTTACAATCCCTTTCAAAGAGTATTCCTATTATCACACCCAATGATGGTGTTTCAAATGAACAGCACTGAAATTTTCTATCTGGTCACTTGGGTTTGGAACAACGTGCAGTGCATAAAGCTGGTAGTGCACGACCAGGGCCAATGGTAAAAGTGACCGTTTAATAGACTCTTAGACGAGCACTTGGGTGAAAGAAAAATGGAGGTGCTATGTGGCAGGGAAAGATGAGATTGATCTTGGAATCGGCTATAATGTTGGCACAATTGTCTAATTCCATTACTTTGATAACAATGGCAGCATTTTAAAGGGTGTTTAATTAGTTGCAAAATGTGTTGGGATATCCTGGGGTCGTGAAAGAATAATTATATATCTTTATTCCAAATCAAAGGGTTCCCAACCTGGGGTCCACATACCCCTTGATTTATGGTAGTGGTCCATGGCATAAAAAAGGTTGGGAACCCCTGTTCTAAGTAAAAAAATACAATTAACACCAGTATCAAATCTGCAAGTCCAGACAATATTAATGAGCTACCCAAACTTCACCCTAGTTAATGACCCTATTTTAAACTAATCTTCATGTGGTACTACCAATAACAAACTGATCTATTTTCTATCCAGTAAAACTAACTTGTGTTTTATTTCCAGACACAAAAAATGGCATCTCACGCACATTAAAAATGGAACTGTGGGCTTTCAGCTTGAAAATTAATTTACATAAGACTGCATAAATAAATAAAACAATAGACATTGAGGCGCTAAACAAAAATGTACTGTCGGGAAACCATTCCATTTGACAGTATATGCACATGTTTACATTATCTGTGTGTGCATGTTATATACACAGCATCAGTAATGTTTGCTTTATTCTACCACAGTAAATTCTCAAATTTTCACAAACAGCTGCACAGCATGAAATTCCTAATGTGTTCAGAATTGCACAATCTGAGAACTATTTCCAGCACAGACTTTCTGTCAACGTTGATGTATTTACTTGAACATGGTTTCTATTACTATCCTTCAATACACAGCACAACATCGACTGGCGCCTCCTCAAGAGATGGAGATTAGAGATGTAGTTGTAAAGAAAATTATTCTCCCTTCAATAATTCAGTTTATTTTGTCATAATATCAGGTATCAACTGACCATTATATACTTGACAAAATACATTATATGTCATTTTGCACAATAGAGCATAAGCAGTGTGATTTAACGTGTTTCACTTCACTGTGCAGTACTGAGGCAGGAGGTGAGCTGAATTGTTGGAGGTGAGATCTTCTGGAATGCGATATTAAACAGATCCCAGGCAGATGTAAACACTCCCAGATTTTATTTAGAAAAGACTCTTCTCCTCGTGTCCTCGCCAACTAATACCACTAAAAGCAAATTGCCACATCATTTGTCTAACTTACTGTCCAGGCTGCATTTAAATTATAGAACATTACAGCACAGTAGTTGTAGCAGACAATGAGGTGTTTGCATAGAGGTAGTGTTGCGGTTAGCTCAACGCTATTGCAGCCTGAGGTGGTCCGGTGTTTGGAGTTCAATTCCACGCGATCTGTAAGGAGTTAGTACGTTCTCCCTGTGAACCTCATGGGATTCCTCCGGGTTCTTTGGTTTCCTCCCACAGTCCAAATATGTACCAGTTAGTAGGTTAATTGGTCATTGTAAATTGTCCTGTGATTAGAGTAGGGTTACACTGGTGGGCTGCTGGGTTGTGCAGCTTGTTGGGCCAGAAGGGCCTGTTGCCTACTGTAATGCCAAACAAATAAATAAATAACATTAAGCAGAAAGAAAGAAGGATCAATGATACCATCTTTCCAGACACTTCAGTCGTGCTGAATAATGCTATAAGTGTATACTTCATATTGAAAGGAGATTTTATCAGTAGTAGCGCACCCAAACCGAGCTATCAGTAGATACGATAATGCTACAGTTCCTCTCTGATCAATACAAAAACTATATCATAAGTTTAAAAATGGTAAGAGCTACCCAGTTTTTAAGACTTCAAAAGAAACTGATAACTGAAATAAGCAACAAATCTAAACTTCTACCAAGATCATGAGTGGGAGGACACGGTAATGTAGCAGTTAGTGTAACTGTTATTGCAATGCCAGCAATCCGGGTAAATTCCGCTACTGTCTGTAAGGAGTTTGTACCTTCTCCCCGTTACTGTGTGGGTTTCCTCCCACATTCCACAGCTCTACAGGTTAGTAGCTTATTTGGTCACATGGGTGTAATTCTCTTTGGACTGAGAGGGCCTGTTACTATGCTGGCTCTATAAATAATAAAAAATAAAATAACTAGTGCCTGCCTTCTTTCTGTGTAAAGGAGAATGATAACTCGGATTACAGAAAGAGAAAAAGCCAATCCTTTTGCAGGGAATTTGTATTTAAATTTAACAAAGCACAGAAGTGCTGTTCTCCCATTTAAAATTGCTCAAGAATTAATTGATAAGCTTGAAATAAATGGAAAGGGTTTGTGAAAATAAAAATGAAAGAGGCAGATCAAGACCCTTGTCGTCCATTTGGCCAATCTCAACTTTCAAATAAATGTCACATTATAATCTGTCACTTTCATAAGAAATGTGCTGTGTAGCTGGCTATGTTAGATACATTTTTGCTTCTAAATCAAGGTGTAATTTTTGAGGGAATACAGCACTGTTGGAGGCTTTCTACTGAGGCATTAAACTGAAGTTTACCTGGGGGAAAAAAACCATAGAATTATGTTAAAAAGAGCACAGATATCCTGATGTCCTGTTTCACAGCCTCCCTTCTTACATTAAACATGTTTTTCTCCCCCCTCTAAAGTTTACTGCACACTAGAAAAGGCTTTTCTTTCTATTCCTTCTTAGCTTAGCCTTTTTTCTTCATTCCTTCATTGTTCTCCGAATTTATTTCAAAAAAGAGACTAAAAAGAACCCACTTCTTGGAATACATTTCAAAGACGGGCTGACATCTCTTTATCATTGTTGTTGTTATTTTCTCCGATGGACGCCATAGCAACATGGCAGCCAAGCACTGGTGCACTCTTTTAATGTTCTGTCACTGAGTTTAATTAAATGGCTGAAAATCACCAGGGACTCTGTAAAAAGGCTGAGGTAAGTGAGAGAGGAAGTTGTACAGTTTTGATTTATGGTAGTTATTAAATACTATGTACTTGGCCAAATAAAAGATTTCACTCACTTTAATCACCACTTTGATGTTACTCATTTGAGAAAATGAGCAAGAATCTTTAAAGTCACAGAGCCCCAAAGTAGGAGACATTCATAATTAGGAATTTTTAACTTAATCAAATTTTCTAACCAAAGGATCACTAACTTCATAAACTTTTTTAATATTCTATTTCCTTTTTACCTTTATTTTAAAATAAAAAAGCACATGTCATCTTCCCAATGGCTTAGCCTATTTTCCCAGGATGTTGCCCAGATTAGGAGTATCAGTGCCTCAGTCAGTTAAGGTGGTATTAGTCACTCTGTTATGGTTAAGTGACCCTTAGTTAGGAAGGCAACTGTTACATTTTTAAATGCAATCCAATGGCTGTTGCTGGAAGGATACAGGTCGTAAGGTATAGGTCATAAAGTCAGCTGAGGGCAGGGTGAGCTCTGGGTGTCTTACCACCTCCTGCTGACGATAGTCTTGCTTGTAAATGAATAATGCAAACTGAGCAAGTTAGAATTAACAGTATCAATAGATCCATGCTCAGCAATTCATCAACCTCAGGAAAGGAGGTGAAGAAAGCAAAATTATTTACAGATAATAAAACTCTTTTCTCTTGAGGTTCTGCTCTTCCACATTTCCATCCATGATGAAAATTGAATATTTATCACCACAACTCTCTTTATTTTACAGAAATATCCACAAACTCATGCTATGTTATGCTATTTGGCACCATATGATGGTGCCGGAATGTGTGGCAACACTTGCAGGCTGCTCTCGGCACATCCTTAGGTGTGCTGGTTGTTAACACAAGCGACACATTTCACTGTATGTTATTCTGATGTACATATGATAAATAAATCTGAATCTGCAATACTCAGGACATCTCAATTGCTCAATTGACTTCTCACATAATTCAAAATGTTACCGAGCGATTGTGATGGGCAAGTTTTTTTACACAGAGAGTAGGGGGTAGGGGGGTGCCTTTGGGTGGTGGTAGAGGCAGAAACATTTGGGACTTCTAAGACGCATTTAGATAGGCACATGAATGTGAGGAAAATGGAAGGACATGGACTTTATGTAGGCAGAAAAGATTAGTTAGCTATTTGATTACTTATTTAATTGGTTCAGCACAACATTGTGAGCCGAAGGGCCTGTTCCTGTGCAATACTGTTCTATGTTACAATTCGTCCAGTGCTCACAGCTTCATAGAACAACTGTAACTACAGCAAAACATAGAGTGCTTGGATAATTTACAGATGGACAAGATCATGAATGGATTTGTAAACAAGGACAAGTTTCAAAACACTCATCTCCTTACTAGGATTTCAATATTAGTATCATAAAAGAGGTTAAAGAACACAACAAGCACCTTTGTTGCCTGTATAGCAGTGCTTGCTCTCTTGTGTGTATCTGTTATACCATAAACATATCTAAGTTCACAAAACTGAAAGTCAAGTAGGCATCCTGAAAATTCCTTTATGTGGTGACAAATACCTACTGATGGACTATATTTTTCTGCACTTAGCTTTAAAGACTGGTGGTACAAATAGGGATTTGGAATGACCCCACAATCTTTTTGGCACATCCACATCACTTGAGCCAAGTCTATAAACGAACGACAGATGACAGCATCATCCGGCCTTTATATCACTGGATGTTTATAGACACGCATGTCAAAGTCTCACTTATCAGGAAATAAAGAGCTGCATTGTAACAGCACTTTCACGGCTTTCTAAAACTTCTCAAAGTCTTTGACATCATGAACATGGCATACAGCAAGATCCCTCACTGTTCATTAGTTTTGACTATTGACTCTATTTTGTTTTGGTTGAATTGATTGAGAGAGGCTTGTTAGACCAAATAATGAGGTGATACGCTTCTGTCAGTGCAATAGCCGGCTGGTGGCACAATGGCATCAGTGCCAGACTCCGAAGCGAAGGCTCCCAATCCAAGTTGGGCCACCCCCTGAGCACACTTTCCATCAGTGCCGGGTTGAGCATCGAGCTAGCCACTCGGCATCGTTTAAAAAAAGGGTTGAGTCAGGAACGTTCATATCATGACCCAGTTAATTCGAAAGGAGACCAATCCTGACACCACGCGCCAGACAAGAATGGCTGACTGTCTGGTGTGATACGCTAAAAAAAAAGTGTAAAAGATTTTCTGAAGCCTTTCTGAAGAGGAAAGAGGTACCTGAGACTGAAACGATCATCTGAAGAACAGCATCTCAGACAGTGTTGTATCCCCCTAGACCTGCCTATCAGAGAACCATCAAGATGCCATGGTGGTGTAGAGGTTAGTGCAACATTACTATAGGTCAGGGCATAGGAGTTTGGAGTTCAATTCTGGCGACCTTTGTGAGGAGTTTGTACGTCCTTTCAATGTGCGTGTGGGTTTCCTCCAGATGCTCCAGTTTCCTCCCACATTCTAACCATATATTGTCTAGTAAGTTAATTGGTCGTTGTAAATTGCCCCATGATTAGGCTAGGGTTAAATCACTGCATTGCTGGGCAGCACAGCTCGAAGGGTTGGAAGAGCCTGTTCCACACTGTATCTCTAAATTAAAATAAAAGACTTTATATCTAAGACCTGGTATGTACTTTTCAGCTTATGACCCTCTCACTCAGTGAAATGGCATCACGGATAGATGAAAGAAAGCTTTTGGCACATTGGGCTTCATAAATCTTCTGGTTAGATGGCGGCATGTGTGAATGTAGCAGCCTCTCTGGTGCTTATTTCTCTGTAAAATTACTTTTTTATGAACACAAAACATTTCTACTCCAAGAACTTCAGGTGCTTCACAGCTACTCCATCAGTGAGCTCCTCGGTGATCAGAGTAGGGTACTGGTGATGCCAGCGAGGAGCCAGCCGAGATGTCAAAGGGGCCACCTGAGATGTTGGAGAAGGAGCCAGCCGAGGAGTTGAAGGAGCTGGCCGTGATGTTAGAGAAGGAGCCAGTCAGGATATTGAGAAAGGAGCTGGTCAGGATATGGGAGGAGCCCGCCGGGATGTCATAGGAGCTGGTTTGGGTTCAGAGGAGCTGACCTGGCCACAGACTGTGTTGCTGCCCGCTACTTGGAAGTATTAAAGTTGGTGCGGTATTACCGTGGGAGATTGTGTCAGACATTTCACTTGCGATCACAAGACTCTGTTGGACAGTGTTAATGTAAATTGTCACATGCCTGTTACCTTTGTCTGGTGGAGGGATAGATGACATGGGAGCTGTGTAGCCTCGGTCGTAGCAAGGACTAGGTCTCAAGTCTCAGGCTTGCCTGCTTCTGCAGACCAGATGAGAGACTTGGAAGCGCTACAGCATGGTGTCCGCGCTCGACTAGGGCCTGGCCTCTCCCATTTGTGCTGCCCTCCTGTGTTCGAGCAGTGGAATGCATGTGTCTCCACACTACCAGCAGACTGTACCATTGATTGCCAGACATTGTCATTCAGGGTCTTGGACTAAATATACCTGTATATGCTTTTTTTTCGAATGAATATGCTTCTTTGCTCGCTATTTTGAATGTTACTCGCTATATTGAAGTTCGCTTGCTATTTTCAATGTTTTACACCTTGGCCCCAAAGAAACACCGTCCTGTTCAGCTGTATCTATAAATGGTTTGAATGATAATTAAATTTGATTTGATTTTGAAATCAGTGCATTGAGTACAGGAGTTGGGATGTTATGTTGAAATTGTATAAGACATTGGTGAGGCCAAATTTGGAGTATTGTGTGCAGTTCTGGTCACCTACCTACAGGAAAGATGTAAATGAGATTGAAAGAGTGCAGAGAAAATTTCCAAAGATATTGCCAGGACTAGAGAACCTAGATTATAGAGAAAGGTTGAATATGTTAGGACTTTATTCCTTAGAACATAGAAGATTAAGGGGAGATTTGATAGAAGTATACAAAATTATGAGGGGTATAGACAGTGTAAATGCAAGCAGGCTTTTTCCACTTTTTGGGTGAGACTACAACTAGAGATCATTGGTTAAGGGTGAAAGGTGAAATGTTTAAGAACATGAGGGGGATCTTCTTCACTCAGAGGATGGTGAAAGTGTGGAACAAGCTGTCAGTGGATGCAGGGTTGATTTCAACATTTAAGAGAAATTTGGATAGGTACATTGATGAGAGGGGTTTGGGGTGCTATGGTCCGGGTGCAAGTGAATGGAACTAGGCAGATTAATGGTTCGGCACAGACTAGATGTGTCGAAGGGCTTGTTTCTGTGTTGTAGTGTTCTATGACCCTATGACTGACTTACATCAGAGTCTATCCATGAACCCAGCTAACTAGATAAGCAACAGCGGTTTTATTTAACAAATAAGATTATTGGACGCAATAACAAAATGGTTAAGTTACTAGATGAATAGCCTAAAGCCTGACCTATTGATCATGAGACAAAAGTTCAAATCTCAACATAGCAGCTGAAGAGTTTAAATTTAAATAACTGACTAAATTGCACCTAAAAACTGAATATCAGTAATGGTAGTTATAAACTACTAAACCCATCCGGGTACTTCAGGAAGTCTGCCATCTTTATCTCATCAAACCAATATATGACTTCAGAGAAGCAATATGTTGATTCTCAACTATCCTTTTAATTCAGAGTTAACTAGGGATATGTAGGCCTCGCTGGCAAAGTCAACATTCTGTAGAATCTATAGTGTAAATGAATAAATTTTTTTTTTAATCATATTCAGAAGCAATATTCAATTCTCAAACAATGCAACAATCCAAACTTCCACTGGATCACTGCATGTCATGGCTAGATTCAAGCGTTACAACCACACAAATCTATGCTGTACTGCAGAAGAGTGTTGAGCACCTTAAAATTAAAGTCAAGTTTATTATCAGGTGCAATGAAAAACTTACTTGTAGCAGCACCACAGGTACAGAGTATCAGATAAACAGCATTCATAAGAAAAAACCATAAACATATTTTTTACAGGAAAGAACACAATTAGGACAAAAAAGTCCATCTCAGTGCAAAGTAGTGTAGTCCCCCTGGCCTCCCTCAGGGTCGCTCGGCTCGCTGTTGTCCAGGGAAACAGCCCTTGGCCCCGGCAAACTGGGTAATTAGTTTGTGTGGATGCTGTGTGATGTACCCCACCCCGCCCAAACAACAGACAATACACCAGATGCAATTTAATGATTTACAGTTTATAGATATTACTGGAACTATATAATTAATAGAGAATAAAATATAAAAGGGAAATAAAAGGCGCCACACCTATCAAAGTTCAATCTCTTCGTGCACAAACAGTTGGAGCTCAGGACCCTTCTTCTTCACCCTGCGACCCCTCAGACCACCTTCACCGGCTGCCTAGGACCAACCATAGTGGTCAACCAGACACTCTACACAAGTCCGTCTCCGTTTCCTCTCCTCGCCGAATGCACTGCTCAGGGTCCGACCCCGTTAGCAGACCTCACAGCACCTGGTCCATCCTCTGTCTCTCACTCCCGCCTTCTGCCCTAAAACCCCACGCATACAATATCTTACAGATACACCAAAAACATAACAACTATCCCAATTGGTTCATAACATCTTCTTATCAGTAACGTGATTCAATAAACTGCTAGCGGGAGGACTTTCTCTGCATTTAACATAACAAAGAAGCATTCCCAAGTATAACATAACAAAGAAGCCATTTTAATTAGCCTAGGCAGTAACATAAGAGACGAAACCCCCTTACAGTAGTTCAACGTGTCATTGTTTGCTAAATTGTAGTGATTGGTGTTGAATAATGTTGAAAAGGTGAATTCAATAAGTTCACTTTTTGAAGGTCTTGTGACACAATTCTCATATGAAGTATAAGCATAATTGCCACAAATCAATATTAGCCTAACAGCATTTGTTGGTTATTTAGGGTGTTCTCAATATAATGTCTATTTACATCCAGAGAGGTGAAAAGCAACTCACAAGGCCAAATGAGAATGTCCTTTTTGCTTCTGATAATTGTCACCACAAATAAAAGAAGCCTCTACTTCGCAAAAAAGAACATTAATCTGGTCTAAAGTATGATGACACAGCAGAGAATACTGTAGTAGAAAGGACCAAACAAACTTCCCTTCGTTCATTTGTTATGTGCCATGTCATATGATATAGGCGATCATGGTCTTTCTATGACCATGATCGTTCTTGGCAGATTTTTCTACAGGAGTGGTTTGCCATTGCCTTCTTCCGAGCAGTGCCTTTACAAGACGGGTGACCCCAGCCATTATCTATACTCTTCAGAGATTGACTGCCTGGCGTCAATGGTCGCATAAGGTGGACTTGTGATATGCACCAGCTGCTCACACAACCATCCACCACCTTCTCCAATGGATTCATGTGACCTTGACTGGGGGGCTAAGCAGGTGATACACCTTGCCCAATGGTGGCCTGGAGGCTAACAGAGGGAAGAAGTACTTTACACTTCCTTTGGTAGAGAGGTATCTCCACCCTGCCACCCTAAACTTCCTTTATATATAGATAAACTAGATAACCAGATGTTTATGTTTCACGTTCTCAATGCTGCTTACTCACATTCAACAGATAGCAAGCTCAGATGTGATGGGGGGGGGGGCTCAACTGGACCAGTATTCTGGTGGCCAAGGAACCAATCAATTGTAAGCATCAGCTCTCCGAGTTGTTGCATGCCAAAAATCTCAGCACCATGTGGTTCCTGAAATTTTACATCCACTCACTAAATGCTGCCAGATGGAACCACTGACAAAGATGAATTTTGTGGCCATCTAACTTTGCATATCCAGTTATACTGAAGTAACAAGAGTGTTTATATTGTGATTTATACTCCGCTCCACTTGCTTTACACCGATGACTGTGTGGCTAGGTGCAGCTCCAATACCACATTCAATTTTGCTGATGACTGTTGTGGGCCAAATCAAAGGTGGTGATGAATCAGCATACAGGAGGGAGGTTGAAAATTCGGCTGAGTGATGTCATAAAACAACCCCTTACTCAATGGCAGCAACACAAAGGAACTGATTATAGACTTCAGGAAAGGGAAACCGGAGGTCCATGAGCCAGTCCTCAGTGGAGGATCAGAAGTGGAGAGGGTCAGCAAATTTAAATTCCTGGGCATTACTATTTTAAGAGGATCTGTCCCGGATCCAGCACACAAGTGCAATTGTAAAGAAAGCACGGCAGCACCTCTACTTCCTTAGGAGTCTGCGGAGATTCAGCGTGACAGCTAAAACTTCGACAAACTTCGAGAGATGTATAGTGGAGAGTGTATTGACTGGCTGCATCATGGTCTGGTATGGAAACACCAATGCCTTTGAATGGAAAATCCTACAATAGGTAGTGGATTCGGCCCACTACATCACAGGTAAAGCCCTCCCTACCACTGAGCACATCAACATGAAATGCTGTTACAGAAAAGCAGCATCCATCATCAAAGATCCCTAACACCCAGGCTATGCTCCTTTTTCACTGCTGCCATCAGGTAGATGGTACAAGAGCCTTAGGACTCGCTCCATCAAATTCAAGAACAGTTCCTATCCCTTAACTACTAGATGATCAAACTATAGCGTATAAGGTAAGTTTTAAAGAGCATCTTAAAGAGAACAAAAGGAATAAAAATGAAGGAAATGATAAGAGGGGGAGGCAATTCTTACCTAATGCACAAGGACACAGAGTGACACACACAAAATGCTAGAGGAACTCAGCAGGTCAGGCAGCATCTATGGAGAGGAATAAATAGTTGATGTTTCAGGCCAAGCCCCTTCCTCAGGACCCTGCATTTCCTCCAGCATTTTGTGCGTGTTAATCTGGATTTCCAGCATCTGCAGAATCACTAGTGTTTACACAAAGACACAGAATATACCATTTGGC
Organism: Mobula hypostoma; assembly: GCF_963921235.1. NCBI lineage: Eukaryota > Metazoa > Chordata > Chondrichthyes > Myliobatiformes > Myliobatidae > Mobula > Mobula hypostoma. Next base: position 5,299,023 of record NC_086119.1, on the reverse strand, counting down.
CCACCAAGTCCATAATAGCTACCAATCAAATAATCCCATTGGTCTCACCCTCCCTTTTGTTACTTCTCAGTCGGCAGTCATTTATTCTCTCACACATGCTTGTGAACTCCTGTTTGATACTTATTCTAATTGATGTACACCAAGGAATAATTTACAGCAATTGATTTACTTCCTGACTCTTTGGAATGCAGGAGGAAACCAGAAAACCAAAAGACAACCCACACGGTCACAGTGAGAAGGTGCAAGTTCTGCACACAGAATATGCAAGCCCATTCTGCCTTCAGGCCTGATGCACTACTCAGTATTCACAGTTGCTCTTTTACCTCAACACTCATTTTAGAAGGAAATTAAAGACTTCAGGGGAGAAGCAGTTGAAGACATGGTCACCTACAGTACAGCATGAATCGCCACAGACAAAGACCTGGTAAAAATGGATTAGAACAGATAGGTGCTTGATGGTTAGCATGGATCAGGTGTGGCAAAGGGCCTGTGAAGGGCCTCACCCAGGGCCTGCTGTGTGAGTTATGTATGAGGTAGAGTTAGAGAAGGGCAGAGATCTCAGCAGTAAAACTATAGATGTTTACACAGATTATTGTAAAAGTAATTCACATCTAATCAATGTTTCCCATAACTAATACTGCTATGCAGCTAGCATTAACTCCAACAGCCCCCAGTCACAGAGTTAATTTAACTACTCTTGGCTGCCACTATGATCAAATGAGCTATTGCCAAAATTCTGCTACTGTTATACAAAGAAGCTAATATATATGGTTAACTGACACCTGTTAAAACAGGGCTGTTGAGAATGTGCTGTCAGCAAAAGAACTGTTCTGTACTTCCTCAACATAACCATCACGTTTGCTCTGCCATTCCACCATGGCTGATTTATTATCCGTCTCAACCCCATTCTCCTTCCTTCTCCCCATAACGTTTGATGCCCTAATAAAGAACCTATCAACCTCCACTTTAAGTATATTCTCTTAGTATTATTATTTATTCTTTTTTTTATTTGCACAGTTTGTTGTCTTTTGCACATTGGCTGAATGCCTTAAGTTTGTGCGGTCTTTTACTAAGTTTATTATGGATTTACTGAGAATGCCCGCAAGAAAATGAATCTCAGGGTTGTATATGTTGAGGATATGTTAAGGCGGGAGGAGAGAGAGCAGCGCACCGCACACGTGCGCAGCCCTCCGGTGAAAAATGATATTGTATCCGTTAAATAGGGGCCGTGGACAATTTTGATTTGATGGAGAATGGATGTGAAAGCACAGAGGAATATCTGGAGAAATTTCTGAAACGCTCATTCACTGCTGTCGTTACTGCGTGGTCGGGAATCTTTCGGAGGGTAGGCCTCAAAATCCCCAGCTTTGCCTGCTGTTGGCGACCGAGGTTGAGGTCGAATCGTTCAGACAGAGATGGCGCTCAGTACTCGGTGTCGGAGAGCTGATCAGAGCTCGAAATTTTCGGACGACTCAGAGTCGGACTGTGGTCGGGCATGGCAGGGAGAGTTCTTCCTTCTCCTGTCTGCGTGAGGTGTGGAACATTTGAGAGACTTTGAACTTTTACTGTGCTCATGGACTTCTTCATCAAGTTATGGTATTGTTGCACTGTTGTAACTATATGTTATAATTATGTGGTTTTGTCAGTTTTTTCAGTCTTGGTCTGTCCTGTGTTTTGTGATATCACACCAAAGGAAATGTTGTATCATTTCTTAATGCATGCATTACTAAATGACAATAAAAGAGGACTACGTGTCTTCATAATCTAAATATGTACTTTAATAATAAATTTACTTTGACCTTTAAAATATACCCAATGACCTGGCCTCCACAGCCATCTCTGGCAATGAATTCCACAGATTTAGCACCCTCTTGCTGAAGAAATTCCTCCTCATCACTGGTCTAAATGAATGACCCACTATTTTGAGGCTGTGAACTCTGGTCCTACACTCTCCCACTATAGGAAACATCTTCTCCACATCCACTCTATCTAGGCCTTTCAATATTTGATAGGTTACAATGAGAATAGGGAGCTTTGAAATGTCAGTGGGGATCCCAGATCCTCCAGCTTGGGATTTGGGAGCAAGTTATAAACTTGGATATTGGGCTATGAGCCCATTCATTATCCTTTTATGAAAGCTGAGCAATTTTCCTTTCCAGTGCCCTTCTGTCTATTTGTATAGAGAAAGCAGGATTTTTTTTTCTTCCACCAACAGTTACATTATTAAAAAATGTTTACTCTTAAGATATAGCTTTAAGCAATTTTTAAAAATTTCTTAAGAGTTATGTTCTTGAGTTCAACCCAATTTCAATCCAACGTGATTTGACTGTGGACTTCAGAAAGGATAAGATAAGGGAACACGTACCAGTCCTCATCGAGGAATCAGAAGTGGAAAGGGTGAGCAGTTTCAAGTTCTTGGGTATCAGCGTTGCTGAGGATCTATCCTGGGCCTGACATATTGATTCATTTACAAAGAAGACATGACAGCGACTATATTTCATTAGGAGTTTGAGGAGATTTGGTATGTCGCCAAAGACACTCACAGATTTCTACAGATGTACAGATGTACTGTGGAAAGCATTCTAACTGGTTGCCTCACGGTCTGGCATGGTGGGGGGGTGGGGGAGAGAGGCAGTACGTAGGATCGAAATAAGCTGCATAAAGTTGTAAAATCAGTCAGCTCTATCACGGGTACTAGCCTCCATATTATCCAAGACCTCTTACTGGAGTGGTGCCTTAGGAAGGCAGCAGCCATCATTAATGATCCCCAGCACCCAGGGCATGCCCTCTTCACATTGTTACCATTGAAAAGGGAGTCCAGAAGCCTGGAGGCACAAACTCAGCAATTCAGGAACCGCTCCTGCCCTCTGCAATCTGATTACAAAATGGACATTGAACCCATGAACCCTACCTCACTTGTTTCTTTATTTCTGTTTTTTGCACTCAAGCAACACACACAAAATGCTGGAGGAACTCAGCAGGCCAAGCAGCAGCTAAGGAAAAGCGTAAACAGTCAACGTTTCGGGTCTTTTCTCAACTTATCTCCTTACCTGCCCGTCACATCCCTCTGGTACTCCTTCCCCTTCCCTTTCTTCCATGGCCTCTGTCCTTTCCTATCAGATACCCCCTTCTCCAGCCCTTTATCTCTTTCACCAATCAACTTCCCAGCACTTTACTTCACCCCATCCCACTCTCGGTTTCACCATCACCTACCATGTTGTATTTCTTCCACCCCTCCCCCACCTTTTTACTCCGACTCCTCATCTTTTTTTCCCAGTCCTAATAAAAGGCCTCAGCCCGAAACATCAACTGTTTACTCTTTTCCATAGATGCTGCCTGGCCTAAGTTCCTCCAGCTTTTTGAGTGTGTTGCTTGGAGTTTCAGCATCTGCAGATTTTCTCTTGTTTGTTAATGTAACTCAGTTTTCATTTTGTTCTCTATATTTATTTATCATGTAGTGCTGCTGTAAAGTTAACGAATTTCACAACATATGCCGGTGATATTAAACCTGACTCTGATCTAATGACTTCCATATTTTAATAGTTAACTTTTAAGCATGAGCACTAATTACTTGTAGTCAATTATTAAGGAAAAGATATTGGTCAGGACATAGGACAACCCTCTGTTTCTGCAAAGAGTGCATTAAGATCTGAGAGGACAGACAGCATTATGGTTTAATGTCACATCATTACAGCACATCAATATAAAGTGCTCAGCTCTGGAATGCAGCAGGAAATCAAGGCCTTCTGGTGAAAAAGAAAGAATATAGTCTGAGATAGAATTAGGATTTTTCGGGTGGTTCAAGAATGGCAGTAAGGAAGAAGCTGTAATTGAACCTTAAGGTTGGGTCTTCAGGTTTGGACCTTGAGGTATAGGTCTTCAGGCTCCTGTATTTCCCACCTGATGGCAGAATCAAGAAGAGGACATGGCTTAAGTGGATGCCTTAATGATGAATATCACCTTCCTGAAATGTTGTCTCTTGTAGAGTTCTCAATAGTGGGAAGACTTGTGTCCACGATGGAAGTGACTGAATTCACCATTCTCTGCAGCCTCTTGAATTCCTGTGCATTGGAGTTCCTATACCAGGCCATGATCCAACCAATCAGAACTGATCATCTGAACACCAAATATCCGTCCCCAGCAAATGACAAGAATGGAGGAGAGCTCATTAAAGACAAATAGACAATCAGTGCCTGCAGGAAAGGGCACTTCAAAAAAATATTTTATTGAGTTGTTCTTGTCTGCATATCGCAAGAGACTAAGTTAGTCTCATCTCCCCTCAATTGGATTTGTTTTCTTTTCAGAAGGTGCTCATGATCACAATATCTGGAGACTGTTAGACCATCATGTGAAGATTGGTTTTTACGTTATTGATGTCATGTTTTTGCAACAATAATCCTGCTCAGTACAGCAGGTTCAGACATTTGGCTGAGGAGCCAATGGTGCAAAGCCACCATCCGCAGGATTATGACAGAACACCGCTAAACCAGGATCACGCCTAAACGCTATGATATCCTGGCTGGGACAACCAAACACCAACACGGGCGATAGTCGCCATGAAGTGCCATTGCTAATGGCCTAGAGTGAGAACTGACAGGGCTCCTTCTAAACCTGTTTAGTACACTGTATGTTCATGGGGAAGCTGGTACTAAAAATACTTGCAGACAACTTAATCACTGTATCCCAATCATCAAGGGGTACAGTGGACATGACCATTATCACACAAGTCTGAACAATGCTGGGAGCAACTGCAACTGTTTTTGGTCTTTTAAGATTTTACAAAAGACTTGTAAATGAAATGGAATTGCATGGAGTCCGATCTTCATTCTTCTACACGATGGCATGCAAGTAGCAATTCTAAATAGCAAATCAACAATAAGTCCAATACCAGGGCAGACTGGAATCAAGCAAGGGTTTGTCATCACTCCAATCCCCTTCCTAATTAATCTCACACTTTACCAATAAGATTCCCACAGAAACAGAAATCAAATGTGAAACTTTGTCAACTCCACTCCGGAACTAAGTCACCCACTTTTGATGTAGGGTTTCACTCTGAAACATCGACAAATCCTTTCCCTCCACAGATGTTTCTTGATCTGCTGAGCTCCTCCAAGGATTATAACCAAGGATTGTTACCTTGATCATCAAACTGTATTCTATCACACAGAGGCTAAGCTGAAAGTTGACTCATTCATTAAAGCATGAGCTTTACACTTTGCATCTTTTTGGCATAGGTCCTCTTCCAAATTGGCACAGCCACACAACACTGTCACCCAACATATCTCTGTACTTCCCCTCAGTTAAAAGTTTGAAGTTCAAAGTAAAATTATTATCGAAGTATGCATAGGTTACCATATACTACTTTGAGTTCAGGCATTTAGGGAAAATTTACAGTGATGTGCATTTACCTGCCATCTCTAATGCACAGCCTTTGTCTGTTTGTGGAAATGAGTGTTTGATAAAAAGACATCAAAATATGCCAGCAACACACATAAAAGTTGCTGGTGAACGCAGCAGGCCAGGCAGCATCTCTAGGAAGAGGTGCAGTCGACGTTTCAGGCCGAGACCCTTCGTCAGGACTAACTGAAGGAAGAGTGAGTAAGGGATTTGAAAGTTGGAGGGAGAGGGGGAGATCCAAAATGATAGGAGAAGACAGGAGGGGGAGGGATGGAGCCAAGAGCTGGACAGATGATACGCAAAAGGGATACGAGGGGATCATGGGACAGGAGGTCCGGGAAGAAAGACGGGGGGGGGGAGACCCAGAGGATGGGCAAGGGGTATATTCAGAGGGACAGAGGGAGAAAAAGGAGAGTGAGAGAAAGAATGTGTGTATAAAAATAAGTAACAGATGGAGTACGAGGGGGAGGTGGGGCATTAGCGGAAGTTAGAGAAGTCGATGTTCATGCCATCAGGTTGGAGGCTACCCAGACGGAATATCAGGTGTTGTTCCTCCAACCTGAGTGTGGCTTCATCTTTACAGTAGAGGAGGCCGTGGATAGACATGTCAGAATGGGAATGGGATGTGGAATTAAAATGTGTGGCCACTGGGAGATCCTGCTTTCTCTGGTGGACAGAGCGTAGATGTTCAGCAAAGCGGTCTCCCAGTCTGTGTCGGGTCTCGCCAATATATAAAAGGCCACATCAGGAGCACCGGACGCAGTATATCACCCCCGTCGACTCACAGGTGAAGTGTTGCCTCACCTGGAAGGACTGTTTGGGGCCCTGAATGGTGGTAAGGGAGGAAGTGTAAGGGCATGTGTAGCACTTGTTCTGCTTACACGGATAAGTGCCAGGAGGGAGATCAGTGGGGAGCAATGGGGGGGACGAATGGACAAGGGAGTTGCGTAGGGAGCGATCCCAGAGGAATGCAGAGAAAGGGGCTTCCCTTCCTCCACTATTAACTCTGCTCTTAAACGCATCTCCCCCATTTCACGTACATCTGCTCTCACTCTATCCTCCCGCCACCCCACTAGGAATAGGGTTCCCCTGGTCCTCACCTACCACCCCACCAGCCTCTGGGTCCAACATATTATTCTCTGTAACTTCCGCCACCTCCAACGGGATCCCACCACTAAGCACATCTTTCCCTCCCCACCTCTCTCTGCATTCCGCAGGGATCGCTCCCTACGCAACTCCCTTGTCCATTTGTCCCCCCCATCCCTCCCCACTGATCTCCCTCCTGGCACTTATCCGTGTAAGCGGAACAAGTGCTACACATGCCCTTACCACCATTCAGGGCCCCAAACAGTCCTTCCAGGTGAGGCAACACTTCACTAGTGAGTCGGCTGGGGTGATATACTGCGTCTGGTGCTCCCAATGTGGCCCTTTATATATTGGCGAGACCCGACGCAGACTGGGAGACCGCTTTGCTGAACATCTACGCTCTGTCCGCCAGAGAAAGCAGGATCTCCCAGTGGCCACACATTTTAATTCCACATCCCATTCCCATTCTGACATATCTATCCACGGCCTCCTCTACTGTAAAGATGAAGCCACACTCAGGTTGGAGGAACAACACCTTATATTCCGTCTGGGTAGCCTCCAACCTGATGGCATGAACATCGACTTCTCTAACTTCCGCTAATGCCCCACCTCCCCCTCGTACCCCATCTGTTACTTATTTTTATACACACATTCTCTCTCACTCTGATTTTTCTCCCTCTGTCCCTCTGAATATACCCCTTGCCCATCCTCTGGGTCCCCCCCCCCATCTTTCTTCCCGGACCTCCTATCCCATGATCCTCTCGTATCCCTTTTGCCTATCACCTGTCCAGCTCTTGGCTCCATCCCTCCCCCTCCTGTCTTCTCCTATCATTTTGGATCTCCCCCTCCCCCTCCAACTTTCAAATCCCTTACTCACTCTTCCTTCAGTTAGTCCTGACGAAGGGTCTCGGCCTGAAACGTCGACTGCACCTCTTCCTAGAGATGCTGCCTGGCCTGCTGCATTCACCAGGAACTTTGATGTGTGTTGCTTGAATTTCCAGCATCTGCAGAATTCCTGTTGTTTGCATCAAAATATGCCCTTAGTTTTCCAGACAATAACCTTTTGCCCTCCTGTGGCATAGACAACAGATTTGACAAAGGCTTCCATAGACACTTTACAACTCACAGAATTCAAACTTGAGAATTTTCTTATAAAGATGTTTAATATATTGATTCTTTGAAAAAAAGTCTTCACTTTCAAGATGACAACAAGTGCTTTTTCTTCATCAACTGGCATTCCCAATCCTTGGTTAGAAGGCTTTAGGTTCAATTCACACTTCAATAACTTGAGCACAAAAATCTATGATACTTACTGTACGGAAAGAATGATGAAAATTTTAAAAAGCTACTGAAGTTGGAAAGCTGAAATAAGAATAGAAAACACTGGAGGCAATTAGTAGGTCAGGCAACATCTGTAGAAAGAGAAATGAATTAGCGGCCAAAACTCTTAATCAGAATTTCTTAAAGAGCATTGCTCTGCCAAAGATGCCATCATTCCGATGAGATAAGTCAAGGCCTATCTGCCCTCTCGTTGACATAAAACAACCAAATCTGGGTATAAACCTGTGACTGCTTGCTGGTCAATACTTAGCCCTCAATCAAGTTCAGCAAATTATCTGGTTAGTTGGCAATATGACTGACACGTTTACAACAGCGACTACACCTGAAATACTTAATGTTCTGTAGTGTGCTTTAGGAGCCTATGGAAAGCAAAGTTATTTTCCTTTCTTTACTTCATTCCCTACCTATATTACAGAAACACTGGAAGTGAGAGTCTGATGGCTTATTTAGTTCTGGAATTATGCCCATAACAGCACAAGATAAAGTTGGCAACAAAAAAAGGATTTCAGTAAACCAGTTGCTCAAAAATTGAAAATTGGCTATGTCATATTGAATTCATGTCTTTTTGGATGGGATCCTTTGAAAACGTCACTGTACAGTAGCAAATAGTTACAGGTTAGTCACCATGATCACATTTACTAACCTCTCAAAATATTACACGAAGTTTGGAAAGACAAGAACAAAAATTGAACAATTTTGGTTTCAGATCATAACAAATAGGGGCCCTCATAGTAACATGGCAGTTAGTGTAATGCTGCTAGAGAGCAGCAACCCTGGTTCAATTCCGCCACCGCCTGTTAGAGTTTGTACATTCTTCCCATCACCACGTCAGTTTCCTCACATATTCCAAAGACACATGGGTTAGTAAGTTAATTGGTCACTTGGGAGCTACTGGGCTGAAGGGCTTGTTACCAAGCTGCATCTCCAAATACGTAAAATAAAGACGACTTCTCTACCCACCACCCCAGTATTTTTATCTTCTTCCTCCCCACCATTCCCATCTCAGACATCCAATTTCTTGAGCCAAGAAGAGGAAGCATTTTGCAGACTACTGGTAACAAAACAGAATGATAGGACTAACTTAAATCCTATGATTTTCTTTTTGTGTGAGGAAGAATGTAGCTGCTTCTTCTCCACTATAAATGAGACTAGTAACTCATGATATGGGAAAAACGTCAGACACAGAAACTTCATCCTTGCCACCTCGTAGAACAGTGAATCTGACACCGACACACAGGGTGGTACCAGCCCACCACCTGTAACTAATAAAATATTTACAACTGTGTATCTTTTTACAACTAAAAGAGATGGAATTCAATAAGTAACTTAGAAAAGAACAATTTAAAAAAAGCACTAACATTTCAAATGTGATCACATCTGTATATAGCTTTATTAGGTGTTAGCTTGGCTCGGTGTAGCACTCTCACCTCTGGGTCAGAAGGCTCTGAGTTCAACCCCTACCACCAGCTTTCCTATTCTACCAAACCCCTCCAGACTATCAGCATAATGTGGAGCGACAATTTGGAATAGTGCTGTGGAAATGTGGCAGTGACTTAAGAACTGTCCTTTGGATGAAACTTTAGGCTGGAAATTGTTACTGCTCTGGAGTTTCTAAAACTCCTGTGATAAAATCCAAAACAGAGCAGCCAATCTTCCAGACCTCAGATAATATTGCCCTTTCAATTAACACCGCCAAATACAAATTGATTACTGATTCACCTCATGCATATTTAAGTCCCCACCACCACTACTTTATCATTCCCAGTCAGAGTCACCTATGTACAGGTACTCTTGCTCTCAGTTTATGGACATAGAAATAGCTATGTACAGTAGCTATCTTGTGTATTTATATTTACTATGGTTTTTTCGAGCCACATCAGATCCAGAGTAACAATTATTTTTTTCTAGTGTTCTGGAAATGACATTAAACAATCTTGAATCTTGAACAGACCACCATTCCCAAGCAGCAACATTCTGCAATTTCGACACTTACCCAATTCAGGCCTCTCCATCACCCTTCACGTCACCACTGTTATTCATGCCTTCAGCTACCTCGGCCCTAACCTCTGCACCTTTCCACCTCTCCCTCCTCCTTCAAGACACTTCTTTAAACTTACCTACTGTCGAAAAATCACCTGACATAATGAATACCCCACCCAAAATGCTGAAGAAACTCAGCAGGTCGAGCTTCATCATGTACTTGTTACACAATGAAGTGTTAAAAATTTAACTTATTACATACTTGTGAAGCATCTTGGATGGGTGCTATATAAAAGCAAACTGCCATTGCTGGATGCCTCATTTATCCATGAAAGAAATGCATATAGTGTTCTTGATAGAAATAACACTACAGGTTGAGTGCCCCTTATCCAAAATGTTTGGAGTCCAAAATATTTTGGATTTTGGATTTTTTCAGATTTTGGAATAATATAATATGATAGCTTGGGATTGTCATCATTTCTGACTCTGTATTTATGTGCTACTGGTAAGCAGTCTTTGTCTTACGCTTGTTCATCACACATATGTACTTAAACAGTAAAAATTATTAAATACCATCAATATAATGAAAATATACTGTGTGCAGGGTAACAAAAACAGCACAGCAGCGTCGGGAGAATACCTGAATCAACTGTTGCACAACAACAAACAACGGAGGCTTTCATTCTCCACCTACAATGCCGTGTTTTGATTAAAAGGTTACAGTACACTGTATTTGTATTTTACTTTTTTTAGGTTTTATGTAAGATATAAAAAGAATCAGCATTGTAGACTTGTTCTGGTGTTACATTTTCATCAGTGACAATCTTGGCAAACTCAATAAATTTCTCTGCTGCTTTGTGATCAGTAGACACTTTAAAAATTTAATACCGTGCCTTTTCTTAAATTTCTGCAATCACCCTGCTGAATATTCACATATACCTTCAATTTTCAGTTCATTGTGATAGATCTTTACTTGTTTCATAACCAATATACCGTTAAGCAGCACACGTTCACTCTAATGCTGATGAATTCACTCTTTCAACACATATTCGAGATCTTCATCTTTCTCTTAATGCAGTGTTTTTCTATTTTTCATTAACTTTTGTTCATTATGGATGTGAAGTTACTTCTCAGAAATGTCTGTGGATCACAGAGATCTGTGCATCACCTGGAAACCTTCCCAACACCGTGTGGAATTTTCCAATTGTGACATCATGTCAGCGCTTTAAAAATTTCAGATTTAGGAGCTTTTTGGATTTTGCATTTTCGGAGGATAAGGGTTACTCTTCTTGTACCAATAATAATAACTTATTTATAGAGCATTTTTCATACAAACAACATAATTCCAGGTGCTTTACAATGTGATAAAGTGCAAACATGAAAATCAAATAAAAAAGTTAAAAACAAGATTAAAGAAATAGGTTTTGAGCTAGCGCTTAAAAGTGCCAACTGAGTCTGCATCCCTTATAGTTTTAGATATTGAGTTCAGCAGTTTGGGAGTATAGATCAACAAAGTTAATCTGCCAATTGTCTTTAGAGGGATTTAAGAGACTGGCAGAAGATGACCAACGGGCTCAAGCAGGATTATCCATCTCTGAGAGACACGGCAAAACAGAGATGCAGATTCTTTCTTACTTCCTTGGTATACGACACCAGATATTCAAATTAATAATGTCAATCTTTATTTATATATTATCTTTAAGTTGGTAACACCCAAGTTCCTTAAAAAAGATATTATCAAACAAAATCAAAACGATACTATCCAAATGCCCTGCCAGACATGGTGGTAGATAGATACATTAAGGGCATTTAAGAAACTCTTAAATGCCATTAATGGCACAACCTAAATAGCACATGGTTGATAGAAAAATGGAGGACTCTGTGAGAAGGAAGGGTTAGGTTGATCTTAGAGTAGGTTAACAGGTCAGCACAACATTATGGGCCGAAGGGCCTGCACTGTGCTGCAGTATTCCATGCTCTGTATTAAAATTATCAGGTTACTACATGAAGAGCTATTAGGATATAAAGGAGTATCTTTGAAAGAACATCTTAAACGGACTGTGCCTTAAAAATTAAAGAGTAACTTTATTTGTCACATGAACATCAAAACATACTGAAATGCATTATTTTGCGTCAACAACCAACATAGTCTGATGAAGTGCTAGGACAACTCTTGAGTAACATCACACTTCAGGTGCCAACACTGCACATCCACAACTCGTTAACCCTAATCCGTACATCTTTGGAATGTGGGAGGAAACTGGAGCACCCCAAGGAAACCTACATGGTCATGGGGAGAACATACAAACTCCTTACAGACAGTGGCAGGAATTGAACCCCGATCTTACAGCTGACGCTGTGGTGCACCATGTTAACTGCTACACTACCATGCCACCTATAGTTGTAAAGGAATTCCTTTCCCAACTGGTCTCTTGCATCAAAATCTCATTATGGGCCAACTTGTGTTTGATAACAATCTTGTCACACCTGGGAACATAATGTTTATGTGCATGCATGAATTGAAGGAGAGAGAGGCACAAAATGTTTAGGAGAGAATTCCAGGACAGAGTGCATTATTAAAAGAAGGCATGGCAAATCAATAGTGGACTTATTAAATTCAGAATTGCTCAACATGCTAGAATTTAAGGACCGTCGATACCTCAGGAGACTATTACCCTGGAGGAGGTTACAATAGGGAGATGCAAAATAGGAATGTCAATCCTAAAACTGACAGATTGCTGTAATGAACATAAGCTCAACAGTCATGAACAAATGAGGCACTGCAGATTAGGACATGAGGGAGGGTTTTGGAGAAGTTCAAGGTATTGAAAGAGAATGAGTGTGATACATTTAATCCGCTCAATTTGGTTTTTGCACATGCTCCTCAAAACAGTAAGTGAATGAACGTGATTTTAAAACAAATCTCAAGGTGTATATACATTCCTTGATAATAAACGTACTTGATTCGTGACTCTTGAATTAATTTAGTTTGCTGTAAGATCCATTTAGATGGACAAATTTACAGCAGTATAAGCTCCACTTTTAAAGGCCCATTGAGTGCTTCACCATTCCATCATGGCTGATTTATTATCCCTCTCAACACCATACTCCTGGCTTCGCACCATAAGCTTTGAAGCCATGACGAATCAAGAACCTGTTGACCTCTGCTTTAAATACACCCAATGACTTGACCTCCACAGCCATCTGTGGCAATGAATTCTACAGATTCACCACCCTCTGGCCAAAGACAATAAACTACATGGTGAATGGGGGAGGGGAGAGTAAATGGCTTTCTGTTCTTATTCAAAGTGAATACCACATAGTCTGAAGATATTGTGTGATTTAGACCATAAGATATAGGAGCAGAATTAGGCTATTTCACCCATCAAGACTGCTCTGTCATTTCATCATGGCTGATCTAATTTTCCTCTCAGCCCCAATCTGCTGCATTCTCCCTGTATCCCTTCATGCTCTGACCAATCAAGAATCTATCAACCTCTGCCCTAAATATACATACAAACCTGGCCTCCACAGCTGCCTGTGGCAAAGAATTTCACAGATTCACCACTCTCTGGCTAAAGAAATTACTCCTCATCTCTATTCTAGAAGGACACCCCTCTATTCTGAGTCTGTGTCCTCTGGTCTTAGACTCTCTCGCCATAGGAAACATCATCTTCATATTCACTCTATCAAGGCCTTTCACCATTCAATAGGTTTCAATGAGGTCACCTCTCATTCTTCTGAATTCCAATGAATACAGGCCCAGAGCCATCAAACACTTCTCTGGTGTTTTATAAAGTCTCAACATTGCATCCTTGCTTTTAGATTCTAGTCCTCTTGAAATTAATGCTAACATCACATTTGCCTTTCTCACCACAGACTCAACCTGCAAATTAATCTTTAGGGAATCCTGCACAAGGACTCCCAGATCCCTTTGCACCTCGGGTTTTAATCTCCATTTAGAAAATAGTCAGCCCTTTCATTTCTTCTACCAAAGTGCATGACCATACACTTCCCAACACTGTGTTCTATCTGCCATGTCTTTGCCCATTCTCCTAATCTAAGTCCTTCTGTAGCCTCTCTACCTCCTCAAAACAACTTGCCCCTCCACCTATCTTCATATCGCCTGCAAACTTTGCAACAAAGCCATCTTTTCCATCATCCAAATCAAAGACATATAAATATTGACATTTCAGGTGCACAATGTTGTTGCACGTGACAAGCAGAGTCAGCTAGTGGAGACACAAGGAGACCTGATGAAGTGTCATCAGCACTGTCACTGCTTCTCTCTCCAAAGATGCTGCCTGACCAACTGAGCATTTTCTGTCATCACATATCTTAATTATATTCAGGAAAATGAAAGATTAATGATATCAGTGGGCTCATAGTCAGATAAACTTAACAGTAGGCTGCTGACAGCTCACTGGCTATGGGTGGAAAATACACTAAACAGACAGCTACACTGCACACTTCTCCCAGTTCCATGAGTACCAGAATCCATCCAGCAGTTATCCAAATGATCATCACCGATGAGCCCTTTCACTCTGGAGCAGGCTTCAGATTCAGACTGAGATTTATTTATCACATGTACATCAAAACATGCAGTGAAATCCAGTGTTTGCATTAACAATCAACACACCTAAAGATGTGCTGTTGGCAGCCTGCTAGTGTTACCACCATACTGGCGCCAACGTAACAAACCCATAATGTTCAGCAGAACAACACAAGCAGCAACAACAACAACAGCAAAACAATGGAACAAAACAAGCCAACACAGCAAACTAAGCACCTTTCCCGCCCACTCACTCACACACACAGACAGGCCTCCAGGCCCAGGACAGGCCACCTCCTGGCCTGCAGTCTTTGGCCCGGACACATAGTCATCAGGGCCTCCAACCTCCGATCTCTGGCCCAGAGTCGCAGACGTCACCTTCGGGCCTCTACCTCCAGACTCACAGTTAAATCCAATATCCACAGAATGTCAAGTAACACACACAAAATGCTGGGGGTACTCAGCAGGCCAGGCAGCATCTATGAAAAGAGTAGAGTCAATGCTTCGGGCCAAGACCCTTCAGCAGAGACCCTTCCCTGCTGAAGGGTCTCAGCCCGAAATGTCGGCTGTACTCTTTTCTATAAATGCTGCATGGCCACCTGAGTTCCTCCAGCATTTTGTGTGTGTTTCTTGGCTATCCAGTATCTGCAGTTTTTCTCTTGTTTGTGATTGGATCCACAGAATGTCCTCTGGGACACTGGGTGGGTTGAGATCTAGGGCTGACTAAACACATAATCACAAATAAATGTTTTATCTCTTAACACCAGGCCTATACCCAGTTGCTACTCAAAGCTGATTTTTAAATTAGCTAGTTTGGTACTGCCCAGGAACCAAATTCAGGGTTTCATTCAAGGAAAATTTGGGGAGAGGTCTGTAGATTCAGTCACCCAACCATTTGGAAATTTAGGTGTAAACTGAGAGGTGAAAAGTTTGGAAGAAGGTAAAAAGTGAAAATATGAATAATAAATGATTTTTTGATCAAAATAAGCAGGTAAATGGGTCAAAAGCTCTTCTCCAGAGCACAACCAAGCTTATAACTGAGATCAGACATCACTAAACAAATCTGGAGTGATATGTCGACCCAACTATGACATTAGCTGCCACACTACTGCTTTCGATTGCAGCCCTGCACTGAACACAAACCAGCCCCCCTTGCTCAGTCTGACTCATTTATCGGAGACAAAAGAATGTCTCGCTGACAGAAAACAGAGCTGCTTTAATGAAGCTGAGGAAGACAATATTACGCTGAGCAGTGAATTTTGCTGCTCTTTTAAAGAAGTGCAACAGTTTTAGGTTACGTCTGTAAACCGGGTGCAATCTGCTGGGGGATAATGCACAATAAAGGATCACATTAAGGGGAAACCACATAGAAATACCATGACTCGCAAACTGCTGCTTTACTATTCAAATCCGCTTAACAGAACAAGGTGAGCATTCTTTTAATCATGGAGTACTAAAAAAACACTTCAGGCTGCAGTGCTCTCATAGAATTGTTTAGAATCTCTCAGCTGTAATGGCATCTCCAATGCTGCACTCATTTCAATATCTGCAGTGCCCTTTGGAGGATGGAAACCCAAGTACTGAAATGATATACCGAAGGAAACAAAGCAATTAGACAAGAGCCTTTATTTGTAACACACTCTTAAAAACTGCCAGAACTTTGATCATAGTTTAAAACACCTTATCTTCTTCCCATCTCACAAATCTCCAACATTTCCCCACAGGCATATAACCACCACTTTGAACTGCTTTTATTCATGATACGGATACCTAGAAAGATGTAGTTGTTTAATTTCCAAAAAGACTTTACAACAGGTTAATATATTTACAATATAAATATGAAATAGGCAGACTTCATATTGTAGATTGATCGTTTAAATTCTCCATAAGACCTGGGGGCAGAAGGCCATTCAGACCAAAACATACAAGACCACATGACAAACAACAGGAATTCTGCAGATGCTGGAAATTCAAGCAACACACATAAAGGCTGCTGGTGAACGCAGCAGGCCAGGCAGCATCGCTAGGAAGCGGTGCAGTCGACGTTTCAGGCCGAGACCCTTTGTCAGGACTAACTGGAGGAAAAGTGAGTAAGGGATTTGAAAGTTGGAGGGGGAGGGGGAGATCCAAAATGATGGGAGAAGACAGGAGGGGGAGGGATGGAGCCAAGAGCTGGACAGGTGATAGGCAAAAGGGATACGAGAGGATCATGGGACAGGAGGTCTGGGAAGAAAGACAAGGGGGGGGGGGACCCAGAGGATGGGCAAGGGGTATATTCAGAGGGACAGAGGGAGAAAAATGAGAGTGAGAGAAAGAATGTGTGTAAAAAAATAAGTAACAGATGGGGTACGAGGGGGAGGTGGGGCATTAGCGGAAGTTAGAGAAGTCAATGTTCATATGACATACTAGCACAACTAGGCCACTTGGCCCATCAAGTCTGCTCTGCCATTCCATCACGGCTGATTTATTATCCATCTCAACCCCATTCTCCTGCTTTCTCCCCATAACCTTTGATGCCTTTACTAACCAAAAACCTATCAACCTCCACTTTAAGTATATCCAAGGATTTGGCCTTTGCAGCCATATGTGGCAATGAATTCCACATATTCACCACACTCTGGCTAAAGAAATTCCTCCTCATCTTTGTTCTAAAGGAGGTGTCCTCCTATTCTGAAGCTGGGCCCTCTAGTCCTAGTCCCTCTCACCATAGGAGTAATATCATACTTGTACAGTAGTCATCTACTTTAATATTATTTGTGGTAACGTTCTGTCTTCCATAAAAAACGTAAGACCATAAGACACAGAAGCAGAATTCAGCCATTCGGCCCATCAAGTCTGCTCCACCATTCCACCACGTGCATCTGTCTTTCAGGTTTGTAGAAATCTTTTAACTAAGCTAAAGTGAACTATATCAAAGAACATTAAGGGCTGAGGCCAAAATTGCAAGAAAAGGGCACATGCTCTTCATCATTCCATCCAACTGAAATCAAGAAAGTTGGTAGTTGGCACTTGGTACCTTATAGCAGTATCAGCAAAATGGTCCCTAACAACACAATATTCAGGAGTAAATGAAAATCAAAATCAAAACTGCAGATACTAAAAAACTTAGCAGATCAGGCAGCACACGTATAATGAGAAACAGTTAACATTTCAGCCCTGAGGCCCCTCATCAGAACTGAGAAAGAGTAACAAGTTAATCTGGGTAGTCTATGGGTACCCTTTGCTATCAGAGCTGAGATTTGAGCTCCCTCAAAACAGGCATCCCATGCACATATTTTAAACACTTTTTGACAGCCAAGACACAACAATTAATGTTGAATTCATAATTGCTTCTAAGTCTGATTTTTACCCAAATTAAAGGCAAAAGGGTAAAGCTTGACCTGATTATATATCAAAGAGACAGGTCATAATGCAATGTGCTATGTGAATGCAACAAAGCCATAAATATTAATACATTTCAAGATACAGTAGATTCGGGTTAATTGGGACACATTGGGACCAGTACAATTTGGCCCAATTAAGCGGCTGCACCAATTAGCTGAAGTTTCACGGAAATAATTAAAAAGGTATAAAAAAGACAAACTCTCATTTAACTGAGTAACACATTATATATTTAAATGAAATACAGAACAAATTATAACAGTACCAATAATACCCCAGTACTATAAAGTTGTGTATTAGTTCATAATAGTTATTGACGGAGGAGGAAATCAGAGGTCCAAGAGCCAATCTTCATCAGAGGACCAGAGGTGAAGAAGGTCAGAAAAATAAAATTCCTCACTGTTATCATTTCAGGGAATCTGTCCTGAACCCAGCACATAAATGTCATTATGAAGAAAGCACAGCAACACCTCTATTTCCTTAGAAGTTTGTGAAGAGTTGGCGTAACATCTAAAACTTTGTCAAACTTCTATAGATGTTTGGTGGAGAGTATATTGACTGGTTGCATCATAGCCTGATATGGAAACACCAATGTCCTTGAATAGAAAAGCCTACAAAAAGAAGTGGATACAGCTTAGTGCATCACAGGCAAAGCCCACCCACCACTGAGCACATCTACACAGCGCGCTGTCACAGGAAAGCAACACACAGGATCATGTAGGGTCCCCACCGCACAGGCCATGCCCTCTTCTCACTGCTGCCATCAGGAAGAAGGTACAGGAGCCTCAGGACCGCCACCACCACATTCAGGAACAATTATTACCCCTCAACCATCAGACTCCAAAACCAGAGCAAGTAACTTCATTCAACTTTCACTTGTCCCATCACTGAACTGTTCCAACAACCTCTGGACTCACTTTCAAGGACTCTTCATCTTATGTTCTCAATATTTATTGTGTTTTTTGTATTTGCAGTCTGTTGTCTTTTGCACATTGGTTGTTTGTCTGTCCTGTTGGATGTAGTCTTTCAATGATTCTATTGTGTTTGGTGGAATTACGGTGTATGCCTGCAATTAAACAAACCTCAGGGTTGTATATGGAGAGGATGAACTTTGATAATAAATTTACTTTGAACTTCGAATTCATCCAGTTTATGCTGCTGCATTCCTTTATTCAACTGTAAATGAACAAAATCAGCACAAATACCTCGAGTAATTTTTTCAACTCGTGTCAAATCTTTTTGTGGCACCTTGACAAGGGTCTGAAATGGTTTAAAGTCAAAATTAAAAACAAAATTATCAAAAAATCACTGCTTTTAGAATCGGCATCCGTGATAATGAATGGATAACATAACACAAGCATACACAACTGGTGCTATTTAAAAACTGTCACAGTGTAGGGTCTAATGGTCACACAAGTGCACCCAAATGATGTTAATTAGAAACTGTTCAGCAACAGTCTCCTGCCCCGATTAAGAGGCATAGTGTCCCAAATAAATGAAGAGAATCCTGGCTAACTTTTCTATTGATTTTTGGTTTTTAAGAGTTGTCCCAAATAAATGGCTGACCGTATTAACCAGAATCCAATGCATAACCTCCAGACCAGTGCACAGTACATTATAAGCTGTGGATATAAACACAAGAAATAGAAGCAGGACTAGCCCATCTATCCCTTCAAACAAGCTCTGCCAATCATCACGAGCATGGGTGATCTTCCTTTCTAGTGATATGTTCCAGCACTATCCTCATATCCTTTCATTCATTTACTATCTAGCAATCTACTGATCCCTGTCTTGGACAGCATCACATTCTTTACCACATCATATTCCATCTGCCATGTCCTTTTCCTTTTATTCAACAGCTATATCCTGCTGGAGCCATGTTATATTCCTATATCTCACATAACACCTAGTTTAGTTCTGTCATTAAACCTGGCCAACATTTACTGTGCATCCTTCATTCACCATGAATCTCTGCACCATTTCAGAGAGAAACATAGAAAAATAGAAACATAGAAAACCTACAGCACAATACAGGTCCTTCGGCCCACAAAGCTGTGCTAAACATGTACTTACTTTAGAAATTATCTAGGGTTTCCCATAGTCCTCTATTTTTCAAACCTCCATGTACCTATCCAGGAGTCTCTTAAATTGTATCCGCCTCCAGCACAGTCGCCAGCAGCCCATTCTAAGCACTCAGCATTTTCTGCGTAAAAAACTTACCCCTGACATCCCACCTGTATCTATTTCCAAGCAACTTAAAACTGTGTTAGCCATTTCAGCCCTGGGAAAAAGCCTCTGACTATCCACACAATCAATGCTTCTCATCATGTTATACATCTCTATCAGATCATTTCTCATCCTCCACTGCTCCAAGAGAAAAGGCCAAGTTCACCAACCTCTTCTCATAAGGCATGCTTCCCAATCCAGGCAACATCGTTGTAAATCTCCTCTGCACCCTTTCTATAGTTTCCACATCCTTCTTGTAGTGAGGTGATGAGAGCTGAGCACAGTACTCCAAGTGGGGTCTGACCAGGGTCTATATAGCTGTAACATTACCTCTCAGCTCTTGAACTCAATCCCACGACTGATGAAGGCCAATACACCGTATGCCTTCTTAACCACACAGTCAATCTACGCAGCAGCTTTGAGTGTCCTATGGACTCGGACCCCAAGATCCCTCTAATCCTCTACACTGCCATAATACTATATTTTGCCATCATATTTGACTGACCAAAATGAACCACCTCACGCTTAGCTGGGTTGAACTCCATCTGCCACTTCTCAGCCCAGTTTTGTATCCTATCAATATTCACACTATCCACAACACCCCCAATCTTTGTGTCATCAGCAAATTTACTAACCTATCCCTCCACTTCCTCATCCAGGTCATTTATAAAAATCACAAAGAGAAGGGGTCCCAGGACAGATCACTGAGGCACACCACTGGTCATCGACCTCCATGCAGAATATGACCCGCCTACAACCACTCTTTGCCTTCTGTGGGCAAGCTAATTCTGGATCCACAAAGCAAGGTCCCCTTGGATCCCATCCCTCCTTACTTTCTCAATAAGCCTTGTATGGGGTGCCTTATCAAATACCTTGCTGAAATCCATATACACTACATCTACTGCTCTACCTTCATCAATGTGATTAGTCACATCCTCAAAAAATTCAATCAGGCTCATAAGGCACGACCTGCCTTTGACAAAGCCATGCTGACTATTCCTAATCATATTATGCCTCTCCAAATGTTCATAAGTCCTGCCTCTCAGGATCTTCTCCATCAACTTACCAACCACTGAAGTAAGACCCACTGGTCTATAATTTCCAGGGCTATCTCTACTCCCTTTCTTGAATAAGGGAACAACATATGCAACCCTCCAATCCTCCAGAACCTATCCCGTCCCTATTGATGATGCAAAGATCATTGCCAGAGGCTCAGCTATCTCCTACCTCAGTAGCCTGGGGTATATATCTCATCCGGTCCCGGTGACTTATCCAACGTGATGCTTTCCAAAAGCTCCAGCACATCCTCTTTCTTAATGCCTATATGCTCAAGCTCTTCAGTCCGCTGTAAGTCATCCCTACAATCGCCACGGTCCTTTTCCGTAGTGAATACTGAAGCAAAGTATTCATTAAGTACCTCCGCTACCTCCTCCAGTTCCATACACACTTTCCCACTGTCACACTTGATAGGTCTTATTCTCTTACGTCTTATCCTCTTGCTCTTCTCGTAGAATGCATTGAGGTTTTCCTTAATCCTGTCTGCCAAGGCCTTCTCATGGCCCCTTCTGGCTCTCCTAATTTCATTCTTAAGCTCCTTCCAGCTAGCTTTATAACTTTGTAGATCCCTATCATTACCTAGTGTTTTGAACCTTTCGTAAGATTTTCTTTTCTTCTCGACTAGATTTGCAACAGCCTTTGTACACCATGTTCCTGTACCCTGCCATCTTTTCCTTGTCTCATTGGAACATACTTACGCAGAACGCCACACAAATATCCCCTGAACATTTGCTGCATTTCTGCAGTACATTCCCCTGAGAACATCTGCTTCCAATTTATACTTCCAAGTTCCTGCCTGATAGCATTATATTTCCCCTTACTCCAATTAAAAGTTTTCCTAACTTGTCTGCTCCTATCACTCTCCA
Organism: Mobula hypostoma; assembly: GCF_963921235.1. NCBI lineage: Eukaryota > Metazoa > Chordata > Chondrichthyes > Myliobatiformes > Myliobatidae > Mobula > Mobula hypostoma. The sequence continues at coordinate 5,277,138 of NC_086119.1, read as the reverse complement.
ATGCTATGGTAAAGAAGATAGAACTGTGATTACTATCTCCAAAATGCTCTCCCACTGAGAGACGTGACATCTGACCAGGTTCATTTTCCAATACAGGATCAAGTATAGCCTCTCCTCTTGTAGGCTTATCTGCATATTGTGTCAAGAAACCTTCCTGAACACACCTAACAAACTCCACCCCATCTAAAACTCTTGCTCTAGGGAGATGCTAATCAATATTGGGGAAATTAAAATCTCCCATCATGACAACCCTGTTATTATTGCACCATTCCGGAATCTGTCTCCCTATCTGCTCCTCAATGTCTCTGTTACTATTGGGTGGTCTATAAAAAACACCCAGTGGAGTTATTGACCCTTTCCTGTTTCTAATTTCCACCCACAGAGACTCAGTAGACAACCCCTCCAAGATTTCCTCCTTTTCTGCAGCCGTGACACTCTGATCAGCAGTGCCACGCCCCCACCTCTTTTGCCCCCCTCTCTGTCCTTTCTGAAACATCTAAAGCCTGGCACTCGAAGTAGCCTTTCCTGTCAAAACACTTTGGTGGGTCTGGAGATGCAAAGAAACCAAACCATGTTAATTTGTTTCTCAAAAGAACATTAGTGAACTATGTGGGTTTCATTATCAGCAGTATTCATAATTGCTTTTTATTCTATATTTATTAATTTATTTGATAATTACATTCCCCAGTTACCACGGTGGGAATAAAACTCATATATCTAGGTTCAGGCTTTGGATGCTAGTCCAACCATAGAAGCTTACTGCTAATAAACCAGCTGTATTTGACACACTTACATCAAAACATACAGTGAATTGCATCGTTTGCACCAAATCAAAGATTGTGCTGGGGGCAGCCCACAAGTGTTGCCGTCCTTCCATAGCAAGCCCACAACTCACTAACTCTAACCCATGTGTCTTTGGAATGTGGGAAGAAACTCACACGGTCACGGGGAGAATATACAAACTCTTTACAGTCGGCAGTGGGATTTGAACCCCAGCTTCACAGCTATTGCTGTAAAGCATTACCCTAACCACGATGCTATCGTGCTGCACCCTTAAAGCATCAAAAGGACAGGGAAAAGGGTCTTGGCCCGAAACATCAACTGTCCTCTTTTCCATAGATGCTGCCTGGCCTGCTGAGTTTCTGCAGCATTTTGTGTGTGTTGCAAAGGACAGGGAGATAGGATGAGAATGTTAGTGAAGTGAGCACACAGGCCCCTTCCATCACAGTTCAACACAACAGCAATATCCAGGCTGAGCTCATAAGGAAGGCAGCCGATGGAGAAGCTTCCATTATGATTCTCTAACTCATTCAACTGGAAAACAAAAGTACAATTCCTATTCCATCCTTGGCTCTTTACAACATAGTTGTACTGACAGAATTATACCTTACAGTTAACATCCCAGACTCCACCATCACCATTCCCGGGTGTGTACCGTCTCACCGGCAGGACAGGCCTAGCAGAGGTGGTGGCACAGTGGATTACAGTAGAGAGGGAGTTGCCCTGGCAACTCTCAACATCGACTCTGGACCCCATGAAGTCTCATGGCACCAGGTTAATCATGGGCAAGGAAACCTCCTGCTGATTACCATGTACTGTCCTTCCTCAGCTGATGAATCAGTACTTCTCCAGTCTATCACCAAGCCTGGCTCAGTAGTACTACCACAGACCGAGCTGGCCGGGTCCTACTGGACACAGCTACTAAGCTGGGACTACAGCAGGTGGTGAGGGAACCAACGAGAAGGAAAAACACACTTGACCTCATTCTCACCAACCTGCCTGCCGTGGAAGCATCTGTCTATGACAGCATTGGTAGAAGTGACCACCACACAGTATTTGTGGAGACTAAATCCCATCTCCACAATGAAGAAATCCTGCACCGCGTTGTGTGGCACTACCACCATACTAAATGGGATAGCGCAAACAGATCTAGCAGCCCAAGAATGGGCATCTATGAGGCACTGTGAACCATCAGCAGTAGCAGAATTGTACTCAACTACAATCTGTAACCTCATAACCCAGCATATCCCCCACTCTAACATTACCACCAGACCAGGGGATCAACCCTGGTTCAATGAAGAGTGCCGAGAACAACACCAGACATACCTCAGTAGGAGGCGTTACCCTGCTGAAGTCACAATACAGGACTACTTGCACGTCAAACACCACAAGCAGCAAGTAACAGACAGAGCTAAGTGGTCCCACAACCAATGGATCGGATCTTTATACTTTATACTTTATTGTCGCCAGACAATTAATACTAGAACATACAATCATTGCAGCGATATTTGATCCTGCGCTTCGCGCTCCCTGGAGTACAAATCGATAGTAAATATTAAAAAATTTAAATTATAAATCATAAATAGAAAATAGAAAAGGGAAAGTAAGGTAGTGCAAAAAAAAAACGAGAGGCAGGTCCGGATATTTGGAGGGTACAGCCCAGATCCAGGTCAGGATCCGTTCAGCAGTCTTATCACAGTTGGAAAGGAGCTGTTCCCAAATCTGGCCTAAGATCTAAGCTCTGCAGTCTTGCCACATCCAGCCATGAATGGTGGTGGACAATCAAACAACCCACTGGAGAAGGAGATTCCACAAATATCCCCATCCTCACTGACAGAGGAGCCTAGCAGACCTGTGTAAAAGATAAGGCTGAGGCATTTGCAACAATCTTCAGCCAGAAGTTTCGATCCAGCTCAGCCTCCTCCAGAAGGCCCCAGCATCCCAGATGTCAGTATGTAGCCAATCCAATTCATTCCACATGACATCAGGAAATGGCTGAAAGCACTGGATACTGTGAAGACTATAAGCCTAGACAAAATCCCACAATAGTCCTGAAGTTTGTGCTCTAGAACTTGCCACACCACTAGCTAAGCTGTTCCAGTACAGCTACACACCTGCATCTACCCGGCAATGTGGAAAATTGCCCAGGTATGTCCCGTACACAAGAAACAGGACAAGACCTACCCAGCCAACTACCGCCTTATCAGCTTACTCTCAATCATCAGCAAAGTAACGGAAGGAATCATCAACAGTGCTATATGCAGCACCTACTTGGCAATAACCTGCTTATGGATGCCCAGTTTGGGTTCTGTCAGGGCCACTCAGCTCCTGACCTCATCACCTGCTTGGTCCAAACATGGACCAAAGAGCTAAGTACCAGAGGTGAGGTGAGAGTGATAACCCTCGACATCAAGGCAGTATTTGACTGAGCACTAACTAAAATGGAATAAATGGGAGTTAGAGGGAAAACCCTCCGCTGGTTGGAATCATACCTGACACAAAGGAAGATGGTTGTGGTGGTTAGAGGTCAATCACCTCATCCTCAGGACATCACTGCAGGAGTTCCTCAGGGAAGTGTCCTAGGACCAACCATCTTCAGCTGCTTTACCTGTTAAAAGGTCAAAAGTGGGGATGTTCCCAGGATCACAGGGGGCTATGGGAGATTGTGATCATTCCTCCATGTTTTGACAGTCAAAACATGCATAGAAGGCATTGAGCACGTTTGGAAACTAAGCCCTATTGCTGCCTATGTCATTTGATTTTACTTTATAAGAGCATTCAAGCTTTGCCACAACTGTCAAGCATCCTTCATTGATTCAAGTTTAGTCTGGAAATCAAATCAAATCAAATCAAGTTTAATTATCATTCAAACCATACACAGATACAGCTGAACGAGACAGAATTCCTCTGGAGCCAAAGTGCAAAACGTGCAAAAATAACGAGTAACATTCAAAATGGCGAATAACACAATTCAAAATTATTAGTGAGTAAAAAAGCATATTCACTCAAAAAAAACATACATTGCACACACAAATCTCTTGCTACTAGCACACAATTTATTTGCATTGTGATGGACTTTAGGTCTTGAGGGAGCTGGGAAGCCGGGGAGCTCAGGAACCGATACCCACAGCTGCTGCTGAGTCCTGAGTCAGGACTAAGTTAGTGTGCATATAAATTTGTGGAGTGTGAAATAAATACAATTTGAGAAGTATCAATCCATTAAGTTTAATTCATTAATAGCATCCGTCAACAGAATAGAAATACTGCGGATTCAGCAGCAGCCGCAGATGGCAGTTCCTGAGCTCCCCCACTCCCACGGGTCCCAAAGTCCATCCACACGACGCGCAAATTCTTTGTGCAATTCCTTTGTGCGCTAGTAACAAAAGCCTTGGAGGGAACATTGTCCAAGACCTTGAGCGACAATGTCTGGCAACGCAGCATGTAGATGCACGCAATCCGGCACTTCATTCCACCACTCGAACACGGGAGGGCAGCACCAATAGGAGAGGCCAGGCCCCAGCCAAACATGGCCACCATGCTGTAAAGCTCTCATGTCTTCTCACCTGGTCTGCAGTAGCAGACAAGCCCAAGGTTTGTGGCCTAGTCCTCTCTACAACGAAAGCTAAGCAGCTCCCATGTCGTCTGCCCCCTCCACCAGACAAGGGTGACAGGCCTGCAGCAACTTACATTATCACTGCCAAACAGAGTCTTGTGATTGCAAGTGAAATGTCCAAGACAATCTCCCAAGGTTATACTGCACTAACTCTGATGGTTCCAAGTAGCGGGCAGCACGGTCTGTAACCAGGTCAGCTCCTCCGATATCCTGACTGCCTCCTTCTCCAACATCCCAGCCGACCCCTTTGACATCTTGGCTGGCTCCTCCTCCAACATCCCAGCCGACCCCTTTGACATCTCGGCTGGCTCCTTCTCCAGCATCCCAGCCGACCCCTTCAACATCTCGGCTGGCTCCTTCTCCAACATCCCAGCCCACCCCTTCAACGCCTCGGCCAGCTCCACCACTAACAGCAGTCCAGTTACTCCGATTAACGAGCAGCTCACTAATGGCGTAGCCCTGCAGTACTCAAATTTCTTGGAGTAGAATTGTCCTTGGATTGTAAAAAAAAACAAATTTTACAAAGAAAAATTTGGAATTGCCACCTTGCCTGTGAGATGGCTTTCAAGGAGATCATACCTGGACCTCGTGTGCCTTTCTTGATCACCAGACTTGAATGCCTCTGATCTGGCCCTCAGCAGACTGCGAATCTCATGGTTCATCCAGGGTTCTGGTAGTGGAAGACTCTGAATGATTTCGTGAGGACACACTCATCCACAATTGTTTTTATAAAGTGTGTGACAACCATGATGTATTCATTCAGATCCACAGATGAATCCTTGAACACGGATCAATCCACTGACTCGAGGCGATCCCATAGCTGCTCCTCTGCTTCCCATAACCACCTCTTTGTTGTCCTCATCTCTGCAGCCTTGCTCTTTAGCTTCTGCCTGTGCAGGTAGGAGGAGGACAGCCAAGCTATCAGATTTACCAAAGTGTGGTCTGGGCACGGAACAGTAGGCGATCCTTATCTTAGTGTAACAGTGGTCTAGTGTGTGGGACTTCTGGTGCTATAGGTTATATGCTGATAGTAATTGAGCAGGGATTTCTTCAAATAAGCCTGGTTGAAGTCTCCAACGATGATTTGAAATGCATTGGGATGGACTGTTTCTTGTTTGGAGGCGGCATCCTGCGGTACCTCAAGCACTTGATTATAGTGAGCCACTGGTGGCATGGTCTTAAGATATCCATTTTTTCCACTTACATCTCTCTCAAGTGTAAGCATTAATAAATGTTTGTGATTTTTCTTCCCGAATATTCATAAGCAAAACAATAATTCCACCCTCTGTCTGGTTCTGTGGTAGAAATCGGTCATGAAACAGACTGGTTTCTGAAATGGAAGGTATTACATATAAAGGAAGTCTGAAGAGGCTAAGCCTGCAATCCTTTGCATTAGAAAGATGAAGTGACCTCAGAGAAACAGACAAATTTTTAGAGCAAAACTGGGTAGGTATAAATAGACACATGAGAGACTGCAAATGCTGGAAATCTGGAGGAACAAACAAAATTCTGGAGGAAATCAGCAGGTCAGGTGGTATCTATGGAAGAAAATTAACAGCCAATGTTTCAGGCTTGAAACATCGAGTGTTCATCCTCCATAGGTGCTGCCTGACCTGCTGAGTTCCTCTAGCTTTTTGCGCTCATGGACTATTTGTCCCTCTCCCAACACGGAGGAGACCATGCAGCATCCATACCAGGCACACCAGACTCAAAGACAGTTACTTTCCCCAAGCAGTAAGTCTGACCAACACCTCCACCCACTAACCCACCCCTCCACGACGACTACTTTATCATTACCTGTCAGTCGCCTTACATACACTCCTGTGCCTAGCACCACTTTATTGACATACAATCAATCAATGTATATAAGTGCGACAGCCAACCAATCAGAACAAGTTGGAACAATATAAATATGAAAACTCAACAGAAACAAACCCAATTACATACTGACGTTGTCACTTCGACTGGTGACAAAAGGTTTGCGACCTAACCTCCAGGCTCAGTGAGCAACCCTACAAACAAGCTATTATACGTATGTATTTACATTCAGACCCCGCATAGCGCTGATTCGTTACAACAAGGTTATTCGAATCTTTATTGAAATTTTTAAAAATGACAAAAATTCATTCTAAACAACACTTAAAACTTCTCATGAGCAGCTGCAATTAGAGTAAACATTCAATCAGCCAATGAGAGCACTTTACATACACTCTGAGCCACTCACAGCCGATCACGTATTAGTTCACACTCTGCCTCCCCGCGTGTGTAAATGTTCTTGCTCCCTCACCAATTTATTCCATTTTTTTCAGCCGTAATGTCTGGAAAACGGCCTGCAACTTCCAGTGAGGGTAGTACATCTAAGATGTCTAGGAAAAACATTAGCATGAACGTGAAACTCCTAGGATTTCAGGCAGAACCAGTCACCCAAAACATCGTTGAACTGGCCAATGAAGCGGAATTAGAGGATGTTAATGATGGCGATGCTAAAGAGTTACTGCATTCTCATGGTGAGCCTTAATAACAAAGAGCTTTGCGAATTGGCAGAGCAAGTATCCTGGGTGACTCTGAGGACTTGGATGGAGAAGAGGAGACTCCAGCAAGAAACCTCACCATAATGTTCCTCATGATCACACAAATCATGGGCCAGTTCATTGATAATGACCCTGACTGGGAATGAAGCAATAAGGCAAAGAGAGGTGTTCTTGATATGATTTCCTGCTACAGAGAACTGCTTCATGAGAGGAAATTTTTAAAAAGGCAGTCAAATCTCAACGCCTACTTGAAGAAGAAGCCAAAATTAAGGGAGGACCCACAGCCTGGTCCCTCTCTGAGATGTGACCACCACCCACTTCCCTCCATTGCTGCTGTGATACTTTGCTGCTCCACTGATGTACAGGTTAGACCTATTTGCACATATATTATTCCACAAATTACTGTCTATACATAAAATATATCACGTATCTCGAGTTTAATCTTTTTAAATCAGGCACACGTCTATTTACGCAATGTCATAATTACCCCACATAGCACTGACTTACATAGCGTTCCATCTCCAAGGAATGCATCCGCGGGGCTAAGAGGGGTCTGAGTGTATATTTATTGTTTTTTTTCATTATTGTGTTTTTTTTAAATCTTTGGTGGGTTTTTTTTTTGAGCTGCTTCGGATCCAGAGTAACAATGATTTCATTCTCCTTTACACTTGTGTACTGGAAATGACATTAAACAATCTTGAATTTTAAGCAATCTTGAAGAGAATAGTACTCCAGGCTAGAAAGACCAGAGAAAAGGCATCATGGTCACAGGATACAAGGCAGACCTTTCAGGACCGAGGTGAGGAGAAATCTTGAGACACAAGAGACTGCATAAGGTGATATCTCTTGACTCAAATGGTGGAGTAAACTTTTCAGATGCTCTACCTAGGAAGGCCATGGAGTGTCATTCATTAACTGTATTCAGAATCGACAGTGGGGCTGAACAGTCTACTGCTATTTCATATGACAGGGTAAGTGTTTATGCATTATTAGAGGTATTTTAGTGCAACTCAAAAATTCTATAAAATATTAGACTTGTGGTTCTTCACAATACCTGTCCTTCCCCAACAGTTTCAGTATCGATGATTGTGACAACCCCAGGGATGTGCGGGCTGCGTCGAGAGGCACTGTGTGTGGAAACCTCATCCTCAAGAGTCCCTGAGGGTAAACTGCCAGCCAGCCGACCCACTGCTTCCCCAAACATGGTGAGTCCTGTCTTGAATGTCTGTATCAGATTTAAAAAGAAAGAAGAAAGAAAACAATCAAAGCCAGCATCAACATCCCCACTTCAGACACTGATAACACAACAGAGTCCAGCCAGAACACATGCGGATCAATGGGAAACTGTTTTGATTAGTGCTAAAAAGTTTAACAGCAGTGATTAGACAACACATTAGAGCTGATCAATTAGTAGCCAAGTGTTTGCTTAAATTATTAATAATTTGACAATATGCACATGTTCTCTTAGTCGGCTGTTACGAAGTGACTTCCACGGACCAACACCAACAGGCGCCACTCTGTATTGACGATAGTACGGAGTCAGGAAGCCTGATTAACCTTTTAAATGCCGCATCAGCTGCTCCCTCCATTAACGGTAATGGTGTTGCTCTCACGTAAGCTGTTAGGACTCATTTAGAAGCTATTGAGTAACAGGGGAATACAGAAACAGGCTTCACCACAGCAATTAACTACCCTAGGGTTAAATCATCCTAAGGCAGATGGAAGCAGCCAAGACTCTAATTAGATAGTGATAAGACTAAAGGGTTTTATGAAATTTTGGACCATACAAAAGTCAGAAGGTCACAGTAATTGCATGTTTTCCAGTTTAGGTGTGAACCATTACTCAGATTTGGAGTCACTGTCTTCTGTAAAGTGCATGCCAACTATGACATATAATCATAATTAACTTCAATTAGTTTCTTCGAAGACAAAACCACATTTCTTTTTTGCCAACATGGAAAAGCACCAAGATAGTTGGCTGATTGGCACCAAGAAAAATAAATTAGTTAATGAATATGTAGCAATGTCTTTTGGAACTTGAAGATCATATAACCTTTATTCCAGGTCAAACGTATTTATTAATTTGAAGAGGTCAGACCATCTACACTACTTTGGCGATTTACTTCCAGGACATTCAAAAAAGCATTTACTTAGTAACACACACAAAAAGTTGAGAAACTTCGCAGGTCGGGCAGCAATTGTGGAAATGTATAAACCATTGGCGTTTTGTGCCAATGCACTTCTTCAGGACTAAATTACTTAAGCATACACTTGAGTAATATTATTAAGACTAAAGGCAAACCAGCTAACCAAAGGGCAAGTTAATTTCATGAATTTGTCAATATGTTCCAGGTACTTCTACAGTACACGAGCAAATGTATCACCTTCAAACAATGAAGTAAACACAGCACAGATCTCACTTTCGCCTGAATACAGGACAGAGTGAGGTAGACAGCAGTCTTCAATTGTTATGTATTATTTTTATATCTTATTGATAATCAGAGAAAAACTCTAGGGTAAAACAAATGTCCTTCCAGATACATGTGTACTCTAAAGGTTGGTGTTTAAAACTGGGTATTTTTAGGAAGAGTTACAATGATGTGGAGTAAATCTAGTAGAATACTGCTGTTCATACACTAGCACTGTTGCCTCTAAGCTGCGCAGGTATATGACCGCATAGTAACTGAAATGCTCCCACGCACTTAGCCATTGTTGCCATGCAACTGGAATTTTCTTTTACATAATATTAACATAACTTTGAAATTATGCTAATATAATTTTGAAATCTATCTTAATATAATTGTAAAATATCCTGCAATTATGTGTTAATGAATATAATCCATAATTTTTCTAAATAATAAACATACCACATTTACTTCGAAACATTTTAGAGCTTCAACGTATCTACATTGTCAGTGTTTCAAGTTACAACACTGTTACAATTGTAAAGATAAACATAGAATGGAAGTCAGTAGCTCATTGTTAATGTTTTGAAGTGTTATCTCAAAAATATTGCAGCAATACTGTGGTTTCAAATTTGTCGTTTCTGAGAAAGTTAAGTGTGGTTCAATTAAGATGCTCACTGATACGTTGAACTACTTGCTTAGAATCAAATAATTTGAAGAACTGTCAATTTGTGTTGACATCATTGGAACAATTCAAGCTCCTAGTGCTGGCTATGAATGTGGATTCAGTCTTATGAATTCAATCAAATGCAAATCCAGAAATAGACCAGGAGTGGAGCATTTGGATGATCAAATGAGGATTAAGGTATATCTTTTATCTAGATGTAAAATTAATCTGGACAGTGTTTATAAACAATAGATTTGTAATAAAGACAGATGAGAAAAAGTTTACAAAATGTGAAAGATTTTCTTGGTTTTCATTATACCCTTCAATTATTACATAAAATCAAAAGTATATTATTTTTCAATTTTCATTCTAAATATCCACGGTATACACATTACAAAAAAAAATTCAAGTGCTGTCCAGTTTTCAGGTCATGTAAAAATTTCTTGCTCAAATCAATGATTGGTCCATAAAGCCATAAAAAATATTACAGTGAACATTGTACACTAGGTGTGACAAAAGAGAAAATCAAATCAGCCAAATATTTAAATAGAGTAATGAAGTGATAACTTAAACTTAGTGTATCACTGGTGAAACCAGTGAGCTGGAAAGAGATTTTCACAGAAAAACTGGGGAAAGTCTCCAAAAATAATCACGTGTAATTATGATCAATGATTAAATTACAATTTAAACACCTCCCTCTAGCGCATGGCAGCTCTCAATATAATTTCCAGCATTTCAGTTCTGAGTTTTACTGCTTCATTATCTCATCTGGGGCAGATTTTAAGGTGTTACAATTGGCATCCACAGAGGAAAAAATACATAATCAGGATTCCTGCTCTTGCTCATTTATCCAGTAACTGATTCTGCAAATTGGTGACCACAGAAGTCAGAACAGAATCTACTTTGCTGAAAGTTTCTCCAATGACTGAATATTTTCAGATACTTTAGGGAATGAGATGGGACCAATTCTCCAATCTTAAAAAAAAGTCAATTTCCACGTCATTTGCAAAGTTTCCAATTGCCTCTCCTATACCTATACCTATATTGTTAAAATATACAATTATTGGTAATGGTCCCAGTTCTAATCAAAGTCTACTAATCAGAAAACCAAAACTACTAATCGTAAGACCACCACTTTCTATTTCCTACTTCTGATTAAATTTCAAAGATTTCCTTGGATTCCATGGTTATAACTTTCTGGACCAGTTTCCTGGGTGGAACTTTGCCAAAACTTTACTAAATCCATGGACAACACAAAGGCAGAGCTGGTACAGCCACCACTTCACAGCTCCAGTGACCCAGGTTGAATCCTAACTCCTTGTGCTACCTTTGTGGAGTTTACATACTCTTCCTGTGACCACATGGGTTTCTCCAGTATGTTTTCAATAGAATCTAGAATTTCACTGACCTCTCCCCTGAATGTTAACTACAATGTCCTTCTTCTTAGTGAATACAGATGAGAAGTATTTGCTTGGGACCTCACTTCTGCCTCCATGCAATTTTGGTCTCAAATTGGCTTTACTCTTTTCCTGGTTACTCTCTTGTCCTTAAATACTTATAAAAGTGGACAAAATTTGCTTTTTCCTTTTGATGGGTAAGAAATGGAATTCACCATTTATCCAGTAAACTGGTGGTGAAAAAAGCGTGGAAGACTGTCAAGGGATAGAGCATAAGATAGTTCAATTGGAAATTTAGAGAAATAACTCGAGGTTTAAACAGAACAGTGTGAGGTGATGTTTCAAGGCAGGCAAATGCAAGAAGAGTGAATACAGTAAATGGCAGCACTATCTGAAGCACTGATATACAGAGGGATCTTGGGGTACAAATCCATAGCTCCCTGAAAGTGGCAACACAAGTAAATTGGGTGGTAAAAAAATCCATGTTCTTGCCTTCAATGGTTTAGTTGCCAATTACTGGAGGCTTTTCACAGGGTTCGGTGTTAGAACCACTTCTTTTCACATTATATATCAATGATTTGGATTGCAGAATTGATGGTTTTGTGTCCAAGTTTGCAGACAGGTGGAGGGGCAGGTATTGTTGAGGAAGTAGGGCGCCTGCAGAAGGACGTAGACGGATTAGGAGAATGGACAAAGAAGTGGCAGATGCAATATAGTGTCAGAGAAGGCAGGATAACGGGGTTAAGATGGTAATAAATCAGTCATGATGGAATGGTAGTGCAGACTTGATGGACCAAATGGCCTAATCTGCTCCTATATCTTACTTTCAGTCATATTGTGTATAAAAGTTGGGAAGGCATTTTGCAGCAGTATAAAACCTTGTCTGGGCCACATTTGGAGTATTAGGTGCTGTTCTGGTCTCGACGCGACAGGAAAGATGTGGGAGCTTTTAAGAAGGTACAAAAGAGGTTCATCAGATGTTGTCCGGATTAGGGTGCATTAGCCAGAAGAAGAGGTTAGATAAACCTTGAGATTCTTTTCTCTGGAGCTTCGGAGGCTAAGGGGAAACCTGATAGAAGTACAATATATAAAATTATAATAAGTATAATTATGAGAAGGGAAGAGAGTCACAAGCTTGCTCCTAGGGGATAAAATATCAAACACTAGAGGGCATAGGTTTAAAGTAAGAAGTATAAAATTTTAGAAGTGATTTGCAAGACAAGTTTTTTGTTAAGAGTGAAAGATGCCTGTAATGTTATAGGATTTTGTGAATAAAACATGTGAGAGTTGTTTTATGTGCTTAACAAAAGCCACAGCCTTTTACTTCCGTAACAAACAAACCAAAACCAGTTGCCTTACACTGACGTCATTAGATCAGACACCATCTCTTAAAGTGAACACAAAATGATGGTGTTTGTGACTTATGTACAAAAGTTTCTGTTATGAACAACATGTGTCATCTGTCACCCATTACATTACCCTACAATGTGCTCTCAGTGGAGATGGTATAAGCAGACAGAACGTCAACATTGAAAATATTCTGACAGACACATGTACAGGCAGGGAAAGAGGAACACAGACCACATGCAGGCATATGGGATTAGTTTTGATATGGCATTAGGGGTTGAAGGACCTGTTCTTGTGCCAGAGTAACCACAACAACAGGAATCACATCACCCAAACCCCACTGTGTACATTCAGTTTGTATACATGCTGAAACCACATATTATTTGTCGAACAGAATAAAGGATTAAAATTCACTTAGCAAGAGAAATTATGGATGTAGATAAATAGGCGGGAATTTTCATTTTAATTTTTTACCATGCCTTTTCTAGCTCTTCATTTAGATATCCTGTCTGAGTGACTCACAAATACCAGAATCATTCATTATCAGCTCATAATGATGGCTACACCTTATGAAGTCAATGTACAAATATTGGCCTTTGCAATCTCTATAAATTAATTCAAACTTCAATATGCAAGGAATTTGAAACACAGTTCCATGTCCATTGTTCATCATGAAAATTATGTGAGATGGCTTCAAAATATTCAGCTAGAGCCTGATTTAAAGGCAGTGAGAGACTCACTGAGATTCGACTATTGTCCCACAGTCTCTGACATTCCAAATAAAAGAATCCTAGTTTGTCCAATCCTCTCTTTGTAGCTAACACTCTCTGATCAGGCAATATCCTGACAAACCTCTTCAGCTCCCAGTCCAAGCCTCCACATCCTTCCTGTAATGTGACAACCAGAAATGCGCTCAATACACCAAATGTGGCCTAACTGGAGTTTATACAGCTACAATATGACCTCACAACTTTCGTAACTAACACTCCAATCGATGAAGGCAAACATGCCATATGCCTCCTCTATCACCTTATTTAGCCTAACTACTTATGTTGCCAGGATCTTAGAACATTAATCCTAGATTAAACATGCAGTTATTAATGGAAACTGTTTATTGGTGCTTATGTTATATATGTCACAATCATTTTGGGATACGGACATTGCTGGCAAGCCCAGTATTGAAATGCCATGGAGAGGGGAATGGTGAAGGGCCCAAAGTATTGCTGAAGATCCCTACCACTCATCCCACCTCTCTTTGACCCACTACTGTCAGAAAGGAGGTACAGCAGTATCAGGACTCAAACTGTCAGACTGGGCAACAGCTTCTTCCCTCAGGCTGTGAGACTAATAAATATCCTGCCACCACTGAGGTCTCATCACCAGGACAGAAAACTGTTCACTAGTTACCATACTGTTTACAATTTACCAGTGCTGTGCACTACATGCAGTTTTGAATTAAATTTTATTAACTTATTTATGGTAATATTTTGTTTTATGTGCTGTGTGTGATATATGTATTGTGGGTGCCCATGGTACAGAGGAACAGTGTTTCACTTCATTGTATAGACCTACAATCAGATGACAACGAATTTGAACTTGAACTTGTGTGATGCGTTCCTAAACTTGCACTAACATCCATAATTTCTTGATTTACTTTATTTATAGCACTTAACAGGGCCTTCCACCCCATTTGTACTAAATCTAAGTCTTTTCATATGTATTCTTAGAAGTCTATCTCTCTCACAGATGCTGTACTTTTAATTTGACAAGTTGTGCTATTCGCTACACTACAAAGATGCTCAGACTATGCACTGTACAGTCCCAACAGTTCCTCCAGAGACTTGTTCTAAATACATATTCCAGCATTCTATTGACTTTTTAATAGCTTGACCACATTGTCCAGACATTGAAAGTGGTGGTCTATCACCACTCCCAATTTCCTTTCCAAATCGTCCTCTGCTACAACATCCCATTCATCATGTACATACACTGCATATCTTTTTGACCAATTTGCAATGCACTTTGTAAACAAGTTACTGAAATCAATTCAAATGCATATATTCAATAAAACTGACTGTGATTTACAAAGGAAGAAATTTAGGCAGAATAATGGCTCCTTCTTGTTGCTAAACTGGGCCTAGCTTCAAGTTTCACAGTTCACAGTATTTTGCTGCTTTGTGCTCCTTGATGCCACGTTCTGGTCTGAAATTGTTTTAGAAGCCTGTAAACAGCTTAAACATTTAACTCACTGTCGCTTCATTAGTGTTGAACTCACTTTGGCAGCACTGATAACTGTGGCAGTATAAGACTGGATGTTGTCTCCACAGGCCCCACCGCGGGATCGATGACAGTGAATGAGCTGAGTAGAAGCAAAAGGACAGACGGTAACATTAGCTAAAGCAGTACAACTCCAAAAGCAATTAGTAATTCCTATTTCCTTTCAGAAAAAAATCGCATGAGACAATTTTCATTTCCATTCTAAGAAAACAACACAGTTCTGTAACAAATAATTCAGTTTCACCATTTATGTTATTATTCCCCATTGCGAATTTTAATTATAAACAAAACAATGCTTCCCAGGAAATTAAAACACACGTATTTTATAAACAATCTATACTAATATGTTAAAAATGGTATTACTGCATAATTGACATCAATGATGGCAATTATGGGGGCAGCACAGTAGCACAGTAGAATAGTGTAATGCTATTACAGCACCCAGCAAACAGGGTTCAATTCCTCCCGCTGTCTGTAAGCAATTTGTATGTTCTCCCTGTGACTGCGTGAATTTCCTCCAAGCGTTCCGACTTCCTCCCACACTCCAAAGATGTAAGTCACTTGGTCATTTAAAATGCTGGAGGAACTCAGCAAGCCAGGCAGCATCTATGGAAAAGAGTACAGTCGATGTTTCGGGCTGAGACCCTTTATCAGGACTGGAGAAAAAAAGATGAGGAGTCAGAGTAAGAAGATGGGGAGCGGAGGAAGAAATACAAGGTGACAGGTGAAACTGGGAGAAGGGAGGAGTGAAGTAAAGAGCTGGGAAGTTGATTGATGAAAGAGACACGGGGCTGGAGAAGGGAGAATTTGATGGGAGAGGACAGAAGGTCACGGAAGAAAGAAAAGGGGGAGGAGCACCAGAGGGAGGTGATGGGCAGGTAAGGAGATAAGGTGAGAGAGGGAAATGAGAATGGGGAATGGTGAATGATGAAGGGGAGGGGGGAACTACCAGAAGTTCAAGAAATTGATGTTCATGGCATCAGGTTGGAGGCTACCCAGATAGAATATAAGGTGTTGCCCCTCCAACCTGAGTCTCCACTGCCACGATGAGGCCACACTCAGGTTGGTGGAGCAGCACCTTATATTCTGTCTGGTCAGCCTCCAACCTGATTGCATGAACAGCAATTTCTCAAACTTCTGATAATTCCACCCCACCCCCAACCTTCACCTTTTCCCATTCCCATTTCCTTTCAACTTATCTCCTTACCTGCCCATCACTTCTCTCTGGTGATCCTCCCCCTTTTCTTTCTTCTATGGCCTTCTGTCCTCTCTTATCAGATTCCCCCTTCTCCAGCCCTGTATCCCTTTCACCGATCAACGACCCAGATCTTTACTTCACCCCTCCATCCTCATGATTTCACCTATCACCTTGTGTTTCTTCCTCCCCCCACCTTCTTCCTCTAACTCCTCTTTTTTTTTGCTCCAGTCCTGATGAAGGGTTTCAGCCCGATACGTCAACTGTCGTCTTTTCCATAGATACTGCCTGGCCTGCTGAGTTCCTCCAGCAGGAAGTGTGCGTTGCTTGGATTTCCAACATCAGCAGAGTTTCTCGTTATTGTATTTGGTCACATAGATGTAACTGGGCAGCATAGACTCATTGAGCCTGAAGGTCCTGTTACCATGCTGTATCTCTAAATAAATAAAAGTACTTAAAATTTCCTCCAAAAGTGCCTATAAAGTGCCTAAAGGCCCACCAGCACCTTTACTTCCTGAGAAAACTAAAGAAATTTGGCCTGTCCCCTAAAATCCTCACTAATTTTTATAGATGCACCGTAGAAAGCAATCTTCTAGGGTGCATCACAACCTGGTATGGAAGTTGTCCTGTCCAAGACCGGAAGAAGCTGCAGAAGATCGTGAACACGGCGCAGCACATCACACAAACCAATCTTCCGTCCTTGGACTCACTTTACACCGCACACTGTCGGAGCAGTGCTGCCAGGCTAATCAAGGACACGACCCACCCAGCCAACACACTTTTCGTCCCTCTTCCCTCTGGGAGAAGGCTCAGGAGCTTGAAGATTCGTACGGTCAGATTTGGGAACAGCTTCTTTCCAACTGTGATAAGACTGCTGAACGGATCCTGACCTGGATCTGCGCCATACCCTCTAAATATCTGGACCTGCATCTCGGTTTTTTTGCACTACCTTACTTTCCATTTTTCTATTTTCTATTTATGATTTATAATTTAAATTTTTAATATTTACCATAGATTTGTAATCCAGGGAGCCGGAAGTGCAGAATCAAATATTGCTATAATGATTGTATGTTCAATTGTTTGGTGACAATAAAGTACAAAGTATAATGGTACATTTATAATGAAACAGGCCATATAAGACCATAAGGCCATAAGACGTAGGAGCAGAATTAGACCATTCAGCCCATCAAGTCTCCACCACCATTCCATCATGGCTGGTCCCGGATCCCACTCTACCCCATACATCTGCCTTCTCGCCATATCCTTCAATGCCTTGACCAATCAGGAAACTATCAACTTCCTATTTAAATTATAAGTCATCATAACTTAAAGTGGAAGTTGATAGTTGTAGAGGTCTGGTATGCAACTATTGTCAAGAGAATGTAAAAAAGGGTTCTGGAGCAGCTTCCATTATAAAGGTGGTCACAAAATTATTATGAAATACATCGAAAAATAAAGGGAGGACTTTTGAATTTAAAATGGGAACTAAATAATGTATGATTGTGTGTAGTTTTGGTCATCTATCAATTAGAAAGAAATTGATAAAATTGAAAAAGTACAGAGAATATTTTCAAGGAGGTTGCCAGAATTTGAGGACCTAAGTTATAGGGAAAGGTTGAATATTTTAGCTCTTTATCCCCTGCAGCATAAGAGAATGAGGGAAGATTTGATTGAGGTGTACAAATTATGAGGAGTTTAGACAGGCTAAGTTTTACAGAGAACGAAAACAAAACATACATTACTTAAAAAAAATCAGAAAACAGCAATCAAATTTCTTTGGACACATCACGCGAAGAGAGACATTAGAACATTTAGTTACAACTGGAAAGCTGGAAGGAAAAAGAAGCAGAGGCAGACAGAGAATGAAAATGATAGATGGAATAACATCATGGTCAGAAACAGGGGAGGCAACAACTACAATTCGGAGGGTCAGGGACCGTGATGGATGGAGAGACATGATCGCCCACGCCGAACGGCAAGACACCTGAATAATGATGAAGTGCAACCAGGCTTTTTCTACTGAAGTTGAGTGAGACTAGAATTAGAGGTCATAGGTTAAGGGTGCAAGACAATAGACAATAGGTGCAGGAGTAGGCTATTCGGCCCTTCAAGCCAGCACCGCCATTCACTGTGATCAAGGCTGATCATCCACAATCAGTATCCGGTTCCTGCCTTATCCCCATAACCTTTGATTCCGCTATCTTTAAGAGCTCTATCCATCTCTTTCTTGAACGCATCCAGAGACTTAGCCTCCACAGCCTTCTGGGGCAGAGCATTCCATATATCCACCACTCTCTGGGTGAAAAACTTTTTCCTCAACTCCGTTCTAAATGGCCTACCCTTTATCCTTAAACTGTGGCCTCTGGTTCTGGACTCATCCATCAGCAGGAACATGCTTCCTGCCTCCAGCGTGTTCAATCCCTTAATAATCTTATATGTTTCAATAAGATCCCCTCCCAACCTTCTAAGATGAAATATTTAAGAGGAACTGAGAGTGTGGATGAGCTGGCAGCGGAAATGGTAGATGCAGGTTTGATTTCAACATTTAAGAGAAATATGGATGAGTACATGGGTGAGAGGGGTATCAAGGGATATGGTCCAAGTGCAGGTCGAAAGGGCTAGGCAGGATAACTCAGCGTGGACTAGGAGGGCCAGACAGCCTGTTTCTGTGCCGCAATGCTTAAGACTATGACTCTAATTATCCCTTAATTAAGTTTGTAAGTGAGAGGCAAACAAGTAATTTGGGTCTTAACATGAAATTTGATATTGTAAGTAGAGGAGAAACTTGGTGTGTTCTGCTCTGACTCTCGGGTAAGCAATACCAACGTAAGTGAATGCCACGATATTCTAGTCATTGCCACCCAAATCTACAATCTCACCCCACTCAGAGGACTTCCCTTTGGGCCATTGCTGAGGAGTTAAGATGCGCAAAGTTTATTTTTTTAATTGTGCATTTCAGCACAGCAAGTTCCAGTAAGCCAATTATCTCTTGATGCCTGAAGCTCACATTTAATCCAGTATTCTAGTTTCCAAGTTCAGATGTGAAGCCACTGAAGCGGCTGCAACACAAGCAGCCACCAGCTAATTTATAACTTGCACATTCATAACCAACAGAAAAATATACTTCAGATACAGATAAAAAAAACATTGAAAACACCAATTAAAACATCCTCATTACTATACTTCTTTCCCTGGATTACCATATACCTACTTTTAGAGTCATAGAACACTACAGTACAGAAATGGCCCTTCAGCCAATCTAGTCTATTCCAGCCTAGATTTCTGCCTAGTCCCTGTACCTTGACCATAGCTCTCTATACTTGGGAGTGTTGTATTTAGTTTGGTCACTCCACCATAGGAAGGATGTTGAACCTCCAAAGAGGGTACAGAGCACCAGGACGCCAGCCCAGCTGGAGAACACATCCCACAAGGAAAGGTTGAGCAAGCCAGGGATGTCTCACAGAGCAAAAGAGGGTGAGAGGCAATCCGAAGGAGGTGTACAAGATGATAAAAGGCATAGATAGAATGGATTGCCAGAGACGCCCTTCCCAGGATGGAGATAGGCAACATGAGTGAGCACAATTTCAAAGTGATTGCAGGAAAGTATTTCTTTATTAATACTGTGGCTCTTTATGCTAAGGCTAGCGACTATTATCCATCACCAAAACTGCACTTGAGATATTGAATTATTGAAGGCCGTGTGATAATGGTGCTTCTGTAAATGGATTTTGATTCAGATTACATTACGTATGGGAGAACAGAGGTGGTGGTGCTACCATGCACCTGACAACCTAGATGGTTGAAGTCACAACTTTGGAAGGTGCTTCTGAAGAAGCATTTACCTTATTGTGTTCTTTTTGGGCTGTATCAGATCCGGAGTAACAATTATTTTGTTCTCCTTTACACCGTGTACTGGAAATTACACTAAACAATCTTGAATCTTTCCACTTTATCTATTTACATTTATGGGACTAAAGGTTTGCAACTGACAATTAGCTACAGATTTTTAAATCTATTGCCTGAACCCAAGCCACTTTTATTGCTAAGTATATAGAGTTTGCATGAAGCTCTCTCTTATGGAAATAAACCCCGGTTTTGTTAATGTGCCAACTGCGATAAAATAACAGTAAAGGAAAGCATCGAGGTCAACCTTACCTTGTTCTCAGCATAGGCAAGCCAACGGCTTCCCAGTGCTATGGGATTAGGATTTGGCCCTGGACATGGAAAACAACCTGGAAAAGAAGGAACATTAGACAGCTGTAAGAATTTTATTCCCCACACTAAGCGACCTGGCAAGGGATTTTCTTTCAACCGCGTCACTCAGAAGACAAAAGAGATTGCGGATATTAAACCAAAAACAGAATTCCGGAAGAACTCAGTGGGCCAAGCAACATCTGAGAAAGAAAAAAGTATGAATTGATGTTTTAGGACGAGACCCTGCATCAGGACATTAGGACACTCTGAACTTGGCCAGAAAGTGTTCACAATGAAATCGGGCAATTCTCTCCCCAGATAAGCTCTCTACCCTATATCTCTGTGTGCTAGTATACACTCAGCAAATTTACACAAGCTGCAGCTTGTTGAACGTAAATGAAACAACTGCCAGGACAACACAATTATGGCTTAAAAGTCTACAGTGACTACCTCCATTATATTGGTGGTCTATTAATTAGCAGAATGGCTATTCTCAGACTACATTTTATGAAGTGTCAAGATGCTAACAACATTAATTGAAAGCTACAAAGAATTACCAAGTACATTGTAGAAGTATTTCTGATGTTTGAGGTGAATAGCACTTAGCAGAGAATTGTGTGTAATGAATATAATGGGAATACAGGTTTCCCCCGCTATCCGAAGGTAGAGCGTTGCTATGAAACCGTTTGTAAGTCGAAATGGCGTAAAGCGAAGAAGCAATAGCAATTACCATTAATTTATATGGGAAAATTTTTAGAGTGCTCCCAGACCCAAAAAATAACCTACCAAATCATACCAAATAGCACATAAAACCTAAAATAACACTAACATACAGCAAAAGCAGGAATGATATGATAAATACACAGCCTATATAAAGTAGAAATAATGTATGTACAGTGTAGTTTCACTTAACAGAATCGGGAAGATTTAGCCAAAACCGATTTGTAGAAAAAAATCAGCACGTACACGCACGCGCACACACCTGCCCGCGCCGCGCAAGGCTTCACGGTCATGGTAGTCTTTCTTGGGGTAAACACAAGTTTAAAGCGGGCATCTTTTGTCGTAAAAGCGAAAATCCTCTTTCGGTTAGTGAAAACAGATACTAATGTAGGTCTTTCGTAAAAGCGAAGTGGCGTAAAGCGAACGTTCGTAAAGCGGGGGACACCTGTATCATCAGTGAAGGATGCCATGTAAAGTGCTAGACCAGGTTAACATAATACAATATGGTCAGCATAATGTCATTACAGCACCAGCGAACCAAGTTCAATTCCGCAGCTGCCTGTAAGGAGTTTGTATGTTCTCACTATGATTTTGTGGGATTCCTCCGGGTGCTCCAGATCCTTCCATATTCCAAAGATATATGGGCTAGTAATTGGTCACATGGGTGTTAATGGGTGGTACGGGCTCAATGGGCCTGAAGAGCCTCTTACTGCGCTGTACCTCTAAATAAAAATTCTAAAGGATCCCTTGTGCAATGTCCTGGCTGGTGAATCTTCTGCTCCACTGTTGTAGGGAAGCTAGAGAAAACAGTGTCTGTTAAGTGGCTATGATGCAGTGTTGACAGGTTATGAGAGAATTAGTGTGTTGCTATCCTGGCATTTTCAAGCCAGACAATACCTATTCATATACTATTGATTTAATTGATTAATTGTACATTGTCTGCTTCCCTGCATCAATGCAAGAAGAGTACTGTATTTATCACTTAGCAATCACTGTCACCACTGCATTCCCCCCCCCAACCCACGAAGATCTTTTAGCTATATTCATGGCACAAGTATTCAACATTTCGATGCAAGTATCAACACCACTAAAGAGCTGTTAAATCTAAATGAGTTCATAGTTAATTAATTAATAGCTGTCGGCATGATCCACTGCACTTTTGGACGGCACAATTTCTATTTCTCAGTCTACAACTGGACCACTGGCATGATGTAGCTCCCTCCCCACCTATCTCCAGAAGTCATAAAAATCTCTTAAATAGAGTCCTTTAAGAGACTCTTAGGCAAGTACATGGAGCTTAGAAAAACAGAGGGCTATGCAGTAGGGAAATTCTAGGCAGCTTCTAGAGTAGGTCACATGGTCGGCACAACATTGTGGGCCAAAGGGCCTGTAATGTGATGTAGATTTTCTATGTTTCTAAGTAACATCTTCCTGAACAGTCCACTGAAACAAGATTTAAAAATTAGCTTTATTTGTCACATGTACATTGAAGCATACAGTGAAATGCATCGTTCGCGTCAAATCAAATCAGTGAGGATTATCTTGGGGCAGACCGTTAAGTGTTGCGATGTTTCCAGCAGCAACGTAGCATGCTTACAACTTATTAACCCTAACTGTACATTTTTGGAATGAGGGAGAATATAAAAACTCATTACACACAACGGTGAGAATCAAATCCTGATCGGTGATCACTGACACTGTAAAGTGATTACTCTAACCACTACGCTGTTGCGCCACCACATAGTCGATCAGCAGGGAAATAGGCCCTTCGGCAGAGAACAATTGTGAACTATGTTATTGAGGCTGCATTCATCAAGCTCAGTACCTAACATCTGGGTCCCAACTAAAACAACCAGTTTACCTTTATGTCAGCTACACTGCCCTATCACATTCATTAACAAAGTAAATTAAATACCTGACACTTAAATACCTGGGTGTGGTGTGACAACAAAGGCAAAATGGGGAAAAACAGATAGATCAGTGCCTTTAGTTTTTATGGACATTAGCCAGGTACACAATAAATGATGTTTACTGATTACATAAATGTGTCCTCAAAATGTGGAAAGGAGAGTTTACTGTCTTGCTAACCTTTCAGTCTTCACATTCAACTAAAGGCACAAGGAAAGGTGGTGAAATGTGACAAGTCGAGGAAAATCTCTGAGGCGTACTATATATCATAAAAGGTACTATAAGCAATCTCCAAAAATAGGGATATTATAAAGAATTACAACATACTTACAGAACAGAAAAACACCACTTGGCTCAAATATTTTCTGGTATTTGACACTACTGGTACAATATTTTAGTCCTTTCTTGCTCCTGTGTTTATTCACCTTTCCCTTAAACATATTGTTTTGTATTTTAGTTCCCTTAAGTTATGTCACGGGATACTCATGTACTAGTGTCGAGCATAATCACGTGACATTTCTTCTTTCATATCTCAGTCATGTCAACTTTTACAGTTAGATGAGCAAGTGATATAGTGTTGTAGTGTTGGAGGCATAAATGTGGAAAATTCTGATGGGGGCAAAAACACTATCAAGGATAAGGCTCTGACTCTGGAAGGAATGTGGCAAGATAATGGAAAGCACAAGGCTGCAGAGTGAGAAACTGCAAAGAACAAAAGAGATGATTTTTTTTATTATTTGCTAAAAATTACTTCACCTATCTTGGTATTAAAATTACAGTACTAAAATTTTAAGGATCTATATACATATATATTTTTTCTATTAATTGGCTACACCAAACAAACGCTTTTTAAATGGTCTCCTATGACATTATCATTAATAGGTCGAATTAATGCTATTAAAATGATAGTTTTACCAAATCCACTTTATCTGACACACAAAAATATATACAGTGCTGAAACTTAAATATAGGTTAATGCTACCCCTAAAGGCAGTTACTTCCAGACAGATGCACGCTAATTACTGTTGGCAAATACAAATAATGGGTATTTGGTAAGTAACGTGAGCAGTTGGTGGCAGGAGAGGAAGGGGAGGTAGAAATCAAATTTACTGTACATCATCCTTCTAAATAGGCAAAGTTAATCAAATTCTCCCTGACTAATCTCATGACTGCACAACAGCATATTTTATTTAGTTTTTGTTTTATTTTGCTGATCTGCATATTTTGGTGAGAGATTTATTAGACAGATACTTGGTAAAATGGGGTTATATTGTATGGAGTTTCGCAGGAAGACAGTTCAAGATGCTGAGAGCCTACTTAACTAAGGGCAATGATCTCAGGGGGAAAAAAATTCTGCCAATTAGGATGGAGAGTGGAAAAAGTTCTTGAGCCTGAAGGTTACGAATCTCTGGAATTCTTAATTCCAGAGAGAACCATGCTCAATTTTTGAACTTCTGACACCAATAAATTAATTTAGTAAATTGATTTATTATTAGCCCATACACCAAAGATTATTGAAAAACTTGTCTTGTGTACCATGCATTCAGGTTATTTCATTACAACGGTGCATTGAAGTAGCACAAGGTTAAAACAATAACAGATGCATCATAAAGTGTAACAGCTATGGAGAAAGTGCATTGCAGGTAGACAATAAGGTGTAAGGCCAAAATGAGGCAGATGGTGAGGTCAAGGGTGCATCTTATTACGCGAGAGTACCATTCAATAGCTCTACAACAGTAGGGTAGAAGCTGTCTTTGAACCCAGTAGCATATGCTTTCAGGCTTCTGCCCAATGGAAGGGGGCAGAGGCCAGACCCTTCTGGGTGGGTATGGTCTTTGATTATGTTGGCTGCTATAATAAGGCAGTGAGAAATGCAGACAATGTCCATGGAGAGGAGGCTGGTTTTTGTATGTGTTGAACTATTTACAACTGTCTGAAGTTTCTTATAGTTATGGGCAAAGCAATTCCCATAGCAAGTTGTGCTGCATCCGGATAGGATGCTTTCTATGATGCATCATTATAAAATTGGTAAGAGACAAAGGGGACATGCCAGGTTTCTTCAGCGTCCTGAGGAAGTAGAAGCACCAGTGAACTTTATTGGCTGTGGTGTCTATGTGGTTGGACCAGTTCAGGCTAGTGATGATGTCCAATCCCAGAAACTTCCTTTGAACCCACTTTTCAAACAGAAAAATGGAACTGAGGTAGATTAGCGATGCTTTTATTTGCAGGGATGGGCAGGCTTGAGAAATTCTCAGGTTTTAATTGGACTATTTTGGGATGACATTATAACAATTAATAGGTTCTATTTATTTATTTGTTTGTTTTTCAGGACTGGGCTTCACTGGCAATGCCATTCCCAACCGTCCTGAGAAAGTGGCAGGTGTCCATAAAGATGAAAGATTAGCTTTATTTGTCAAATGTATCAAATAAATCATCAAAACATACAGTGAAATGTGTTGTCTGAGTTAACACAGTCCAAGGACATACTGGAGACAAGTGTCACAACATTTCCAGAGCCAATATAGTAAGCCCACATTTCACTAATCCTAACTGTGCCCATACATCTTTGGAATGTGGGAGGATTGGCTATCTGCTGTCCTACTGGTGAAAAATATTCTTTTCTACTGTTCAGGTGCTGGTTTTCAGGATTTAGCTTCAGCAATGATGAAGGAATAGAAATATGTCTCCAAGTCAAGATGGTTGCCATCTGAAGGGGAACTTGCATTTGATGTTCTTTAATTCTTAATACTAGAGGACACAGGTTTGAGGAGCGCTTTCATCATAGTCTTGGTGAGTAACTGCAGTGCACTGGAGTGGAGGAATGTGTGTTCAGTGTGGTAGATGCAGTATCACTCAAGAGGGTGACATTAGAAACATACAAACACAGAGAAACCCACAGCACAGTACAGGCCCTTCGGCCCACAAAGTTGTGCTGAACATGTCCCTACCTTTGAAATTACTAGGGTTACCCATAGCCCTCTATTTTTCTAAGCTCCACGTACCTATCCAAAAGTCTCTTAAAAGACCCTATCATATCCGCCTCCACCACCGACGCCAGCAGCCCATTCCACACACTCACCGCTCTCTGTGTAAAAAATTTACCCCTGACATCTCCTCTGTACCTACTCCCAAGCACCTTAAACCTGTGCCCTCTTGTGGCAGCCATTTCAGCCCTGGGAAAAAGCCTCTGACTATCCATATGATCAATGCCTCTCATCATCTTATATACCTCTATCAGGTCACCTCTCATCCTCCGTCGCTCCAAGGAGAAAAGGCTGAGTTCATTCAACCTGTCTTCATAAGTCATGCTCCCCAATCCAGGCAACATCCTTGTAAGTCTCCCTCTACACCCTTTCTATGGCTTCCAAATCCTTCCTGTAGTGAGGGAACCAGAACTGAGCACAGTACTCCAAGTGGGGTCTGACCAGGGTCCTATATAGCTGCAACATTACCTCTCGGCTCCTAAATTCAATTCCATGATTGATGAAACCCAATACGCCATATGCCTTCTTAACCACATAGTCAACCTGCACAGCTGCTTTGAGCGTCCTGTAGACTCGGATCCCAAGATCTCTCTGATTGTCCACACTGCCAAGAATCTTACCATTCGTACTATATTCTGCCATCGCATTTGACCTACCAAAATGAACCACTTCACACTAATCTGGGTTGAACTCCATCTGCCACATTGTGCCAGATAGTGTTGAATTTTTTTCAAAGCTGTTATCCAAGTAAGTGGAGAGTATTTCATCACAATCGTGACTTGTGCTTGTAAGGCTTTGGGTGTCAGGAGGTATGTCACATTATATGGTGATGCTAGAAAGTTAGTGAACCCTCTAGAATTTTCTCTATTTCTGCATAAATATGTCCTCAAATGTGATCAGATCTTCACGCAAGTCCTTAAACTAGATAAAGAGAACCCAATTAAATAAATAACACAAAAAACATTATACTTGTTCATTTACTTATGGAAAAAATGATCCAGTATTAGTCATAGTCATACTTTATTGAACCCGGGGGGGAATTGGTTTTCGTTACGGTTGCACCATAAATAATTAAATAGTAATAAAACCGTAAATAGTTAAATAGTAATATGTAAATTATGCCAGGAAATAAGTCCAGGACCAGCCTATTGGCTCAGGGTGTCTGACCCTCCAAGGGAGGAGTTGTAAAGTTTGATGGCCACAGGCAGGAATGACTTCCTATGACGCTCTGTGTTGCATCTCGGTGGAATGAGTCTCTGGCTAAATGTACTCCTGTTCCCACCCAGTACATTATGTAGTGGATGGGAGACATTGTCCAAGATGGCATGTAAATTGGACAGCATCCTCTTTTTAGGCACCACCGTCAGAGAGTCCAGTTCCATCCCCACAACATCACTGGTCTTATGAATGAGTTTGTTGATTCTGTTGGTGTCTGCTACCCTCAGCCTACTGCCCCAGCACACAACAGCAAACATGATCGCACTGGCCACCACAGACTCGTAGAACATCCTCAGCATCGTCCAGCAAATGTTAAAGGACCTCAGTCTCCTCAGGAAATAGAGACGGCTCTGACCCTTCTTGTAGACAGCCTCAGTGTTCTTTGACCAGTCCAGTTTATTGTCAATTCGTAACCCCAGGTATTTGTAATCCTCCACCATGTCCACACTGACCCCCCTGGATGGAAACAGGGGTCACCGGTACCTTAGCTCTCCTCAGGTCTACCACCAGCTCCTTAGTCTAATTACATGTATTTCTTGAAAAAAGTTGGCGAACCTTTGTTTTCAGTAACTGGTGTGAACACCCCCCCCCCCACCCCCGGCCTTGTACAGCAATAACTTCAAACAAACGTTTCCAGTAACTGTTGACCAGTCCTGCACATCGGCTTGGAGGAATTTTAGGCCACTTCTCCTTACAAAACTGCTACAACTCTGGGTGTTGGTGGGCTTCCTTACATGAACTGCTTGCTTCAGGTCCTTTCACAACATTTCTATATGATTAAGGTCAGGACCTTGACTCAGGCATTCCAAATCATAAATCTTCTTATTTTTAAACTATTCTGTTGTTGATTTACTCTTGTCTTTCAGATCATTGCCTTGTTGCATTATCCAACTTTTATTAAGCTTCAGGTGACAGACTGCTACCCTGGCATTCTCCCGTAATATGTCTTGATACAGCTTTTAATTCATTGTTCTCTCAACGATTACAAGCTGTCCAGGCCCTGAGGCAGCAAAGCAGCCCCAAACCATGATGCTTCTTCCACCATGCTCCACAGTTGGGATGAGGTTTTGGTGTTGGTGTTGGTGTAGAGTGCCCTTTTTCCTCCAAACATAGCAATGTGCATTTCTGCCAAAAAGTTCAACTTTTGACTCATCTATCCACAGAACATTGTCCAGGAAGCATTGTCGAACATCCAGGTAGTCTTTTGCAAACTTGAGATGATGCAGCAATGTTTTGTTTGGAGAGCAGTGGTTTCCTTCCATAAACACCATTCTTGTTCAGTGTTTTTCTTACAGTGGACACATGAACAGAGACTTTAGCAAGTTCTAGAGATTTCTGCAGGTCTTTTGCTGTTACCCTTGAGTTCTTTTTCACCTCCTTCAGCAATGCACCTTGTGCTCTTGATGTGATCTTTGCAGGATGCCCAGTCCTTGGGAGAATAGCAACAGTACTGAGTTTCCTCCATTTGCAGACAATTTTTCTTACTGTGGACTGATAAACACTCAGGTCTTTAGAAATGCTTTTGCAGATTTTCCTAGCTTGATGCATCTCTACAATTCTTCTTCTAAGGTCCTCTGAAAGTTGTTTTGATCGAGGCATGGTGCACATAAACAGATCTTTCTTGAGAACAGAAGGCTCTGTCAGTAACCTGATTTTGTGTGTCTTTTTTATAGGGCAGGGCATCTCTACAACCCACACCTCCAATTTCATCTCATTGATTGGAACACATGCCTTCTACAAAAGTTATTTGGAGTCATTATCCCAGATGTTCACATACTTTTTCTAACAAATACATGTAATATTGGATCATCTTTCTCAATAAATAAATTAACAAGTATAATGTTTTTGCGTTATTTATTTAATTGGGTTCTCTTTATCTAGAGTTAGGACCTATGTGAAGATCTGATTACAATTTAGGTCATACTTAAGCAGAAATAGAGAAAATTCTACAGGGTTCACAAAGTTTCCAGCACCACTGTAGGACACCCAATCTTGTTTGTGACCACTGTTTCCATGTGACTGGTCTACTTGAGTGTCTAGTTACTGGTGAACCTGTGATATTTATGGTGGGGCATCAATAACAGCACCCTTTCCTCTTTTCCTTTAAAATTATTCTTGAATGATGCCTGTATGATTCTTGAATGATGTGGCTACCTGTAAGCAGACAAATTTCAAAGTGTATAATTTATACATTTGTTGATAATAAATGTGCTTTGAATCTTTGAAACTAATGGATATAATGCAAATTAAATGAATTCCTTCATTAGAGAAGAAATATCTTTGGTAACAGGCGGAAAGATTAAAAAATGGAAAATAGGTCATTCAGACTGCAGTTGTGTTTTTTCAAAGTAATTAGGTACAGTACAAGACTGACTTCACAAAACAAAGACAAACTGAAAATAGATTAAAAAATAAATGAGATAATATTGAGGGAAATACAGGAACCCAATGGTCAGAATATTGGTATGAAGATTTTTCTATTGTAAATTTAGACAGTTAAGGTTAATGGAAATGTAGTATGACAAAAGCATCATAATAAGGATTTTAAAAGCATTTGAAAGGTGAGCTGGCCCCTGTTGGGGCTTGCCTGTGGAGTGGAAGTTTGCTTGGGTTAATAGTAACTAGGGTTAATTAGCAAGGGCAAATAAAAAGGAACAGAGTTTCAACAGAGTGACCATGGTTGGAGCAGCAACTGTGTAAGCAGATGCTGTGGTAAGAGTAGCCAAGCTTTGGCTCAACAGGTTTGGACGAGAACAGGCACAGGCTAGAACTTAAATTTGAGAAGTTAGAGGCATAACAAATATAGGCAGGATGGTAGTTCAGGCAGTGGAAAGCTCCTCCTGTGAGATGTGGGACTTCAAGATACCTAATGGTCACATCTGCAGAAAGTGCACCCAATCAGCTCCTGACTGACAAGGTCAAGGAACTGAAGCTGAAGCTGGATACACTCAGAACCATCCAGGAGGTTGAAGACTTCATAGCCAAGTCTTTTTCTGAGGTAGTCACACCCAAAATGCAGGCTTCAGATAATACATAGGTGACAACCAGGAGAAGTAAGGGGAGTAAGCAGTGAGTTCAGGGTTCCCTTGAGGCCATTGCCCTCAGCAACAAATATACCTCTCTGGATACTGCTGAAGGGATGACCTGTCTGGGCACAGCGGCAGCAGTCAAGCAGAGCGGTAGTGATAGGAGATTCAATAGTTAAAGTGATGGACAGTATATTCTGTGGCCGCAAAAGAGAAGCCAGGATAGTGTGTTGCCTCCCAGATGCTACCTCACAGCAGCTACAGAAGATTCTCAAGAGGGAGGGTCAACAGCCAGAGATTGTGGTGCACATTGGTGCCAATGAAATAAGTAGAAAGGGGGAAGAGGCCCTGCATAGTGAGTATAGGGAGTCAGGCAAAAGGCTGAATAACAGGACCTCTAAGGTAGTAATCTCTGTTTTACTCCCACCGCCATCTGCTAGTCAGGGCAGGAATAGGATGATGGTACAGATGAATGAGTGACTGAGGAAGTGGTACAGGGGGCATGGTTTCATATTTGTGGATCATTGGGTTCTCTTCTGGGGAAAGTATGACTGTACAAAAAGGACGGGTTACACCTGAACCCAAAGGGGACCAATATCCTTGCGGGCAGGTTAGCTAAAGCAGTTGGGAAGGGTTTAAACTTAGTTGGCAGGAATATGGGAACTGGACTGAGGATAGGGAGTTGTTATACAAGTCAATGTAGTGTGTAGTAATTGGATGCATCAGCAAGGGAGATGAGGCTGAGTACAGGGCAACAGTGGGAAACTTTGTCACATGGTGTGAGCAGAATTATCTGCAGCTTAATGTGAAAAAGACTAAGGAGCTGGTGGTGGACCTGAGGAGGGCTAAGGCACCGGTGACCCCTGTTTCCATCCAGGGGGTGAGTGTGGACATGGTGGAGGATTACAAATACCTGGGAATATGAATTGACAATAAACTGGACTGGTCAAAGAACACTGAGGCTGTCTACAAGAAGGGTCAGAGCCGTCTCTATTTCCTGAGGAGACTGAGGTCCTTTAACATCTGTCGGATGATGCTGAGGATGTTCTACGAGTCTGTGGTGGCCAGTGCGATCATGTTTGCTGTTGTGTGCTGGGGCAGCAGGCTGAGGGTAGCAGACACCAACAGAATCAACAAACTCTTTCATAAGGCCAGTGATGTTGTGGGGATGGAACTGGACTCTCTGACAGTGGTGTCTGAAAAGAGGATGCTGTCCAATTTGCATGCCATCTTGGACAATGTCTCCCATCCACTACATAATGTACTGGTTGGGCACAGGAGTACATTCAGCCAGAGACTCATTCCACCGAGATGCAACACTGAGCGTCATAGGAAGTCATTCCTGCCTGTGGCCATCAAACTTTACAACTCCTCCCTTGGAGGGTCAGACACTCTGAGCCAATAGGCTGGTCCTGGACTTATTTCCATCTGGCATAATTTACATATTATTATTTAATTATTTATGGTTTTATATTGCTATATTTATACTCTATTCTTGGTTGGTGTAACTGTAACGAAACCCAATTTCCCTCGGGATCAATAAAGTATGTCTATCTATTTATCTATCTATCTATCTATCTATCTAGTAAGACCGTGAGGAAGGACAGGCAAATGAAAGGGAAAAACTGCAGTTAGTGGGATGGTTGAGGTGAAGTGTAACATGGGAGTAAAATTGAAAAGGATGATGAATACAGGACTGAAGGTGCTATATTTGAATGCATGCAGTATACAAAATAAGATAGATGATCTGGTAGCGGAGCTAGCAAGTATGACTTTGTGGGCATTACTGAGAAGTGGCTGAAAGAAGATCATAATTGGTGGCTTAACATCCACAGATAAACATTGTATCAAAAAAACAGGCAGGTAGGCAAAGAGTATGGGGAGGCTCTGTGGTAAAATATGAAATCAAATCCTTAGAAAGAGGTGACAAAGGTTCAGAAGATGTAAAATCTCCGTGGACAGAGTTGAGAAACTGCAAGGGTAAAAAGACCCTGTTGTGAACGGTAACTGGGATGTGGGCTACAAACTATAACGGAAGATAGAAATGGTATGTATAAGGACAATTTTGCAAAATTAGTGGGAAGTTAGAGGATTGAGAAGGTTTTATAAACCAACAGAAAGCAACTAAAAAATCCATAAGGAGAGAAAAGATGAAATATGAAGGTAAGCTGGCCAAAAATATCAAAGAGGATGCTAAAGGTTTTTTCATATATATATAAGGAGTGAAAGTGAGGCAAGGGTGAATATTGGACTGCTGAAAATGGACGCTGGAAAGGTAGTAATGGGGAGGCAAAGAAATGGCAGATAAACTTAATATTTTGACACTGCTTGCCAAATCTCTTAAAATCACTAACTGTCAAGGTCAGTAAAACACTTTGATCACGATGGTCAAGCTCAGTGACCTGCAGATAGGCACCGTTGCCTAATCTCTCCACACATGACCTCATCAAATATTAACGAACAAATCCAAGAAACAATACAGGAACATACTGCCTCACAGCACAATGCCTGCAATTGTTATAGTTGCAACTTGAAAGCAACAGATATTAATTCAGCTCTGAGGATATTATTTATGTAACTTTGATTCAGAGCGTTTTAAGTCACCACTGCTGTTCTGATTCCTAACTGATTAGCATAAGTCTAAAATCAGAAGCTTGACTTTGAATCAGGAAGTTTCATTACAAAGCCCATGTACATATCGAAGGTCCAGAGTCAGGTACATGGCCACATATCAGAGATCCCAACAATGTCTTCCTGCCCCTAAATGATTTGCTACAACTCTTCCCACCTTCGAACCCAGTCTTTCCAATCTCTTAAAGAATTTTGCATATTTTTTTAAATGTACTATTCTATTCAAAGGTAGTATATAAGAAGAATTATGTCATTGGAGAGAATTAGCACAGCCTGTTCATACTCAAGCCAGGCTTCTGTTGTCTCTCTATAGATGCAGTCTGACCTGCTGAGTTCCTCCAGCATTTTGTGTGTGTTGCTTCAGATTTCCAAAATCTGCAGAATCTCATGTGTTTATATATATATATCAGAACTTCATAACTTTTCAAAACTATCAGAATTTAGTTCAGTACTAGTCACAACTACTACAGTGTAACTGTTTTAATATACATACATTCCCATGACTCAAAATGTTCAAAATGGATAAGCGCATACAATCCATGAATAAACAACATAAAAATATTAATTTCCACTCCTCTAATTTTAATGCAAATGAAAATAAAATGAAATCTGCAGATTTCTGGGAGCGTGAAATAAAGACAGAAACTAACAGAAACACTCAGTGCGCCAAGTAGCATCTAGAGTGAGAAACAATTAACACTTTAGACCTAAAACCCTTCTTAAGAACCGAAAAACAGAGGAACAAATCAGTATAGGTTCCTGCTAACTCTGCTAACTTGTTCTTCTCCTACCCAATTATAATGAAAAATAAGCCCATTAAAGATAGGAGCAGAATTAGGCCATTTAGCCCACTGAGTCTGTCTGCTTCACCATTCTCAGGCCTTCTTCCTGTAACCTTTAACTCTCTTAACAATAAAGAACCTATCAATCTCTGCCTTAAATACAAGTAATGACTTGGTCTCCACCGCTCTCTGTGACAAAGAATTACATATATGCACCACCTCCTGGCTGAAGAAATTCTTCCTCATCGCAGTTCTAAGCTCTGTCCTCAGATCCCAGACTCTCCTACTAATTGAAGCATCCTCTCCACACCCACTCAATCCAGGTCTTTCAATATCCAATAAATTTCAATGAAATCTCCCCTCATCCTTTTGAACTCCATTAAATTCAGGCCCAGAGATGTCAAACACTCTTTATACATTAAGCATTTCACTCCTGGATAATCCTTGTGTAGCCCCCCTGGCCAGCCTCAGGGTTGCTCAGCTCACTGTCGTCTAGGGACCCTGAGGTTGGCCAGGGGGGCTACACTTGTGAACTTCCTCTAAACCCTCTTCAGGGCTATAATATCTTTATACAGGTCCTACGCAGTCTGACCTCTGTCTTGTAAAGCTTCAGCAGGTCATTCTTACTTTTATATTCTTGTCCTCTCAAAATGACTTCTAACTTGCAATTTGCCTTCCTTACTATCGATGAAACGTGCATTTTAAGGGGATTCTAAACCAGGGCTCCCAAATCCCCTTGCACTTCCAATTTCTAGATTCTCTCCCCATTTAAAAAACAGTCTTTGTCTTTATTCTTCTTCCCAAAGTGCATTACCCCACACTTCCCTACGCTGTATTCCATCTGCCACTTCTTTGCCCACTCTCCTAACCTGTGCAAGAACTTCTGCAGATTCCTTGCCTCCGCAGTGCTACTTGTCCCACTACCTATTATGCTATCCTCTGCAAATTTCGCCACAGTACCATCAGCCTGGATCTCGGACCTGAAACATTAGTTGTTTCTCTCTCTACAGATGCTGCCTGACCTGCTAAATGTTTTCAGCATTTTCTGTTCTTATTGCACTCTTACCTACCATGATGGCAGAAATAACGCAGAAGAGGTTTGCAGAACAATACATGCAAAATCTTTAATTTGTACAACCCAGACCAACATTTATTCTTGCAGATAGCTATCTATAAATCCAAATCAAATTAGTCTGTGTCGCCACAATCCAATTCCAAGGGGTTAAAAATCGCAACATAAAATGTAGAGATATTGTGAAATCGCTTGAAAAATATTTTGCAATGTGCACACATACATGCAGTGGTACGTACTTGTGACAAAGAACTTTTTAGCGAAAGTGTAGCTATCAAAAGTGGCAATCTTCTCCTGTAATACAACTACCAAGACCCTGAGAAAAAAAGAAACAAAAAAAACAAGTCAGGAAATGCCGCTTGTATCATCTTCTTCTATCATTCCTGAAAATAAACATCTTAGATTGAGCACGTTCAGCATGCTGCCAGGATGCACTACAAAATTCAAATTTTAAAACTGATTTTAAAAGTCAATATTAATTGAGTTAAAACTAGTAAAAAGACTGCCATCGGTAGGAGTGGGTCTCCGATGTGATGTTGTCAATCAATACTTTTTAACACTAAGAAGAAAGAATTCTCAGTGAAAGTGCTTCAATTTAAGAGATGCCATCTTTTGGACAAAATGTTAAACTTAGCTCCACCGAATCTCACAACACAGCAGACCATTTAGCACATTAGACCATATGACACAGGAGCAAAATTAGGCCATTCAGCCCATAATTCTGTACTGCCATTTCATCATGGCTTATTTATTATCTCCCTCAACCCCATTCTCCTGCCTTCTCCCGATAACCTTTGACACTCTGACTAATCAAGAACCTATCAAACTCTGCTTTTAGTTATGAACTTCGGAGGAGTGTAGGGAAATAGCAAGCAGCTCCGGCATACTTTCCAAGTAACATTCAGAGACCAAGTTGCTCTATTCTTCTTTCCAATCTTCTTCTTCACCCATTATATTCTTCTTGTATAACAACAGACTGAGAATTAATAACTGGTCTTCAGAACTCCCTGTGCTAATTTCACCGCTAGTTAGCCATCAAAGCAAATTGTTAATGTTATAAATGATGGTAGAAATATTAAATTCAGTTTTGGCTGGTAATACTGCTGCTTTTCCTAAGACAACTGTCTGTACTGGCTCTGAATGTCCTTTCACTTCTGCTAATTGATCATCCATACCCTAAGTATGAACTTAACTT
This sequence comes from Mobula hypostoma, assembly GCF_963921235.1. NCBI lineage: Eukaryota > Metazoa > Chordata > Chondrichthyes > Myliobatiformes > Myliobatidae > Mobula > Mobula hypostoma. The sequence continues at coordinate 5,241,196 of NC_086119.1, read as the reverse complement.
CTTCACTTGATCTTCTTGATATTGACCTATCCCCATCCTCTTCCCCTGCTGTTTTGAAAGAATCTATCTCTCTGTCTCCCAGCCCTAACATCACTCCCCTATTCTTGGCTACCTATTTCCAATTTCTTAATCTCATTTAACTCACTTAATACATTAATCCTTGAACTCACCCTTAGTTCTCTACTCTCTCAAGAGAATGCAAAAGATCCCATGGCCTTAGAACATAGTGCAGCAGAGCAGAGGAACAGATACTCAGCTCACAATGTTTTGCCAAACTAATTAAATTAGTAATCAAATATCCAACTAAACGAAAGCCTCCGACCTACAAAATTTTCCAATCTTTCTAGTTCCTGCACATCCATGAACACCTCTTGTTATTGCATTTGCCTCCACCACCACCCTGGGCAGCACACTTCAGGCTCCCCACTATTCTTTCTGTAAGATTACTTGCTGCAATTTCTTCTGAACTTAACACCACTCACCTTAAATGCATACCCTCTGGTATTAGACAAGGAAAACAAATGCTAGCTACACACACAAAATGCTGGAGGAACTCAGCAGGCCAGGCAGCATCAATGGAAAAGAGTACAGTCGATGTTTCTGGCCCAGACACTTCAGCAGGACTGAAACGTTGACTATATTCTTTTCCATAGACGCTCCCTGGCCCGCTGAGTTCCTCCAGCATTTTGAGTGTGTTGCTCTGATTTCCAGTATCTACATATTTTCTCTTGTTTGTGAATAGATGCTAGCTGTCCACTCTATCCATACCTCTCATAATCTTCTAAAACTCAGTCAGATCTCCCCAACCCCCAGTCTCCATCACTCCAGAGAAAACAACCAAAGTTTGTCCAATTTCTCCTTATAGCACAATGAATCCCATAGCATAACAAACCTTGTCCTCCTGTAAGGTCACATCTCAACCACCTACATTCGAGGTAAAGTGCCTCAACCTACTGAGCCTCTCCTTATAATTCTAGTAATAGGACAGGCTGGGTCTGGAATAGGGAATCACGGAGTAGGCAGGGCCCAGAATCAAGGATCAGGAATGAAGCTAGGAATGGAAAAGGGGGCCACGGACCAGGCTGTTTCTGGAATCACAAAGCCAGGAGCAGGCTGTGTCTGGAATCACAGACCAGGGAGCAAGCTGTGCTTGGGACTGGGAACTACAACAACAATGGATCAGAAATTGACCCTGCCCTACCCTTATTTAATCAGCGCCTCCCTATATACCCACTGTCTTGACCGTATTTGTGGCAATAAAGGAAGGCATTGCTACTTTATCATATTCTTCAACTGCAATACTTCAACCTCCTATCCAAGGTCTGGCCAACTCCACCACAATACCAGACCAGGCTCAGGCATCATTTATTGTTTTAATATTTCCTCTCTTCCACTGTTATTGAATATACTACATCTTGTTTTCCCTTGCAATATGAAAATGTAATGAGGCATTGAACATTTTATTCAGTTAACTTCTGTTGTTTTCTTGGAGTTTGTGATGATTTATTTAAAATGTCTCAACAAGTCAGGCAATGTGTGTGAAGAGAAAACAGGGAAGGGAAATGTCAGTCTAGTTTCTTTCATCATTCTTATATACAACAGTGTCATAAAGTATCAAATAGCTTCAGGGTTACTTAAAGCGTTGTTTAACAATATGCACTAAAGCAAATATCATCTAAAGCTAAAGAAAATAAGTACACTTATTAACTATTTAGAACGATACACTCAGTGTTAGTATTTCAAGTTAAAAACATGTAAATGATTATAAATGTTCTAAATTATGAAGATAATAAGCAGACATTTTAACACACATTCCTGATATAGTGCCTGCATGTTGACTGCACCATTTTGGGGGAGGTCATGACAAATTTCTACAGAAAAGATTGGGAAGCATACCAGAGGTATTGCAACAAACGTGGCTACTGAGGCATAAAGAATTTAAAGGACGAAGAAAAAATATCAGTAATAATTAAATATGGACAAAATAATAAAAATTATAATAACAAAATTGTAAAGTTCTAACATAAGGGATTAGAGATAAAGACAAGGAAGCAAAAAAGAAAACAAATGGAAAAAGATGGACTGAAGCAGATTACAGATAAAGAAATGGGATGACTTACAAAATACATGCAAAGACTATACTGGAAGAATTTTGGAGAAGGCTGATTGTTTTATATGAAAGGCAATATAATCCTTCAGTTCAGACTTTACATCAACAAACATAATTAATTTGTACACATTCAGAACTATTTCCACAGAACCTCAATTACCGAGCTACAGTTCAAACAAACACTTCAGAAAATAATGAATCTGAAATTATGGTAGGCATGCAGTATTTTAGATTGGATTTGAAATTCTGTCTCAAAAATCTAAAGAAACTAAATAGAAAATATTCTTCAATTAAATTCAGCTGGACATGAGAGAAAACCAAACAAGCATAACTCCAAACAGATCAACAAAACAGTGAATTTAAAAAAGCAACAAACTTCACTGCAGGGAAAAAGCTGTAAAAATGTGGGAAAACATTGCAAATCAGAAACTTGTAACAAGAAAGGAACTGAAAAATGAGAAATAAACAAAACTAAATAAACACAAGTACCATGACTGTCATTACAGCAGTTAAAATTCAGAAAAAAAGACAGGGTTAAACTAGGGTATATAAAGTACATAAATTTCTCAACAACATGGAGATTCAACATTCAACAGGAAAAATATGAAAGATCTGCAGCAACAAACAATCTTCCAGAGGAACTCAGCGGGTTGAGCAGCATCTAGGGGAAGAAAGGAACAGCTGGGCAGCATCTGAGGGAAGAAAGGAACGGTTGATGTTTTGGGTTGAAACCCTGCATCATGCCTGGCTTTATACACCAAGATTTAAACAGATGCAACATGAATTCCCAATTTTATATTCAGTGTCCCAATTGAAAAAAAGCAAGCATGCTCTAAATATTTTTACTCATCCTAGATACTTGAGTTGCAACTTACAGAAAGCTATGGACCTGCACCTCAAAATCCCTCTGTCTTGGCATTTATTGCATATTTTCTCTTTACATTTGACCTAACAAGATGGAACACCACACACCCGTCCTAATTAAACTGCATCTGCCTAATGTTATAAACAATTGTTTGTCATCTGTATCAACAATATGGATAAGAATGCACAGGATATGGTTAGTAAGTTTGCAAATGACTACTGAGGAACTGAAGGACCTCAGTCTACAAATTCTTGAAGGCGGCAGCACAGATGGACAAGATGGTGTGCCATGTATTATAGCCTGGCCTGGAACTGAAAAAAGGCTTCAAACCAATTTCTTAATTCCTTCTGGGAACTGGATGAGTTTAGCTGACAGAAGCTTCTTACTCACACACAATATCACATTATAGAGACTCAGAGAATGAAGATTGGTGATGCTTACATGTTTTTAAAAAAATTTTTGAGATACAGCGCAGTAGAAGGCCCATGCAGCCCAACATGCCCACGCTGTCCAATCACACCTATGTGACAAACTACCCTACTAATTTGTATGTCTTGAGGAGGGAAGTTCTATAGCCAGGTGGTGGTGAATCTGTGGAATTCATTGCACTAACAGCTTTGGAGCCAAGTCATTGGGTATAATTAAAGCAAAGGTTGATAAATTCTTGATTAGTCAGGGCATCAAAGGTTAGGGGAGAAGGCAAGAGAATGGGGTTAAGAGGGATAATAAATCAGCCATGGTGGAATGGCGGACCAAACTCAATGGGCCAAATGGCCTAATTCTGCTCCTCTGTTCTATGGTTTTATGGTCTTTGGAATGTGGGAGGAAACCAGAGCACCCTGAAGAAACCTATGCAGTCACAGGAAGAAGGTACAAACTCTGTTTATTCATCCAGGTTAATATAAGGTAACCTTTACACATGAGGAAAATCTGGCCAACCATCTTAGAGGAAACGTTCATAGCAGACATTGACAAAAGACAATTTTACAACAGAAAGCATCAGTAGATTCATGACATGCAATAGAGTGTAAAGCAATACCTTGACTCATCTAAGAGATTATCGTTGAAGACACAATAGGTTTTTCTATAAGAATGGACTAATTTGGGCTGAAAAGTCTTGCTGACCTTGATTTACCTGTGAACTTTGGATTCACAAAGTCAATATATGACCCTCATTAGAAAATATCACAGCAGTGGCCCCATCTATTCATTAAATGGAGTGGGGGTGGGGGGGAGAACCAAACAATATTTCTCACGTTTTCATTCCAAACGCTTTACTGTTAAGGCTCCACCTGAAAGCCACATGGATGCTTTCTCCCCCTCTTTTTTATTTATTTACTTTATTTAGAGATACAGTGCGCAACAAGCTCTTCCATCCCAACAAACCACACCACACAGTAACCCATTTATTTAACACTAGCCTAACCACAGGACAATTTACAATAACCAATTAACTAGTACACCTTTAGACTGTGGGAGGAAACCAGAACATCCAGAGAAAACTCACGTGCTCACAAAATGGATGTACAAAGTACAAACTTCTTTCAGAAGGCATCGGAATTGAACTCCAAACGATGCCCCAGTTGTTATAGTGTCATGTTATCCACTAAGCTACTGTTTTGTTTTTGTTTCATGGAACTTTCATACCTCAGCCCACATTAATTTCTACTGTTTGTGCAGAAAATCAGCATAATGAAGTTCTGTGACTCTAAATGTTGCACTTGGTGCTGATAAAGAACAAAAAAAAATGCCCTGCATTTCACTGAATGGTGGTTTGGCAACATAGTGTGGAAACAAACATAGTTTTAGTGACACCAAGTGGTAGAAGTAGTTTAACACTGAGCAATAACTGACATGTTAAAAATAGAATTTTTTAGCATCATAAGAAAGTTGACAACCATAAAGATCATCAATTCTTTGTTTGCATTAGGTTCTAAATCAGGAACTGTTAAAGTTATGACTTCCTTGTACTCAACTGTTAGAAAGTATGCACGTGAAGGCTTTTGATTGAGACGAGATCCAGCTTGGCAGCAAGTTCACTGCAAGGGAACTCGTCTGCCAACATTCATTATCTGGGCTAACGTGTGAAGAATGAACATTTGAACAAGGAATGGAGAACGACACCATCTTACAGAATTGAATACATGCAAGTCTTAGCTCTTTCACAATGAGAGAAGTGGAATTATAAATGAAAGGGTAAAGCAAGAGTATTAACAAAGCATAAACTAATGCATCACCCACAGAGCTAAAACAAAGTAATTTTGGTGTGTTTCTAAATATTTTTTGTGTTGCTCACTTTCTCCTCTGACACACTCTATTGCATCTGTGGCACAGATTAACACTTAATTATTCTGTGAGTGTCTCCTCTACAATTGCTGACTAGTAAAACGAATAGATATATTTCTCCTTTAAATTCAACTGTTTGGAACTTTCTATCCGGAAACTGTATAACTCCCATTTTTCCTTCCAATATATACACATACAAGATATGATTTATTTTTAATCAGGGAATATTCGAATGCTTCTGACAGAATACCATTGTTCATTGATGCTCCTTAAATATTCCCCATGATGTCTTGCAGATTCCCTATTAAGAGAGATATCATGTTTTCCTGGTATTAGTTACCTTCATGTGCTTTTTATTTTTCTCATAGTTCAATTTCATTTATGCAAAAGTTATGGATTTTTCAGTTCAGTATTTTAGAAGCACATTTTCCCTTGTGAATACATGGAGAAAATATTTAAATATCATGCTTATCTTCAGTTGTAACTCCACAATCCTAATAGTCTCAACTTGAAAAAAATCTTAATGGTATGCTTTGTCAATAGATTCTCTCTGGCTCTCTGATCACTCTTTTGATATTGTCTGCATGTTTGGACGTGCGTCGCAGTGAACCCCTTCCTTTCCGCAACCTCTTCGTTTCATTTTATTTGCTAATTCACTTAGGATCATTCTTGTTTAGTCTGAAGTGACTGAGCACAGGCATTTGTTTATCTTGTAATTTTGACATTATCCCTTTAAACTGGTGAACTGGTTTATTATAATCACATGTACTTAAGTACAGTGAAAAACTTGTTTTACATACTCTACCATCAATACAGATCAATTCATTACAACAGTGAACTAAGGCAGCACAAGGTAAAACAATATCAGAATGCAGAATAAAGAGTTACAGTTGCAGAGAAAGTGAAAGGCAGGTAGACAGTAAGGTGCAAGGTCATAAACAAGGTAGATTCTGAGCTCAAGAGTCTAATCCTATCATACTACAGAACTATCAGTAGTCCTATATCAATGAGGTAGAAGCTGTCCCTGAGCTTGCTGCTACATGTTTTCAGGCTTTTGTATCCTCTTCAGGGGAAGGTACAACCTTTACCAAAGTGAGGGTTACACCTGAACCCGAGAGGGTCCAAAATCCATGTGGGCAGATTTGCTGGAGTTGTTCAGGAGGGTTTAAACTAATTTGGCAGGGGAATGATATCCACTCTCGCCTCTCTTTCACACTTTATGTATCTGAGGAAACCTTTGGTATCCGTTTTAATATTATTGGCTAGCTTACTTTCGTAAGTCACATCTGCCAGAAGTGCATACGGCTGGGTGATCTGAAATACCATGTAAGGAATCTGGAGCAGCAGCTGGATGACCTTCAACTCATAAAGGAGAATGAGGCAGTCATAGATGAGAGCTACAGGGAGGTAGTCACACCTAGGCTGTTGGAAGCAGGTCGTTGGGTGACAGTCAGAGGGGGGAAAGTGAAGGTGAGCAGACAGGTAGTGCAGAGCACCCCTGTAGCCATTCCCCTGAATAATAAGTTTACCATCCTGGATACTGTTGGCAGGGACGACCGACCAGGTGTGAGCCATGGTGGCAGGGCCTCCGGCACTGAGTCTGACCCAGTGGTGCAGAAGAATGGAATGGAGAAGAGGAGAGCTGTCATCATTGGAGACTCTATAGTCAGGGGAGCAGACAGGAGATTTTGTGGACGTGAGAAGGACACCCGCATGGTGTGTTGCCTCCCGGGTGCCAGGGTCTGGGATGTCTCTGACCAGGTGCACGACATCCTGGTACAAGAGGGAAAGCAACCAGAAGTCCTGATACATGTTGGGACCAACGACATAGGCAGGAAGAGGGATGAGGTCCTGAAGTGTGAGTTTCGGGAACTAGGCAGAAGGCTGAAGAACAGGACCTCAAGGGTGGCGTTCTCAGGATTGCTGCCAGTGCTACCTGACAGTGATGGTAAGAATTGGAGGAGATGGCAGTTGAATGCGTGGCTGAGGAGTTGGTGCAGGGAGCAGGGTTTTAGATCTTTGGATCATTAGGATCTCTTCTGGGGAAGGTGGGACCTGTACAGATTGGATGGGTTACACCTGAACTCGAGGGGGAGCAATATCCTTGCAGGTAGGTTTGCTAGCATAGTTCGGGAGTGTTTAAACTAATTTGCGAGGGGGATGGGACCCAGAGCGACAGAGCAGTGAAAGAAGTGCATGGAGTAAAGCCAGATCTAACATACAGAGAGGCTTTGAGGAAAGAGAAGCAGAATAAACGGTGTAAAGACAGTAAGGTAGAAGGGCTGAAGTGTCTGTACCTCAATGCAAGAAGCATCAGGAACAAAGGTGATGAACTGAGAGCTTGGATACATACATGGAATTACGATGTAGTGGCCATTACAGAGACTTGGCTGGCACCAGGGCAGGAATGGATTCTCAATATTCCTGGATTTCAGTGCTTTAAAAGGGATAGAGAGGGCAGAAAAAGGGGAGGAGGGGTGGCATTACTGGTCAAGGATACTATTACAGCTACAGAAAGGGTGGGTAATGTAGCAGGATCCTCTTTTGAGTCAGTATGGGTGGAAGTCAGGAACAGGAAGGGAGCAGCTACTCTATTGGGGGTATTCTATAGGCCCCCTGGTAGCAGCAGAGATACAGAGGAGCAGATTGGGAAGCAGATTTTGGAAAGGTGCAAAAATAACAGGGTTGTTATCATGGGTGACTTTAACTTCCCTAATATTGATTGGCACCTGATTAGTTCCAAGGGTTTAGATGGGGCAGAACTTGTTAAGTGTGTCCAGGACAGATTCCTGTCACAGTATGTGGACAGGCCAACTAGGGGGAATGCAATACTAGATCTAGTACTAGGTAATGAACCGGGTCAGGTCACAGATCTCTCAGTGGGTGAGCATCTGGGGGACAGTGACCACTGCTCCCTGGCCTTTAACATTATCATGGAAAAGGATAGAATCAGAGAGGACAGGAAATTTTTTAATTGGGGAAGGGCAAATTATGAGGCTACAAGGCTAGAACTTGCGGGTGTGAATTGGGATGATGTTTTTGCAGGGAATGTACTATGGACATGTGGTCGATGTTTAGAGATCTCTTGCAGGATGTTAGGGATAAATTTGTTCCGGTGAGGAAGATAAAGAATGGTAGGGTGAAGGAACCATGGGTGACAAGTGAGGTGGAAAATCTAGTCAGGTGGAAGAAGGCAGCATACATGAGGTTTAGGAAGCAAGGATCAGATGGGTCTATTGAGGAATATAAAGAAACAAGAAAGGAGCTTGAGAAGGGGCTGAGAAGAGCAAGAAGGGGGCATGAGAAGGCCTTGGCGAGTAGGGTAAAGGAAAACCCCAAGGCATTCTTCAATTATGTGAAGAAAAAAAGGATGACAGGAGTGAAGGTAGAACCGATTAGAGATAAAGGTGGGAAGATGTGCTTGGAGGCTGTGGAAGTGAGCGAGGTCCTCAATGAATACTTCTCTTCGGTATTCACCAATGAGAGGGAACTTGATGGTGAGGACAATTTGACTGAGGTTGATGTTCTGGAGCATGTTGATATTAAGGGAGAGGAGGTGTTGGAGTTGTTAAAATACATTAGGACGGATAAGTCCCCAGGCCTGACGGAATATTCCCCAGGCTGCTCCACGAGGTGAGGGAAGAGATTGCTGAGTCTCTGGCTAGGATCTTCATGTCCTCGTTGTCCACGGGAATGGTACCGGAGGATTGGAGGGAGGCAAATGTTGTCCCCTTGTTCAAAAAAGATAGTAGGGATAGTCCGGGTAATTATAGACCAGTGAGCCTTACGTCTGTGGTGGGAAAGCTGTTGGAAAAGATTCTTAGAGATAGGATCTCTGGGCATTTAGAGAATCATGGTCTGATCAGGGACAGTCAGCATGGCTTTGTGAAGGGCAGATCGTGTCTAACAAGCTTGATAAAGTTCCTTGAGGAGGTGAGCAGGCATATAGATGAGGGTAGTACAGTGGATGTGATCTATATGGATTTTAGTAAGGCATTTGACAAGGTCCCACACGGTAGGCTTATTCAGAAAGTCAGAAGGCGTGGGATCCAGGGAAGATTGGCCAGGTGGAATCAGAATTGGCTTGCGTGCAGAAGGCAGAGGGTCGTGGTGGAGGGAGTACATTCAGATTGGAGGATTGTGACTAGTGGTGTCCCACAAGGATCTGTTTTGGGACCTCTACTTTTCGTGATTTTTATTAATGACCTGGATGTGGGGGTAGAAGAGTGGGTTGGCAAGTTTTCAGATGACACAAAGGTTGGCGGTGTTGTAGATAGTGTAGAGGATTGTCAAAAATTGCAGAGAGACATTGATAAGATGCAGAAGTGGGCTGAGAAGTAGCAGATGGAGTTCAACCTGGAGAAGTGTGAGGTGGTACACTTTGGAAGGACATACTCCAAGGCAGAGTACAAAGTAAATGGCAGGATACTTGGTAGTGTGGAGGAGCAGAGGGATCTGGGGGTACATGTCCACAGATCCCTGAAAGTTGCCTCACAGGTGGATAGGGTAGTTAAGAAAGCTTATGGGGTGTTAGCTTTCATAAGTCGAGGGATAGAGTTTAAGAGTTGCGATGTAATGATGCAGTTCTATAAAACTCTGGTTAGGCCACACTTGGAGTACTGTGCCCAGTTCTGGTCGCCTCATTATAGGAAGGATGTGGAAGCATTGGAAAGGGTACAGAGGAGATTTACCAGGATGCTGCCTGGTTTAGAGAGTATGCATTATGATCAGAGATTAAGGGAGCTAGGGCTTTACTCTTTGCAGAGAAGGAGGATGAGAGGAGACATGATAGAGGTGTACAAGATAATAAGAGGAATAGATAGAGTGGACAGCCAGTGCCTCTTCCCCAGGGCACCACTGCTTAATACAAGAGGACATGGCTTTAAGGTAAGAGGTGGGAAGTTCAAGGGGGATATTAGAGGAAGGTTTTTTACTCAGAGAGTGGTTGGTGTGTGGAATGCACTGTCTGAGTCAGTGGTGGAAGCAGATACACTAGTGAAGTTTAAGAGACTACTAGACAGGTATATGGAGGAATTTAAGGTGGGGGCTTATATGGGAGGCAGGGTTTGAGGGTTGACACAACATTGTGGGCTGAAGGGCCTGTACTGTGCTGTACTACTCTATGTTCTATGTTCTATGTAATCCAACTTTTCCTTCTTAATGCCTTTTTAGTTGCCTTCTGTTGGTTTTTAAAATCTTCCCAATCCTCTAACTTCCCAGTAATTTTTTCTCTTTTACTTTTACTTTGGCTTTAACTTCTCTTGTTAGCCATGGTTTTGTCATCTTGCCTTTAGAATACTTCTTCCTCTTTGGGATGTGTATATCCTGTGTCTTCCAAATTGCTTCCAGCCATTGTGGCTCTGCCGCCATCCTTGTCAGTGTTCTCTTCCCGTCAATTTTGGCCAACTCCTCTCTCGTGCCTCTGGAATTCCCTTTTCTCCACTGTAATACTGGTGCATCTGACTTTAGATTCTCCTTCTCAAATTTCAGGCTGAATTCAATCATATTATGGTCACTTTCCCCTCAGGGTTCTTTTACCTTAAGCTCTCTAATCAATTCTTGTTCATTGCACAACACCCAATCCAGAATAGCTGATCTCCTAGTGGGCTCAACCACTCCTTGCTCTAAAAAGCTATCTCACAGGCATTCTAGAAACTCCCCCTCTTAGAATACAGCACCAACATGATTTTCCCCATCTATCTGCATATTATAATCCCCCATGACTATTGTAACATTGCTCTTTTGGCATGCATTTTCCATCTCCCATTGTAATTTGTAGATCACATCCCTACTACTGTTTAGAGATCTATATACAACCCACATAAGGGTATTTTCACCTTTCCAGTTCCTTAGCTCTACCCATGATGGTTCAACACCTTCCGACCCTATGTCACCTCTTTCTAATGATTTGATTTCTTTTTTTTTAACCAACAATACAATGCCACCCTCTCTGCCTTCCTGCCTATTCTTTTGATACAATGTGTATCCTCGGACATTAAGCTCCCAGTAATAATCTTCTTTCAGCCACAATTCAGTGATGCCTACAGCATCATACATGTCAATCTGTAACAGTGCTATGCTCATCTACCTTATTCTGTATACTGCATGCATTCACTTCTTCAGTCCTGTATTCACCCTTTTCGATTTTGTCTGCATTTTACATTGCAACTCATCCTGTTGACTGCAATTTTGCCCCACCATCAGCCTCTCCTTGCCAGGAGTCTCACTACACATTGCCTTTGTTTCTAAACCAACTACCTCATCCTCAGCACTATCACTCTGGTTCCCAAGCCCCTCCCAAACACTGTCCCTAGAACCCTTCTCACTAAACTACTACGCCCTAATAGATGAGCAATGAACAAATAAGACCAGAAAAAGAGATACTTTACCTCGCCCAAGCCTGATAAGCCAAAGCTACTCTTAAGCTGGCACACTCAAAAGAATGGCCACTCCGCTTGCACTTGAGTTATTTTTACTGACTCTTTCTAATGAATCCCTCTTGTTGATTGGTCTCTCCTTAACTCAGAGAAACTGCTGTGAGGCTCTGCCTTTTAAATCTCGATCATAGTCCTGATTGAAAGGTAGCTCTTTTTATGCACCCTGATGTTGATTGTCCAACATGTTGTACTTTATTACTGCAAATGTGACTTGTCCATACTATATGTAGAGTTAAGCCCCAACCTTTCATGAGCCATCCTAATAATCTGCTTCATCTACATATTAATTATATATTTCAGATCCCTTTTGTAGTCTTCTTCAACATGAATAATAATTAATTTTTTGTGCTTTCTTCTGAAGTGGATCATCTTACTTTCCCACATTACGTTACACTTCCCAATTTCTTAATCACTCAATCCAGCTACCTCTATCCCTAGTACATGCTAACCTCCGCAAAAGCCAAGTGAAGAGAAAGAAAGAAATCCAAAATTTTCCTTGGATTGTCCATCGCAGAAATCTGAAACTCAGTAAAGGTCGAGGGCCTTAAAGAGGTGAACTCATCATTGGAACCCATTTAGAACCATGGATTTACCTTTTATTTCAAATAGTTGAATTAGTTATCAAATATTAATCTATTTTCTACTGTTGAATTCTGCTTAGAAAACTTACATATGTACTTCAGGAATAAACATTTAATACCCTTATCAGTCTCTGGTGCAGTTCAAGAACATTAAGTAAATGCGCATTTTGCAGATGTTCAGGAAGTCGCTTTGCACCCTTAAAATGCTGCCAGCAGCATCACATTTCTGGGGCAAGGAAACCGCCAAGCAAGTCAAAATTGAGAAAAAGTCAGTTTATACTGCACATAGTAAAGTTAAATCAGGCACCTTAATATCAAACACAGGTGACAAAGCAAAGGAACTATCAGATTTCTGAACAGACAATGGACCAACCTATGAAACTACCACACTATGTTTCTTCTCTATTTGCACTATATATTTAATTTTTATTTATGTATGTATTTATGTATGCGGGAGGAGAGAGAAGCAGCGCACCGTGCGTGCGCGGCCCTCTGGTAAAAATTGATATCGTATCCGTTAAATAGGGGCTGTGGACAATTCTGATTTGATGGAGATGGACATGAGAGCACAGAGGAACATCTGGAAAAATTTCTGAAACGCTCGTTCACTGTTGTCGTTACTGCGCAGTCGGGAATCTTTCGGAGGGAAGGCCTCAAAATCCTCGGCTTTGCCTGCTGTTGGTGACCGAGATGGAGGTTGAATTGTTCGGATAGAGATGGCGCTCAGTTCTGATCAGAGCACGAAGTTTTCAGATGACTCAGAGTCAGACCGTGGTCAGGTATGGCAGGGCGAGTTTTTCTTCCTTCTCCCGTCTGCGTGAGATGTGGGACATTTCAGAGACTTTTATCTTTTACTGTGCTCATGGACTTCTTCATCAAGTTATGGTATTGTTGCACTATTGTAACTATATGTTATAATTATGTGGTTTTGTTAGTTTTTTTGCAGTCTTGGTCGGTCCTGTGTTTTGTGATATCACACCGGAGGAAATATTGTATCATTTCTTAACGCATGCATTACTAAATGACAATAAAAGAGGACTGCGTGTCTTCATAATCTAATAATCTAATGTATGTAACCCTCTCACCACAAGCTTGTAATGAGTTAGCTAGTACTGGGAATGTAAACTAACAGTAACAATGCATGGGGAATAACCATTGGGCCATTCCCAATGAATAAACATATCTAGAGTAAATACGATTCAGGTAAACACAACAACAAAAGTCTGAATGTTCCTTTAAGGGAAAATGAGGCTATCACTTCTATGAACACTGACACACCCATATAAATTTACTGTTCGCCGGTAAGTGAAGAGTTTAACTCACACCAGTATAAATTTAAACTGAAATTGTATTGACAAAATATTTTAAACTATACAAACAAAATAAAGGGCCTATTACATATATATATATATATATATATATATATATATATATATATATATTAGTGCAGAGTGTGCACCTAATCGTTGGAGCTCATTGTTACATAATCAGTCCAGTTTGTTTCATTTCGTTTACTCACGGTACTGAACAATTCTGCATGAAAACACAGTCCAAGTGAAACATAAATAAATACCACGCCACATCCAAGGACAAGGCATCAAACATTCTCCAAGGTCATGTGATAACTAGCTAATTAAAAGTTATCTGTACATTCTCCATGAGATCACAGTCTGCATGAGGATTTTCCAACAGCAGTATCTGTCCTTCCAAATGAGTTCATATTCTTCTGCTATGTTTGTTCTGTTTCCATTTTCCTTCTTTCTCCTTCTTCCTTCAAAACTCCTGCACTCTCTCCAGAAAATGGCTACCCCCGAACCCTCCAGGATGTTCCAGGCCAAAATGTTAACAACACGAATCTTATTGGCTAATTCAACAAGCCTAACTTATCGATCATCTGAATTACTCGATTGTATAATATATAGATTGCATTTTGAGAAAATCTGCAGAAAATAAATTACCCAACTATATTAATAAAGCACGGTCTTAAACCAGGATATTACATATACATATATAATAGCATATATAATATATATAAATTTAATTCTTATTGTAAGTTATAAGCTTTTATATGTATTGCACTATACTGCTGTCTCAAAACAACAAATTTCACAATATATGTTAGTGATATTAAACTTGATTCTGATATAAATGGAAAGGATCACTATAGGTCCAACAAAATATAATCTATTATTAACATATTGAAAGCTATTACATTTAAAACTAACAAATAGAATAATAAAAAACAATGAATAATGAGTAACACCTGAAATTTTCAATTCAGCAACACTGTTTTAAATTTTCTTGGGCAGTCTGTCAGAATCAAGGATGATACCACAAGGTGTTTTTTGAATGCTATTAAAACATTTTTTTGTGCTCTTCATCCCTCCTTACCTTTTGTTACAATGCAGCTCATAGATGGGGGTTTTGAATTGGATGGACTTGACCATTTCACCAGTACGAAGAGAGTATAGATCTACACAGCAATATGGTGGGCTGGTGACAGAGAAAAAACACAAATAATGTCACACACATGCGAAGTAATTCAAGTTGATCCTACACTGGTAAAGTTCACTGCATGTTTTTCTTTGAATCAAAAAGCAATCTCGCAATCTAAGTAAAGAACATAAGAGGAAGACCAAGTCAAATTCTAATAATTCCTGATACTCATCTGATCTACTAGGCTAACTACAAACTGTCATTATTTGATCAAAAGAAAAAATAGATCTGGCATCTCCTTTACAATTTCAGCATGCAGCTACCCAGGTATTTTTATCCTGCATCAACTATCCCAGAGGAAAATGCTACTTTAAGCGACCAATGGCAACATCCTTCAGATGGTTCATGAAATTACTTCCTTCACTGTTTACTTCATCTTTTACTTTCAAATGGTTCTGCAACTATTTCAGGCTGTGATCTACATCTTGGTGGTGTTTTCGGGCCGATTGAGCGATCTGGTGCTTTGCTGACTCTGAGGGAGTTCAGTGAGGTTTCAGACGAAGCGTGCAGCCTTGAGGCCAAGAAGCCTAGAGCCCATGGTTAACTATTTCTTTCTCTCGCTCTCTCTCTCAGTGCTCCCTACGTTGCTCTTTCTCTCTCTCCCTCTTACTTGATGCTGCCGGATGATAGTGCAGTAGTCTATTGATCTTGGGCAAGGTTTAATTGATGCAGTTTGTGGATTGAACTCTGTAGTTGATGTTGTGATGTGTTTCTGGTTTATGGGCACTCCTCTTTTTGTTGCTGTTTTGTGCAATTTTGATTGGCCAGACTAGTGTGGCGGCCTGCAGATAGCCAAGAGATATGCTGCTGGATTGAACTGAGCTTTCAATATCTTTGTGATTTGGTGTTTTGTATTCTGTGCTATTCGCTCATTTCTATTCTTGCCTTTTGTGCAATTTTTTTTTGTGTTTTGGGGATTTGAGGTTTTGCTTTGAACGGGTTCCATGGTTTCACGGTTGTCTGTGGGAAGACAAATCTCAGGGTTGTATACTGCATACAGACTTTGGTAACAAATGTACTTTGAATCCTTGAACAACTGAGTACAGGTTGAGCATCCCTTATCCAAAATTCTTAGGGCCGGAATCCAGATTTAAGACTTTTTCCGATCTGCATCTATATAATGAGATACCTTGGATATGGGACCCAGTCTAAGCATTCCACATACAGCTTATGTGCAGCTGGTGTGAAGCTCACAGAGTGAACAGTCCACAGTCGGAGCGCACTCTGACATGATGGAGCACTGTTGCAGTTGGTAACCACTCAAAACCAGGTCTATTACCGAGTTCCAGTGCTGTGATTGGCTTCATATCCACCATCAATCGCAAACAGCCACCTGCTCCACAGCAACTACGAAGGGAAGGGGGTCGTTTTATATAGTATTTTTAATAATTTTGTGCGTGAACCAATTACCTTCAGTTCGTCATGATAGATCTTTGCATGTTTCACAATCACCATACCGTTAAGCAGCATATGTTCACTCTGACGGTGATGAATTCACTATTTCAATACACGATCGAGATCTTCATTTTTCACTTTATGCAATGTTTTTTTATTTTTCATTAACTTCTATTGAACCTCTTGCAATTGCCATTCGAGAATCTTCAAATATTACTGGGATAACTCGGGGATTAAAGTCCCATAAATTATCACTCTATGCTGATGATTTACTTTTATATATTTCTAATCCTGAGAAATCCATTCCTGCTGTTTTAGAGTTATTAGCACAATTTGGTTTTTTTTCAGGTTATAAATTAAATCTTAGTAAGAGTGAACTCTTTCCGATTAATAAACATCTTCCCTTATATTATAAATTTCCATTTAAATTGATTGATAACTATTTTTCTTATCTTGGGATTAAAATTACTTGTAAATATAAAGATTTATTTAAGATTAACTTTTTACCATTAATAGACCATATTACTCAACTTTCATCTAAATGGTTTCCTTTATATTTAACTTTGATTGGTCGTATTAATGCAGTTAAGATGTTTTTTTTGCCAAAATTTTTATATGTGTTTCAGGCATTACCAATTTTTGTTCCAAAATCTTTCTTTGATAAAGTTGACTCTAAAATTTCTTCATTTATTTGGCAGAATAAAAATCCGAGACTGGGTAAAATACATTTACAGAAAGCTAAGAGAGATGGAGGTTTAGCATTACCTAACTTCAGATTCTATTATTGGGCAATTAATATTCGACATATGAAATTTTGGTTACTTGACCAGGATATACTATCTATTCCTAAATGGGTAGCATTGGAACTACAATCTGTTCAGGGCTATACACTTGGCTCTATTTTAGGTTCCTCTCTCCCTTTTGATTCGAAACGCCTTAAGCAGGTGTCTAACCCGATAGTTAAATCTGCTTTGCATATTTGGTTTCAATTCAGAAAATTTTTTGATCTTAATCAATTCGGGTTAGCGATTCCTATTTTAGGTAACATTTTTTCCTCCCTCTTTTACGGATCGCGCTTTTCAAACTTGGAAGACTAAGGGTATTTTACGGTTTTTGGATTTATTTTTAGATGGTTCCCTTATGTCTTTTGAACAACTATCTAATAAATATAATTTATCAAGAATACATTTTTTTAGATATTTACAAGTTAGAAATTTCCTAAGTACTATACTTTCTTCCTTTCCAATGCTTCCTCCTACATATATTTTAGATTCGATAATTAACCTTAATCCATGTCAGAAAGGTGCATCGGCTATGATTTATAATATTATTATGAAACTTAGGAAAGCTCCATTTGATAAGATTAGGGTAGATTGGGAACAGGAACTGGGGCTTACCATTTCTGTGGATGATTGGGGGCAGATTTTACAATTAGTTAATACTTCCTCTATTTGCACTAAACATTCCCTAATTCAATTTAAAGTTGTTCATAGAGCACATATGTCCAAAGATAAGTTAGCGCGTTTTTACTTGCATATTAATCCTTTTTGTGATAGATGTTCGGGGCAGATAGCCTCTTTAACTCATATGTTTTGGTCTTGCCCTACTTTGGAAACTTTTTGGAGAGACATTTTTAATATTATTTCTAAGGTATTAAATATAGATATCTCTCCTCACCCTATTACTGCTATCTTTGGACTACCTAAAATTTCTAGTAATCTTTCCCCTTCAGCCCGTAGAATGATTGCATTTCTTACTTTAATGGCGAAAAGATGTATTTTACAACATTGGAAAGAGCTTAATGCTCCAACTACCTTTTTTTGGTTCTCTCAGACGATATTATGTTTGAATCTGGAGAAAATTAGAAGTAACCTTTATGATTCTTCATTTAAATTTGAACAGATTTGGGGATCTTTTATTCGATATTTTCACTTAATGTAATATATACCCTTCTTGTTTTTTTTCACTGTTTTTAATGGCGGTCGGGATTGAGGACGTGATTTTAAGTTTAACTCTGTTTGGTTTCAAGTTAGCCCATTGCTTTGCTTTGCTTTTAGTTAGTTGCACAGTGGGTTTTTTTTTGGGGGGGGGGTTTTCTTTTTTTCTATTGATATATATATATAAAATTTAGTATACTATTATGTTATCTTGGTTTCTTATGTTTAAATTACATTGTTTGTAGTATTTTTTTTGGTATTGATACCTTCTGTAATTTTATTATATTTTAACATTGTATTAATGTTTATATGGCTTACCTTTTGGTATACTTATTCAATAAAAAGACTTAAAAAGAAAGAAAAGAACTTCTATTCATTACATATGTGAGGTCACTTCTCAGAATTGTCTGTGGTGCGCAAAGACATGTGCATTGCCTGCGAACCTTTCCAGTGTCTTTTTAACTTCCCATTTGTGACGTCAGGTCAGCATTAAAAATAAAATTGGATTTTAGATTTTGGAATTTCAGATAAGGGGTACTCAACCTGTAGTAACTTTTTTTCTTTCTCCACATACCATACTGTGCAAAAGTCTTAGGTGCGTGTGTATATATCTTATATACACTCACACACACTTCTGCACAGTACAGTAGTAATTTTACGTATTGCCACCAACAAAACTACTATTGGCAAAATTGCAGATGGTAATGAGCAGGCATATAGGAGCAAGATCGATCAGCTGTCTGAGTGGTGTCGCAGCAACAACCTTGCACTCAACGTCAGTAAGACCAAGGAATTCAGGATGTTGACACCAAGCTCCCAACATATTGATGCACTTACAAAGAAGGCACGACAGCAGCTAGATTTCATTAGGAGTTTGAGGATAATTGGTATGTTACCAAAGACATTCACAAATTTCTACAGATGTACCGAGGAGAGTATTCTAACTAGCTGCATCACCATCTGGCATGGGGAAGGGAGTGGAGGGGCACTGCACAGCATTGGAAAAGCTGCAGAAAGTTGTAAACTCAGTCAGCTCCATCATGTGCACTAGACTCCCCAGTATCCAGGACATTTTCAAAAGGCGATGCCTCAAAAAGGTGGTAACCATCATTAAGGACCCCCATTACCCAGGACATGCTCTCTTTTCATTGCTACCATCAAGATGGAGGTGCACGAGCCTGAAGACACACATTCAACATTTCAGGAAAAGCTTCTTTCCCCCTGCCATCAGATTCCTGAACAGACAATAAACCCATGAACACTACCTACTTTTTTACCTCTCTTTCAGCACTAATAAATTAATTTTCTTTTTTTGTATATACTTCATATTGTCATTTATTGTTCTTATTATTATGTATTGCACTGTACTGATGCCATAAAACAACAAATTTCATGACATATGCCAGTGATATTAAACCTGATTCTGCTACAGGTCCACAATCCCTTATTCGAAATCCTTGGGGCTAGTTACATTTTAGAATTCAGAATTTTTTGGATTTCAGAATCCCTCCTTATTGGTTCCGGGAATCCCCACAGATACCAAAAAACACATATGCTGAAGTCCCTTATTTAACCTGTCTCGGTGTGGTGGACTTTAGGACCCAGCGGAGCTCCGGACTACGCACATCCTCCCGTATACTTTAAGTCATCTCTAGATTACTTATAATACCTAATACAATGTAAATGCTATGTAAATAGTTGTTATATTGTATTGTTTAGGGAATAATGACAAGAAAAAACATTCAATAGAACAAAAATATACAGCTCAAACAAACCAGACAAACACATGGTAAATGACTTATTGGAATAAATGTAGAACGTCACTGTCACTATAAAACTTCAGTAACTTGTCTTTCTGTTTCTTTAAATCATATACAGTGGTAATTCCAGCACCATATTCTTCAGTAAGATGCCGCACAGACACTCCACGATCAAGCTTCTGCAATAACTCCACTTTCTGTGTTATTGATAATGATAGATGCTGCCTTCTCTTTTTCTCATTGTTACCCATAGGGGTATCTGCAGCTCTTTTTGACATTTTCACAGTGAAATTAAACACAAAGTCAACAGTGAACACAAAATATCAGTGAACAGCAAATGCACGTGTAACCAGTACGAGCGCTGAGCCACAACTGACGTCTGGCGGCCTCTGCTGGTGCTGCCACGTCACACCTGAGTGACGTCAGCTGTTGGCGAGAAAAACTTCAGTTTTCGGAGCTTTTTGGATTTCAGAATTTCGGATAAAGGATTGTGGACCTGTATTACAGCTTGGGGCATCAGAGTTCGGAGTTCAATTCAGGCGTCCTCCATAAGAAGCACGTTCTTCCTTCTCATGAGTGCATAGGTTTTCTCCAGGTGCTCTGGTTTCCTCCCACAGTCCAAAGATGTATCGATAAGTAAGTTAATTAGTTATTGTAAATTGTCTTGTGATTTGGTTAGGGTTAAAATGCTGGGTTGCTACCCGTTGAGGCTTGTTAGGCTGAAAGGGCCTGTTCTGCACTGTATTTCTAAATAAAAATAAAAATAAAAATTAATAAAATAAAACATATCTTCCCCCAGTTATAACCAGTGTGGAAGCTGGGAGAAAATATACAAGCTAATTGCAAATGCATGGGGTATGAAATTTGCTGAAACATCTCAGATGAAGTTACAAAGAGGAAATGAAATAAGGACAATGAAAACAATGAAACATTCTTTTAATAAAGGCTCCCAGTTAATTATGTCAATTTTAAGAAAAAGTCACATATAAATTTTTACAAAATTAGTCTGGACAAGAACAGAAAGACACAAACCAAGTCACAGCTTACCTCGCTACATATAATTCTGATTATGGTCAAAGTCACTTGAAACTGACTGAAATGTTCACACTCATCACAAATGTGCAAATAATTACGGTTGAAAAATGGGAAGTATCAAAGTGATTTAAACTAGGAAATTTAAACCAGATCGAAGTAATGTTTGGGTTCTGGCAAGAAATAGAAATGTAAGCACTAACTAATCCTCTATCTCTACTCCATTTTGAGTGAAAGAAATGCTTCCTGAATTCAGCTACAATATATCCAGCTTACATTATAAGATCACAATCCCTCATTCTTGATTCTCAATAGTGGATTCCTATACCTACTTTCCACCCATTACCTTAAAATTATCCAATCAGCCTTTATTCTTCAATACCCAAAGGTATCATGAACAAAGATATCTGACATTTTTTTTTAAAGTTTGTGGGAAAGAAAAAGATGCCATTCCTTGAGTTTGAGGAATAGATGAGAATTCACCAATTATTGAAAAACATATCAATCTCTTCCAATAGTCCTTGGGGCTTTTCCATTTACAGGAACATTTCACAAGGATGCATCAGCAGCAGAGAGTGATGTGGAAGAAAAGTCATGATTATACAGTCAGTTGCCACTTTATTAGGTACACCTGCTCGTTGATGCAAATATCTAATCAGTCAATCAAATGCAGAGCAACGCAATGCATAAAAGCATACAGACATGGTCAAAAGGTTCAGTTCTTGTTCAGACCAAACATCAGAATGGGAAAGAAATGTGATCTAAGTGATGGTGACTGTGGAATGATTGTTGGTG
Organism: Mobula hypostoma; assembly: GCF_963921235.1. Classification (NCBI taxonomy): domain Eukaryota; kingdom Metazoa; phylum Chordata; class Chondrichthyes; order Myliobatiformes; family Myliobatidae; genus Mobula; species Mobula hypostoma. Next base: position 5,219,502 of record NC_086119.1, on the reverse strand, counting down.
CCTGATGGGGTGGTTTGAGTATCTCAGAAACTGCTGATCCCCTGGGATTTTCATAAACAACAGCCTCCAGCGTTTATGGAGAATGATGCAAAGAACAAAAAAGCATCCAGTGAGCAGCAGTTCTATGAGCAAGAGGTAAGAGGAGAATGGCTAAACTGGTTCAAGCTGACAGGAAGGCAACAATAACTCAAGTAACCACATATTCTGTGGAGGCCAAGTCATTGCGTGTATATAAGGCAGAGATAGATAGGTTCTTGATTAGCCAGGGCATCAAAGGGTATGGGGTGAAAGCAGGAGAGTGGGGACGACTGGAAGAATTGGATCAGCCCATGATTGAACGGCGGAGCAGACTCGATTGGTCGAGTGGCCTACTTCTGTTTCTATATCTTATGGTCTATGGTTACAACAGTGCTGTGCAGAAGAGCATCTCAGAAGTGGATGGGCTACCACAGCAGTAGATCACACAGGTTCCATTCCTGTACCTAATAAGGTGACCGCTGAGTCTATATACACGATGGAGAATGATGGGACACAAGATGCATTTACTGATGAAATTTAAAGGTTTATGTGAAAGCAGTGCAGCAAAGGTTTGACTTTCTCAGCCCTCAGTTGCTGACTCGTGCAGAAACCCAGGGGTTCACAACTTTTTTTGCGCTATGGACCCCGACCATTATCCGAGGGGGTTCCATGGACCACAGTTTGGGAACCCCTGCAATAAAGGAAGGGCAGAGGCTAACTTCTCTGCTCACTGAAGGCAAAACAGAAGATAGCACGATACTATTACAGCAAATCTAGAGCCAATGTAAGAGCTAAATTATGAATAAAAACATAAATACCTCTTCCATATGTTTTTATCTTTTGCAGTAATAAAAAGAAATTAACACCAATTCAGAATCATCTGGAATTACTGACAGACTTCTGGATCATTGCATAAGAGCATCATGGCGTCGCATAGTATCAAACTGTGAGACCCACGTTATGTTGCACCATGATGTATCACAGTCATTTCAACTGAAACCACAGACCAATGTGTAGTCTCATTTCTGTACTGTCTCTACACCCTTTTAGGATCCTAATTCTGTCACTTTAAAAAGTAGCATCCAATATGTTCCCTTAAAGTTGCCATATAGTAAAGAGCTTTAAAATTATGGAAGTCATGTTAATTATGAATTATGGCATTACCCAAATCCTGCCAATTTAACAACTTTCAACATACTCCAAAGTAGCTACAATCTGATGCAGATCATAGATCTAATGTACATTCTATCTGTGACTTCTACATGTGGAATGCTGAGCAAGGGTTAGCTTTATTTGTCATATGCACATTGAAACATACAGTGAGATGAGTTGTTTGCATCAAATCAAGTCAGCAAGGATTGTGCAGAGGGCAGCCTGCAAGTGTCCACATGCTTCCGGCACCAACAAAGCATGTCCACAACTCACCATTCTACCGTACATCTTTGGAATGTGGGAGGAAACCAGAACACCAGGAGGAAACCCACACGGTCACAGGGAGAATGTACAAATTCCATACAGACAGCATTGGAAATTGAACCCTGACCAGTGATTGCTGGTGCTATAAAGTGAATTCAAAGTTCAAAGTAAATTTATTATCAAAGTACATATATGTCACAATAACCAACCATGAGATTCATTTTCTTGTGGGCATACTCAGTAAATCCAATAACCATGCAGAATCAATGAGAGACTGCATCAACCAGGCAGACAACTAGTGTGCAAAAGACAATAAACTGAGCAAATACAAAAAGAAATAATAATAAATAAATAAAGAGCAAATAATGAGAACATGAGATGAAGAGACCTTGAAAGTGAGTCCATAGGTCGTGGGAACAGGTCAGTGATTGGGCTCATGAAGCTGAATGAAGTTATCACCTCTGGTTCAAGAGCCTGATGGTTGAGGGGTAATAACTGTCCCTGATCCTGGTAGTGTGAGTCCTGGGGCACCTGTACCTTCTTCCTGATGGCAGCAGTGAGAAGAGAGCATGGTCTGGATGGTTCCTGTGACGACGCTCCATGTAGATGTGCTCAGTGTTGGGGAGGGCTTAACCTGGGATGGACTGGGCTTTATCCACTACTTTCTGTAGGAATTTCCATTCTGATGTCACATCAGAATTTGTTATTTTGTATCATTAGGCCCTTGAAACAAATTAATCTTCAGAACTAATAATATGAACTACTGATAGATGGCATTAATAAGGATATTGTACAAAAGGTTCAGATAAAGAGTTATCCACATTTATAGATCCTTCAGGGGTTAAGTATGTGCATTACTACCAACAACAGACAATATCTTGGGCAACATTAGTGGAGAGAGGAACAAGGTTAACATATCCGATGAATGACCTTGCATCAAGATCCCAATTCTCTCACTACAGACGTTGAGAATTTTCAGTGTTTTTTATGACAGATTTTCAACACTTCTAGTCCAGTAAAACTCTGTTACTCCAATACACCAAGCACTTCAGTGTATTCTGGGCTAGCAGACTTATCAAGCAAGAACAAAAAACAAAAAGGCTGGAGGAACTCAATGGGTTGAATTCCTCCAGCAGTTCATGATTTTTGCTCCGGATTCCAGCATTTGCTATCTCTTGTGTTTCAAATTTTTTAAATACTGAATGTCATTTATAAAAATGCTTCAAAAGTGTAGTTTGTTTTTTTCCCAATATGTTACACAATAAAACTGTATTTTTTCAGTGAGAGAGGGTAAAAAGTCCTAATGAAGGGTCTCTGCCCGAAACATTGACTGTTTATTCCTTTCCATAGATGCTGCCTGACCTGCTGAGTTTCTGCACATTTTATGTATGTTGTTCATTTTTCCATTAAACCTGGTAGGTTTCAAAGGATTACAAGAAATAAAAGTGAGTAAGTATCAAGGGATTGAAGGGGCCAGATCCCTATGAGACTATAACAAGTGAGGAAACTACAGTCCCCGACTGCTAGAAAAAGTGTAGGGACCAGGGCCTTGGTTTGAGGCCCAGTGCGTGGGAAGCAGGACTCTAATTGTAACAGACAGCACGGGAACCATGCTCCAGTGTGGTAAAGCAGGTGCAGGTACAATATCTGGCGAGCTAGATGCTGAACCACCAGGATTTCCAAATAATTGGACTGCAGATTATCGGAGTTCTACTTTATTTTTCTCCTGGACAGGTGGAATAATAGGCAATCCAAATAACTGGCAACCCATCAAAATCTATCGCAACTTATTCTGTTATCAAATAAAATAAAGAATTTAAGTATTTGGGGGCATATTCTTTCGTTTCACTACAAAACATATAATAAGTTGCTTTCAGAGAATATTTCTACCTTTCACATGTACATGATTTAAATTATCCATTACTATTCTACTATATTTCATGAGGAGTTTGAGGAGTGGCAAGGAGTGGTGCCCCACACAGCCTTTCGAACTGCACCTTGTAGGGCATGAAAATGCCCGACGCTGGCCTCTCAGGTCTGAATTGACGTCGTCATCATCATCATCGAGGAGATTTGGTACATCACCAAAGACTGAAAAATGTCGAAGATGTACTTTGGAGAAAATTCTGACTGGCTGCATCACCTTCTGGTACAGAGGTCAAGAACCAGGAAAAGCTGCAGAGGGTTGAAAACTCAGCCAGCTCCAACATGGGCACCAGCCTCCCTACCATCAAGGACATCTTCAAAAGGTGATGCCTCAAGAAAGCAGTATTCAGTATGAAGGATCCTCACCACAGAGGGTGTGCCCATTTCCCATCACTGCCATCAGAGAGGAGGTACACTCAATGTTTTTGGAACAGTTTCTTCTCTTCTGCCATCAATGAACCCAAGAACACTACCTCATTATTTTACTCTCTTTTTCAACTGATTTGTAATTTATAGTAATTTTTTATGTCTTTCATTGTACTGCTGCTGCAAAGCAACAAACTTCATGGCATATGTCAAGTGATAATAAACGATTCTCATATTCTAAATTCTTTCCTATAAGAACACTTCTTATAAAAATATTAAGGTGAGAAACAGATATCTTTATCGTGAGTGAATCATATCATGATGGAAAACACTCTGGCATTGATTCCCCTAGTTCCTTGTGTCCATCTGTTCACTAATAGCTTTCAGGAAAGACATAATGGGCCTCTCAGCCACTTTATTGAAATTATCATTTAGCAGGAGCAACCACATACCGTGACTGAATTAATTTTTAAAGAAGTTACAGTTGTATGATGGAATTTATTTACACAAAACCAATCCATGAATCTTTGGGCAGGTTCAAGTGACTGTAATGGAATGTGCGAGGAATACTTCGATGAAGCGACTCAGCCCAAAATACCAACTTTTCATTCCTCTCCATAGATATTGCCTGACCTGCTGAGTTCCTCCAGCATTTTGTGCATTGTATTTTACACCATTCTACACTGTCTCCTTAACCTCTACCCAGCAAGTACAAGCAGTTCATATAGATTTTAGCATAGTAGGGGAATTAAAGGTTATGAGGAAAAGGTAGGTAGGTGGAGACGAGCCCACGGCTAGATCAGCCATCGTCTTTTTGAATGGCAGAGCAGGCTCGATAGGCCAGATGACCTACCCCACTCCTATTTCTTATGTTCTTACATTTGGAGTAAAGCACAATGATAACCTGCAGTATATATACAAGATATTCTCATTAGGATCCTCATGCAATCATCAAAACCCCGCCATGAACGGTCCCAAGCCCTGCTGCGAAAGGAGGAGAGTTGAGCATGAAGCAAGCAACCTCATCTCGTAAAAAACCCAAAGCTACAGAAACGCTAACAAAAGCTCCAAAGACCTCATCCCTGGTAGGAAGGATCTTTGCCTAGAAGACATATGAAACCGAGCAGTGAAAGCGAAAGGCACAGGGCCAATCAACCTTTGGTTCAGGACAGAGGACTCTGGCAAGCTGCTGCCAGTGGTCTGTGCCCCAGTGGGGAGGATGGGCTTAAGTAAATAATTAAGTATGCAATCAACAACTTTGTGATCTGTATAAAGGGAGTTTTAACTGGACATAAGATTAATTAGAAATGGTTTAGGCAATCTCAGTTTCAAATTTCTACTTTGCACCAAACTGAATCAGTAGATCAGTAAAGGAGCAAAAACAGATATTAAAAAATTAGTTTCAGATTTTAATAGTTCTTAGTAGGGGTAATTCTGCTTGAAGGAAACTGACTAAATTAGTTCAGCCTAACAGTTTATACCCAGCTTGATTTTTCTTTCCACTGAAGTCAAAATAAAAGTGAATTGAATTGATCCAATCATGGCAGTTTCAGGGCCAAATTACTCCTAATTTGCTTTGAAACACCACTGTGGTAGATCTGCAATAATGAGGAAACAGAGAAACTGGCGTTCTATTTCCCAAGAACTTTAAGGTCCCTGAAACTGCAGTGGCACCATCATAGTGATGTTCTCCCAATAGGACAGAATCTCTGCTTCCACCTCTAGCAACACAAATAAAAACTTAAATAGTTTGATACAGATGACAAGACTGGACTTATGACTTAGAACAAGCAAAGTCCATAGAAACTCTATATTAGGTTATTTCAAAGAAGAGATGCAGATTCCTCAGAAATCAATAATTTCTCGCTCCTTACTAGGAGAAGGTAAACCAGCTCCTTAGGTTTACACTACAGATTCATTACTGAATCACCAAGCCAGTCACAAAGATTGCCCATTAAATTTCAGTACTCCCATCTAAAAGAGTAACAGAGCAAAACTAAGGTCACAGAATAATGAGGGCACTCCTGCTAGAAATTCCCTGAAATGCTGATCTCATTAGGATCTGCTCCTTCTAAATTTCACACTCAGATCATTAATATTTGCTCCTTCACCAAGGAGGTCCGGGGCTGCTGGAAATTCCTCCACAGCCAAAACAAGTCATCCTTCATGATGTCTACTTCCCGCACAATCACTGAAGGCATGGATAGAAAATTCTTATTTTAATATACCTAAGAAAGGAAATGTCACCTTGAATTTGAAATGTAATTTCCCTAATAAGAAGGCAAAAAGAGAATCTTATCCTAAGAATTCTTTCTTTAGTTTCTGTACTGTCCCCTGATGAACCATTCACAGAGTCATAGAGTACTACAGCAGAGAGCTAGTCTGTGCCCAACTATTACTCATCTGGCTGGAAATGTTCAAATTGAGTACTCTTAAATTTTAATAAAAATCTAACAAAACATTTGCGCAACTTCAGTTGTTTTTAACTCAATCATTGTACAATAATAAACACAAGCGATTCTACAGATGCTGGAAATCCAGACTAACACACACAAAGTGCTGTAGGAGCTCAGCCGGTCAGGCTACATCTATGGAAAAGAGTGAAGAGTCAACTTTTTGGGTCAAGACCCCTCATACAATAATGTTGACTTAACCAGGATACAACACTGAGCACAGAACAACATGTTCATTTTTCAACAAGTCAACAGCAGTTATTCAGATGTTACGTTTGGCAAAGAATTCCACTGGTGGATAAACCACTGCAATTTTACCAGATTTTAGATATGGTTTAAGTTTTTCAATTAGCTACAGCTCCGAGTAGAAGATTTCAAAAGCCGAATTATTTGGTGTTGGATGCAACAATTACGAAGCCATTATCTTGATGGGTAAGCCACTAGAAGAGTCTTGACGGTAAAGGAATGTTTTGCCTTGTAGCCCATCAGTGACTAAATTGCTCATTGCTGAGTGGCAGTATCATCTTCCTTGGCTATTTTAACTGACACTGCAATTCTCCACACTTCACAACAAACAGTTCAGAACCAAAGCCTGAATTAGGAACATGTTTTATGCCACGCATTTTTCTAGAGGGTCGAAATGCCAGCACGCACCCAACTTTCCAAACATTACTATAATTGTAACAACAGTTCCACTGTGATCTTAGAATCTTCGAACATCTTCGATTACAACTCTGAGACATTAGCCAATAAAGCAGTTGAATAAAATACTTCCTCTCGTCTATCTGTAAATCCAAAGTAACAGCAGGCATGTCCAAAGTATTGATAACTAATTCTAGCATTATGTCACATCAATAAGAGCAATTACACACAAAAAGCCACTAGCTGCTACTCAAGATCTTGGGTTGGGAGATTCTTAGGAGATTAAGAAGGTTCGGGTTGTCACCAAACACTCGAACAAACTTCTACCAGTGTACTATTTAAACTGCCCTGACTGGTTGCATCTTGGTTTGGTACGGCAATTTGAACATGCAGGAACGTAAGAAGCTGTAGTGAGTAGTGAACTCGGCCCAATATATCATTGACACATCCCTCCCCACCACTGGTAGTATCTTCATGAGATGTTGCCCGAGAAGACAACATCCACCATCAACCATCAGGTCATGCCATCTTCTCACAGCTATCATCGGGCAGGAGTCACAGAAGCCTCAAGTCCAACCCCACCAAAAAGGTTACTAGGACCCAGCTTAAACTAATTAGCTACACTATTCAGCAGCAGAGTATAATTTAAAAAGCTGATTAATTTTGTGGTATACAATTTGATCTGGTTAAAGTTTCCAACACCCCTTTTTATTTCAGATCTTCAGCAGTCGTTTTTCTTTTTGCTTTCTAATTTAGGTTCAACCTCTCTGCAAACATGTTGGCTGCCTAACCGCATTTAAAAATTGAACCAAATTCATAGAAAAACATAGAAATATAGAAAATAGGTGCAGGAGTAGGCCATTCGGCCCTTCGAGCCTGCACCGCCATTCAGTATGATCATGGCTGATCATCCAACTCAGAACCCTGTACCAGCCTTCTCTTCATATCCCCGTCCCCGATCCCTTTAGCCACAAGGCCCATATCTAACTCCCTCTTAAATATAGCCAATGAACTGGCCTCAACTGTTTCCTGTGGCAGAGAATTCCACAGATTCACCACTCTCTGTGTGAAGAAGTTTTTCCTCATCTCAGTCCTAAAAGGCTTCCCCTTTATCCTCAAACTGTGACCCCTCGTTCTGGACTTCCCCAACATCGGGAACAATCTTCCTGCATCTAGCCTGTCCAATCCCTTATAATTTTATACGTTTCAATAAGATCCCCCCTCAGTCTTCTAAATTCCAACGAGTATAAGCCTAGTCGATCCAGTCTTTCGTCATATGAAAGTCCTGCCATCCCAGGAATCAATCTGGTGAACCTTCTTTGTACTCCCTCTATGGCAAGGATGTCTTTCCTCAGATTAGGGGACCAAAACTGCACACAATACTCCAGGTGTGGTCTCACCAAGGCCTTGTACAACTGCAGTAGTACCTCCCTGCTCCTGTACTCGAATCCTCTTGCTATAAATGCCAGCATACCATTCGCCTTTTTCACCACCTGCTGTACCTGCATGCGCACTTTCAATGACTGGTGTACAATGACACCCAGGTCTCGTTGCACCTCCCCTTTTCCTAATCAGCCACCATTCAGATAATTATCTGTTTTCCTGTTTTTGCCACCAAAGTGGATAACTTCACATTTATCCACATTAAATTGCATCTGCCATGAATTTGCCCACTCACCTAACCTATCCAAGTCACCCTGCATCCTCTTAGCATCCTCCTCACGGCTAACACTCAATTAACATTACCCTCAGAGTGAACAAGGCAAATAATAAGTGAGAGAGGAAGGTAGAAATTCTATTTCAGTGATTCTAGTTTATTGAAAATGTTGCACAAATCTATATAAAAATATTGCATAAACCTGTTTAAAGATATTGCACAAGTAAGTGTGCAAATCACTACAACTGGGTTCACTACTGGTCAGGTTAAACAATCTCTTGAAGAGCAGTGCTCAAAAAACTGCTTCTGGTCTGCGAGAAATTAAAATCCTATTTACAGGAAGTGCTTTGTTGATTAAAAAAAGAGGTCTATATTTTAAAAGAAATGGTTCACATGTTGTTCACTTGAATTGGGCTGCTACACTCACTGATATGTTCCCACATCTAGATAGTTGTCATTATGGGAGAGAGTGAAGAACCACGATAGTGTAAATGTTTTTGTAGCATTGTACAGTCACAGCAGGAGATTCTGAAAACTTTTGATGCTGTGTTTCCCAGTTCTATCATTTGAAGCTCTTAAAGCCTCAAACTGCCAACATTTCATTGCAGCTAGAAATGTTTCTTAAAGGTGAATAAAGTGATCATGGTTCACAACATTCCTTCTCCAGGCTACATCCAAACACCAAAGGTAAAGGGCTTAAGTGAGGTAGGTGACTTAACTCAAATACCTCCTTAACACATGAAAATTATAATTTCACTCTGGACATTTCCGTTCATTTGAAAAACAAATCAGCAACTCGAAACTTTAAATCTTACATAACCTACACTTGATAGGAAATGTTTGATCTATTAAAGTGCTATGATGAAAAAGTTGAATTATTTAAAAGCTAAACTGACTGTAAAGGTCATGTCTCTCTGATTAATCATAGTTATTACAGCAAAGGACAAAGAGAAATTCGTACAGATGCAAACAATTAATCTATTTTTGTAGGCAACAAGTAAGGTGGGTGGTAACTGAGAAGTTTTATAAAAAAAAACCTGTCACAATATTCCACATTTTTGCCCGGCCTCAACAAACGCTCCCCACATGAGAAGCTTTCCAAGGCCTGAAGGGCTACTTTGATTCAAGAGCACTGCAGGCATTAGTAGGAGCGTAATTAGGGTAAAAAGTTCAACCGCAGCTCCACGTCTAAAGCTGTGCCAGAAATTAACTTCCCCTCATTCACTGTAGTGTACTGTATTGAACTGAACTGAACCTTCCCTTACAGCCCATATTAAAAACACATTTTGGCTTTTATGGGGCTGTTTCCTATTCAAATTAATTATTATGCCACTTTCTGGATGTAATTTCTAGGAACTGAGGCACTACAAGCTCATCTTTATCTTCCGTGGTATTGACAAGTAGCAATGAAAATGTATTGTGGACTCGGATGCCTGAGACATAAATCACTATAAACTTCAACTGGCAGAAGTCAACTAAAACAAAGGGAGCAAAAGTAATGCAACAGGAACTGTGGCATTACAGAAGGGCTGAGTCAGACTCCTATTTCTGTTGCAGATTTGGCTTGGGCTCTGCCATGCTGGCCTTTGATTGTACTTCTTGTTAAAAAAAAATATATTCAATCCTTTGACTACAGATGCCTTCTGCACCGTTCCACTTCTGAGAGTAAGTGATTCTTCAGTCACTAGGATCTTGTTCTACCAATCCAGGAAGTTGCCTTATGAAGGAACTTCTGAACTATACAGCTAAAAACTGTTAGAGAGAGCCAAGAAGCAAAACGACAACATGGCACAAACTGCAAAAACTATTGTATTTAAAATTGAAACGGACAATGTCACTTTAGTTTTGCATAACCAAATAAAATGGATAACATGGCCAATGCATATACTTAAATGCCATCTAGGACCTCAGGAAGTAACAACTAAATGCTCTGATCTATAATGGATTTGTACAATTTGTCTTCTTTTGCACATTGCATGTTTGTCAGTCTGTTTTTATGCTTAGATTTTTCATAAATTCTATTGTATTTCCTTATGTTCCTGCAAATGCTTGCAAGAAAATGAACCTCAAGGTGACATATAGGTACTTCGATAAGGATCCTCAATCAGCTTCTATAGCCACCTGGGGACCCGCCAATAGACAACCCCTTAGGACAGGAGTTCCCAACGTTTTTTATGCCAGAGGTACAAAATTAAAACTTAATCAGTTATATTATGTCATATCTTTGCCTTTCTGAATTTCATATTACTTAGTGTTTTAAATCTTTCTTAATCATATGGTTGTCACTTAACTCCCTAACTACATTGTACATCTGTCTAAAGCACTGTGAACTATGCAAATCATTTAACAGTTTCCACAGAATTAGCTAAGGATAATTAAACCTCAATAAAGTCAGAGCTAAATATGACTCCTATACCTTACATTAGTACTGATCATTTGATTGGATCCTATAGCATTCAAGAACAATGGTCTCTTCAGATGTTCTGCCTTTTCATTTTCAATGAAAAATATCTCCATTTCCCTCTAATTATATATCCCTGTCCTCAAGGCACAGACTATCTTGCCAAAGGAAAGAGCTTTATCCCTATCTATGTCCAAACCGTCCATAATTCTGGCATTTCAGTCAAATTATATACTAGCAGATGCATTCTTTATTGTTTTTGCAGATCAGAACTGCTTCATTGTGAGATCCATTCTAATAAATCTCTTCTTATGTGATTCTATCATTGCAAGGCCTTGATGTCTCTCCTGAAGTATAAGGTCCAGAATTGGACCCAGTACTGTAACTAAACCTTAATAAAGGCACATAAACGTTTTGCATAACTTCCTTGCCTCTTTACACAATGCTTCTATTTATAAAATCAACATCTTTTATGCTTTTGTAACAATCATATCAATTTACCATGCTGCATTCAATTACCCAAGTACATACACTTGAGAATTGAAATAATATATCAGCTGTGTAAATTAATATCAAAGTAATGGTGAAAAAAATCACATTGCAATAATAGCACTGGGTAAAATTTCTTCATGTTGGAAAATATATCAGGACATTAGAATTTAGGCTAAATGCTCAAATGAAATCTGTGAACCTTTGCCTTTATTTTTAAATAAAACATTAAACTTTGTTTGTTTTCTTAGCAGACTCTGCAATATCATGTGCTTCAGATTTCTTTTCGATTCATTCTCAAGATCAGTTTTTCTTACCCATCCCTAAAAGCCCTAGGGAAGATGCAAACCCTAATGCGTGCTTGCACTGTACTATTGTAGGGATTTCTAGGATTTAGACCCAGTGACAAAGACTGATCAGTGTTACAATTCCAAATCCAGATGGTGTGCAGCTTGGAGGGGAACTTGCAAGTATCAGTGTTCTGATCCACCTGCTGCCTCTGTGATAGAAGTCATGCAAGTTGCTGTCAAAAGATTGCAGTGGATTTTATAGGTTGTACACACTGAATCCAATGTGCACTTGTGGAATAGGGAGTGAATATTTAGGCTGGTTGATGGGACGTCAATGAACTCAGCTGCTTCATCCTTGAGGGTACTGACGTTCTGCGAAATGCTGGTTCTGCACTCATCCAAGTGGAGAGCTTCTTTCACACACCTGACTTGTGCCCTATAAATGGTGCATGATCTTGGGATGGCAGAAGCTGAGAAACTCACCAAAGATATCCACCCTCCGATCTGTTCTTGCAGCCACTGTATTTATATAGTTGGTGGTGTTAAATTTTTGGTCAATGGTCGCCCCTGGGATATAAACAGTGGGGGATCTCAGTGAATGTCAATGGCAAATGGTTAGACACTCATTTGTTGGAAATAGTCACTGGCTGGTACTTATACGGTGCAATAGTTATCTGGTATCTGCTGTCCCAGTCCTGCTATAGGCTTGGGCTGCTTCACTTGCTGAGGAGCTACAAATGGAAATATACATTGTGCAATCATCAACAAACCTCTCAACTTCTGGCCTTATGATGGAAGGAAGGTTAGTGATGAGGTAGCTGAGGATGGTTATGTCTAGGATACTGTCATGAGGAACTCCTGCAGTGAAGTCCTGGGACATGGACATCGACCCTGACACAAAGCTTTTTAGACCCATAGTTTGTAATTTCTCAACTCAACATCTTTAGAATGTGCTAATGAGTACAATATGAGATTCAGGGTGAATCTTTTCAGCCAGAGAGATGTAAGCCTGTAGAACTTGCAGCCACAAAATGTAGTTCAGATTAAATTTACTGAAGAACTTAAAGGAAAGAACAAGTAAGCACAGGAGAAGGAAAGGGAGCAGAAGGGCAGGCTGCTGGGGTGAACTTGCAGCTTCTGCTAACCTTGCACCTTAACATGCATCTTTCAGCATTAAAAACAAGAAATTCTGCAGATAATGGAAATTCAAAGTAATAAACACAAAATGTTGGAGAAACTATCAGGTCAGACAGCATCCATGCGAGGAATAAACAGTCAACGTTTCAGATCAAGACCCTTCATAAGGACTGGCATCCTGATCAGACATCTTCCAGCCCTTGGACCTCTGAACTTCAGTGTATTTTCCCCATACCTATGTACCCGTTCTCCTATTCTTCATTGCTCTGTTAGCACCAAAGGCCTCAACTTGATGTTTTCTTTGTCTCATTTTAAAAGTAACCTAATTTTACCAGTTCAGTAACCTCTGCTATTGTTTTTCACTTTTCACTCCTCCATTGTGTGAAGCTAGGAAAGATTACTTATTCCATAGATCCTAACAAAATATCTCTGTCATGGATTTAATCCCGGATCCTTTCCTATTCTGATGAAAGATCTTGGACCAGAAGCATCAATGTGGTTTCTCTTTCCACAGGTGCTCCCTGACCTGCTGACTGCGTCCAGCATCATGTGTTCTTTCTTCTGCACTTTATGTGGTGACATCCAGTAAGATGGTGGTGCACTCAACTTCTACAAAAGTGATATTGTCTTTTTGAAAAGGGATTTTTTACAATTTCAAGAACTTACAGTACTGCAGGTCAGCAAGATGCTCATCAGCAGACAAACTGAAGGAGCTAGACGTGGAGTAGATAGTGGTGCGGCCTCAGTGTTGGTGCACAAAGAAGTTTTGCAGTCTAGCAGCGAGTGACTGTCTCAGTCACTTTTCTTGCGATCGCAAGATCCTGTTGGACAACGGTGGTGTGGAATGCTGCAAGTCCAATTCATTGGTTTATTGGCAGATGGTGAGGGAGTAGCGAGGACTATGCCTCATGCTGCAGTGTTGCCTGTTTGCAGCCAGCCAGGGAGAGGTGTCAGAGTCGGGCACTCCACCGGAGTGCTGGAGGTGGTGTGAAGTGGCATCCCTACTGGAGTCAGTGCTGTTCCCCCAGCCTTCACTCAGCAGAAGACAAACTGTATTGTTTTTGACCACAGACTGCTGCAACATTCATGGACTCAGGGACCTGGGCAAGATTTTTTTTACTGCTGTCTTTTCTGTGCTTGCTATCCTATATGTGCCTTGTGCTGTGCATGTCTGTTGGTAATGTTTTGCATCTTTGCCCCAGAGTAATGCTATTTCATTCAGCTGTATCCATGTGTTTTCACGTATGGCTGAATGACAATTAAACTCATCCAAATCAACATTCCACACCTATTGGAGACTGGATGCACCATCAGAAATGTCATTCTATGGATTATCTTTAAACATTCAAATAAAAATCCTACGGTGTTCCTGGTGGTTCAGAAAGCATTCCTACCTCAACCAACATCCCAGAAATGGATTAATGTCATCTGAATCTGATAACACTGGGAGAATGCTGAACACAACATAGTTATTGTATTTACACCTAAAGCACTTTGAAACATTTTCAAAAGGCTAAAAGAGATAATTCAAGCAACATACATCAAAGTTGCTGGTGAACGCAGCAGGCCAGGCAGCATCTGTAGGAAGAGGCGCAGTCGATGTTTCAGGCCGAGACCCTTCGTCAGGACTAACTGAAGGAAGAGTGAGCAAGGGATTTGAAAGTGGGAGGGGGAGGGGGAGATCCAAAATGATAGGAGAAGACAGGAGGGGGAGGGATGGAGCCAAGAGCTGGACAGGTGATAGGCAAAAGGGGATACGAGAGGATCATGGGACAGGAGGTCCGGGAAGAAAGACAAGGGGGGGGGACCCAGAGGATGGGCAAGGGGTATATTCAGAGGGACAGAGGGAGAAAAAGGAGAGTGAGAGAAAGAATGTGTGTATAAAAATAAGTAACAGATGGGGTACGAGGGGGAGGTGGGGCCTTAGCGGAAGTTAGAGAAGTCGATGTTCATGCCATCAGGTTGGAGGCTACCCAGACGGAATATAAGGTGTTGTTCCTCCAACCTGAGTGTGGCTTCATCTTTACGGTAGAGGAGGCCGTGGATAGACATGTCAGAATGGGAATGGGATGTGGAATTAAAATGTGTGGCCACTGGGAGATCCTGCTTTCTCTGGCGGACAGAGCGTAGATGTTCAGCAAAGCGGTCTCCCAGTCTGCGTCGGGTCTCGCCAATATATAAAAGGCCACATCGGGAGCACCGGACACAGTATATCACCCCAGTCGACTCACAGGTGAAGTGTTGCCTCACCTGGAAGGACTGTTTGGGGCCCTGAATGGTGGTAAGGGAGGAAGTGTAAGGGCATGTGTAGCACTTGTTCCGCTTACACGGATAAGTGCCAGGAGGGAGATCAGTGGGGAGGGATGGGGGGGACGAATGGACAAGGGAATTGCGTAGGGAGCGATCCCTGCGGAATGCAGAGAGAGGGGGGGAGGGAAAGATGTGCTTAGTGGTGGGATCCCGTTGGAGCTGGCGGAAGTTACGGAGAATAATATGTTGGACCCAGAGGCTGGTGGGGTGGTAGGTGAGGACCAGGGGAACCCTATTCCTAGTGGGGTGGCGGGAGGATAGAGTGAGAGCAGATGTACATGAAATGGGGGAGATGCGTTTAAGAGCAGAGTTGATAGTGGAGAAAGGGAAGCCCCTTTCTTTAAAAAATGAAGACATCTCCCTCGTCCTAGAATGAAAAGCCTCATCCTGAGAGCAGATGCGGCGGAGACGGAGGAATTGCGAGAAGGGGATGGCGTTTTTGCAAGAGACAGGGTGAGAAGAGGAATCGTCCAGATAGCTGTGAGAGTCAGTAGGCTTATAGTAGACATCAGTGGATAAGCTGTCTCCAGAGACAGAGACAGAAAGATCTAGAAATAATTCAGTATGTTTTCTTTTTATTCTTAAAAATATAGACTACATGTACAAACTGTATCCACAATTTCACACTACTGCCAGTGAGATAGTGGCCACCTTATTAGGTAACACTGCTCGTTAATGCAAATATCTAATCAACCAATCATGTGGCTGTAACTCAATGCATAAAAGCATACAGACGTGGTTAAGAGGTTCAGACTTTGTTCAGATGAAATAAATGAATTGGGAAAAAAATGTAATCTAAGTGCCTTTGACCATGGAATGGTCAAAGATGGAGTGCCAGATGGGGTGGTTTCAGTACCTCAGAACTGCTAATCTCCTGGGATTTTTACACACAACAGTCTCCATATTTTATAGAGAATGGTGCAAAAAACAAAAAAAAAAATCCAGTGAGTAGTAGTTCTGTGGGCAAAATTACCTTGTTAATGAGAGCAGTCAGAGGAGAAAGGCCAGACTGGTTCAAGCTGACAGGAAGGAGACAATAACTCAAATAACCACACTTTACAACAGTGGTGTGCAGAAGTGTATCTCTGCATGCAGAACAAGTTGAATCTTGAAGTAGATGGCTACAGCAGCAACAGACTCACAAACATACACTCATTTGGCCCCTTTTTATAGGTACAGAGGGTCTGGCTCAACACCTGAATCAATTCTCTGGTCCTAGATTCCCCCAGTATTCGAAACATACTCTCTACGTCCATTCTATCTATAAAATTTTGTAAATTGTATCAATTTCACTTTCTATCAATGTAAGCATCTCTGTATATGAGATGGGGCAAGCAATTAACTCAACATCTCACAAACAGCAATGAAATAAGTGAACAGCCATTCTGTTTTAGTAACATTGGCCAGGACTATTTGCATTAGGTTGACATGGTTTACTTCATTACCCAGAGTTACGAATGAACACTATAGAATTATCAAGAAAGGATTCTTCCTAAAATTACAAGGAATTATCCTCAAGTACTTCAGCAGTTATGTCCTGAGGATGCTATGAATGGTCTTTGACAACCATAACCATGATTTGGTACGCCCAGCATTATTCCAGCCACAGAACAGTTTTCCTTTGATCACAATTCTGCTAGAATTCCTTTCATCTAAAATTGGTCAAGTACCTTGATGATGAGAAAAATAACTCAGCTCCCTAAAAGCACATTTTTCTCTGTGTGGTTATAGCAATGCTAATAGTCTGCAGGATGCAGTATAAACAGCACTTTCTCCCAAAGTATATAATTTGTTATCACTGTTTGTAATTCTGACAGTTTATGCAACATAATTGCCAAAAAAAGATGTTTTTATAGTTTAGCTTTATTCATTGCATGTACATCAAAACATAGAGCAAAGTGGATTGTTTTGCATCAACAACCAACACCGTCCGAGGACGTGCTGGAGACAGCCTGCAAGCGGTACCAACACAGCATGCCCAAAACTCACTAGCCCTATCCATGCATCTTTAGAATGTGGGAGGAAACCAGAGCACCCTGATGCAGTTACAGGGAGAATGTACAAAGATAACTCCAAGTGACGGAATTGAACCTGAATCACTGGCACTGTAATGGTGTTATGTTAACCACTACGCTACAGTGTCTCAATTATGAAACTGCAAGTAAGCTTAATCAAAGTTCAGCATTACTTTGCACAGTACAATAATATACAGAAAAAAAAACTTTGTACTAAAATTGAGTTATATACTGTGGATTTAAACATGGTATCTGCACTGTGTATAAATCTAACATTCGTACCAGCACAAGATCAGCACACCAGTAGAAGGTCAGATTCCCAATGCACTAACCTTGTCATTCCCTCCTTGAACAAGGTGTAACAATGTGTGCTGCTGAAATGTTTTTGATCAAAAACATTAATCCTGTCTCTCTCTTTCTCCATGGATGTTGCCTAATCTGTTGTATGTACAACTGGAAATAAAAAGCAGTCATCTGAGGCAAACTTGCAAAGCCAGCCATGCAGTTTTTTCAATTCTTCCAAAAGGGCATCAATTATTTCAGTGCCCAAGAAGAAGAGGATGAGCTTCCTCAACAACTATCACCAAGTAGCCCTCACACTTACCTAATGAAATGCTTTGAGAGGTTGTTCATAGTTAAAATTAACTCCTCCCTGAGCAAGGACCTGGACCCACTGCAATTCGCCTACCACCACAGTAGGTCTACAGCAGACACAATCTCACTAGCTCTTCACTCAACCTTGGAGCATATGGACAACAGCAATATGTACACCAGGCTGATGTTTTATCGATTACAGCACAGCATTTAACACCATCATCCCCTCATTATTATTTCAACAAGCTTCAAAACCTGGGCCTTTGCACCTCCATCTACACCTGAATCCTCGACTTCCACATTAGGAGACCAGAGTCAGTGCAGATCTGTAATAACATCTCCTCCTCACTAATAATCAACATAGAGGCACCTCAAGGATGCATGCTTAGCCCACTACTCTACGCTCTCTACACTCATGACTTTGAAGGCTAGGTACAGTCAAACAGCATCCATAAGTTCACCAATGCCACCACTGTTATTGGCAGAATATCAGATGGTGATAAGGAGGCATACAGAAGCAAGAATGATCGGCTGGAAGAGTGGTATCGCAACTACAACTTTGCACTCAACGTCAGCAAAACCAAGGAATTGACTGTGGGAAGGGGAAGTCAGCAGAACACACACAAGTCTACATTGAGGGGACAGCGATGGAAAAGGTAAGCACCCTCAAGTTCCAGGGCATCAACATCTCAGAGGATCTATCCAGGGTCCAACACACTGATGCAATCATGAAGAAGACGCCAGCAGCTATACTTTATCTGAGGGGATTTGGTATGTCACCAAAGGCTCTAGCAAATTTCTACAGATGCACCATGGAGAGCATTCTGACTGGTTACATCATCACCTGCTATGGAGGCTCCAATGCATAGGAATCAAAAGAGGCTGCAGAGGGTTATAGACTTTTCCAGCTCCTTCACGAGCACAAACTCCCCTAACATCTTCAAAAGGTGGTGCCTCAAGAAAGTGGTATCCATCATGAAAGACCCTCACCACCCAGGATATTCCATCTTCTCTTTACTACTATCCAGGAGGACGTACTGGAGCATGAAAATGCCCACTGAATGTTTTAGGAACAGCTTTTTCCCTACCACCATCAGACTTCTGAATGTCCATGAAAACTACCTTGCTATTCCTCTTTTGCACTATGTATTGACAATAAACTGAACTGGTCAAAGAACACTGAGGCTGTCTACAAGAAGGGTCAAAGCCGTCTCTATTTCCTGAGGTGACTGAGGTCCTTTAATATCTGTCGGACGATGCTGAGGATGTTCTACGAGTCTGTGGTGGCCAGTGCGATCATGTTTGCTGTTGCGTGCTGGGGCAGCAGGCTGAGGGTAGCAGACACCAACAGAATCAACAAACTCATTCGTAAGGCCAGTGATGTTGTGGGGATGGAACTGGACTCTCTGACAGTGGTGTCTGAAAAGGGGATGCTGTCCAAGTTGCATGCCATCTTGGACAATATCTCCCATCCACTACATAATGTACTGGGTGGGCACTAGAGCACATTCAGCCAGAGACTCATTCCACAGAGATGCAGCACAGAGCGTCATAGAAAGTCATTCCTGCCTGTGGCCATCAAACTTTACAACTCCTCCCTTGGAGGGTCAGACACCCTGAGCCAATAGGCTAGTCTTGGACTTATTTCCTGGCATAATTTACATATCACTATTTAATTATTTATGGTTTTATTACTATTTAATTATTTATGGTGCAACTGTAACGAAAACCAATTTCCCCCGGGATCAATAAAGTATGACTATGACTATATTTACTGCATTTTTCTAACTGATAGTAATGTTTATGTCTTGTCCTATATTGCCATAAAAAAATAAATTTCATAACATACTGTATGCCAGTGATAATAAACCTGATTCTGATCTGTTAATAGTATCCATTTGCGCTCTACCAAATATCCCATCTCAAACACCACACACAATGCCTCCCCAAAAATTTCATTCAAGTTTGTGAGACACAGCAGTCCCCTTAAACAAATTACTGATTGTGAATGCTAATTTTGAATCTGTATGTTCCCTCCTGTCCCACGATACTTTGCCCACCAGTTAAATTTGGCCAACTAACCTTTGTTTATTCATTCCTTTTTTTCTATTGTAAACAATGATACAGTGTTAGTAAATCTCCAGGATTTGGCACCCACCAGCAGGCAGAAAGGAAATAAAATAATGAACAGATTGCTTTCACAACCCAAAATATATTTTATCCTGGTCTGGTGATTTATCTTGTCAAGAAAATAATTAAACAAAAATAAATCCATTATTTCAGGACTGATGATGGCCGCTATTTAAAATTGAGATGATGCTAAATTACTTACTCAGAGGTCTGCAAATGAATTCTCAACACCAAAGAGGTTGGCAGGTTTAGTCACTATTTTAGATGAACATCATAAGTTTGAAAGGATATGGAGATCCTTACTTTCCCTCTAATTTCTTTTTACAGCTGTGCAGACCAACCATTAGTCTGAGCAGGAAATTTGTATATGGCCTAAAAATTCACAGGACTTTGTATGTTTTTTATATAATATGCACATCAACCACAACTCACAACACAAGTAAGTGATGTCAGACAGTCAAAACAACTGAGAGGCACAATGGCAAAAGTAAAATGTTTTAACTAGATAGCATCAACTATCAGCAGGCAGGCGATTTATTAACAGTGAGCTACTGACTTCCATTCAGTGTTTATTGTTACAATTTGTAACAGTGTTGTAACTTGAAACACTGACAATGTAAGTACATTGAAGCTCTAAAATTTTTCAAAGTTAATGATACAATTATTATTTAGAAAATGTATGGATTATATTCATCAGCACAATTAATTACATGGTATTCCACAATTGTATTAGCATAATTTCAAAATTATATCAACATTATATAAAAGAAATTTCCAGCTGGGCAGCAATAAAGTCTATGTGCATTTTACGCACAGCTTAGAGGGAACAGTGATGGTACTTGAAATCAAGCACATTTCATGCTTTTACTGAATGGCTAGATAGGCCTCTTTATTATGTACTTTTAATTCCAACAGAATCACATGTCTCTTCTCCTTCATTCGTGAAATTACACAAAATAATTAAAATTTCTAGTAAATTGTTATACAGAGGAATCACTGGAAAAATGTACAAAATAAAATCTGGCTTTTACTGCACTTACAAAAATCGTTAAGTATTTGCTCGTGTGAATCCCTGAATGTACCAGTGGCATGGTAGCATCACACTTTACCATGTCAGCTGTAAGATATGGGTTCAATTCTCACCGCTGTCTAGGAGGACAGTTCTCCCCATGACTGTGTGGGTTTCCTCTGGGTGCTCCAGTTTCCTCCCACCTTCCAAAGATGTACAGTACATGTTAAGGTTAGTGGGTTGTGGGCATGCTATGTTGGTGCCAGAACATTCAAGATTCAATATTGCTTATTGCCATTTGTCAGTACAAAGGAGAACAAAATGATCGTTACTTTGGATCTGATGCAGCATTAAAAAAACCACAATAAGCATAAAGAACATAATAAAAAAACAATAAATACAGATACATATGATTATCTCATATACACAGACTGATTGTATGTACATAAGGAAAGGATAAAGTAGTGATGTTGGAGGGTGTGGTGAGGTGGGTTTGTGGGAGGAGGTGCTAATCAGCTTGGGGGAAGTAACTGTTTTTAAGTCTAGTAGTCCTGGGATGGACACTGCATATCCTCTTCCCTGATGGGTGTGGGATAAATAGTCCATGAGCAGGGCAAGTGGGAGCCTTTTCCCAGCATCTTTCTGTGTATCTTGATGGCAGGTAGACTAATGCCAGTGATGCAATGGGCAGTCTTAACTACCCATTATAGAGCCCTCCCGTCCATTGCAGAGCAGTTTCTGTACAACACTGTAATGCACTTAAGATGCTCTCAATTGCACTTGAAGGTCATGAGTACAGATGTACGTAGTTCAGCTCTCTTAAGCCACTTCAGAAAGTAGAGGCTTGGTGAGCTTTCTTGATTGTGGAGGTTGTGATCTGGGACCATGAGAGGTTGTGCAAGATGTGCACTCCCAGGAGCCTGAAACTGCCCTTAGTTTCCACTGCCGTGCGCCCAAGTGAAGAGGGGTGTGAATGATGTGAGTTTTCCGAAAGTCGATAATCATCTCCTTTGTCTTGTTGACGTGGAGGATTGGGCAACACTTGAAGGGTGCCCCCAGCACATCCTCAGACCATGTTGGTCATTGAAGCAAAGAACCCATTTCACTTTATGTTTCAATGTAATGTGACATATAAGCTAATCTAATCGCAAAGAAAAGGTACTTGCATGTCTTACTAACCACAAGGGCTGATAATTCAGTACTACTGCTCTCACCCATAGTCTACATAAGACCATAACACATAGGAGTAGATTTAGGCCATCCAGCCCACCAAGACTGCTCCATCATTCTATCATGGCTAATTTATTATCCCCCTCAACCCCATTCTTCTGCCTTCTCCCTATAGGCACCCTTACTAATCAAGAACCTATCAAACTCTGCTTTAAATATACCCAATAGTTTGGCCTCCACAGCAATGAATTCCACAGATTCACTATCTTCTGGCTAAAGAAATTTCTCCTCATCTCTGTTTCAAAGTCCCTCTATTATGAGGTTGTGCCCTCTGGTCCTAGACTCTCCCACTATAGGAAATATATACTCCACAGCCACTCTATCTAGGCCTTTCAATATTTGATAGGTTTCAATGAGATTCCCCCCCACTCCCCATTCTTCTAAACTCCAGCGAATATGACTTAGTGCCATCAAATGCTCATTGGCGTGATGCACATTTTATTCTTCAACATTTGCAAATGCTGCTGCTGGAGAAGGAAAATTCTTTCCAACCTCCCACCCCCATCCCAACTACGCCGCATCTGGTTTACATTTTTGACAAACATGTTTCCTCTCACCCCGCTGATCCTGTGCTTTTGCACACACCAAGAAGCGGCCTTTTGTCGGCAAAATTATCGATTTTGTGAAGACCTGCAAAGAAAAGCAGAGAGAAAGAAAAAGATCAGAACAAAGGGGGAATTTCATCAACACACGTCATCGCTTCAGTTGTCTGCCAATTCCCTCTCCCTCAATCTGCCACCCACCCATTAGTCACAAGAAGATGCAGTTTAGGGACAGGAAGTGTGTTAATGGAATTACAACTCTAAGCCTGTAATCAAGTCATGATATAAATATTTCCAAAAATAAATGAAAACAGGGCAATCTTTTCTGTGGTCCACTAAAAAAAAGAGGAAAGCAAAACCAAAATACATAGAGATCAAATGGCAACATGCAAGGGAAAGAAAAAGTAGCTGGGGGTGGGTTGACTAAGTATGAAAGAGCAACTGGAAACACTGCGAGTGTTTTAGTGCTGTAGAGTCAGCTGCAGCATGAAAAATATTTTACCTCGAAGGGACATTAACCTTGCAAACAAACAGCTTTAAACAATTAGTGCCTGAAAAGCCTCCAATGCCTGTTGCCTTATTTCCATAAAACGCCCAGAAAAGAACCAAGCTGTGATAATAATTACTCCCCAGGCACAAAAAAATTTTTTAAAACGTGTTCATTGGGGTGTTAAAAGATTAATGATAGATTAATATTTTTGCAGAAAGATACAGCTGATTTGCACTGTTTTGCCATTAAAATTTTTCTTTAAGATGTATTTGATTTGTCAGTAAAGCTGTCCACCTTGCAGATAAACATCTGGATTTGGGAAAACCAGCAGAATTATGCATCCATATGCTCCATATTCCCTGCACATCCCTGCAGCATACATATGGTCAGGCAGAGTAAAAACATCAATAATGTATAACAAAGCATCAAAAAACACTTTAAAAAAAAACATGAAAGTGCCACGGTAGCATAGTGGTTAGCAGGACACAGCTCGAGGCGTTAGAGTTTGGAGTCCAATTCCAATGCTGTCTGTAAGTTGTAAGTCCTTCCCATGATGAACGTGTGTTTCCTCTGGGTGCTCTGGTTTCCTCCCACAGTCCAAAGACATACCAGTTAGTGAGGTAATTGCTTATTGTAAATTGCTTTGTGATAAGGCTAGACAACCAATCAATCAGGATAGGTTTAAATAGCTGGGTGGCCGGGCAGTTCGGACAGAAAGGAACTGTTCTGCACTGTATCTTGAAAATTTTAAAAGTTAGAAAATAACTGGAAGAAACTAGTGAACAAACATCAAGGAGAGGGGATTTGCCGCAGCTGACTCCAGATCAGCATCAATTTAAGGCCGGTAGCCCTAATGAGAAACACAAGAGATTTTGCAGATTGCTGATAAATCCAGAGCAACACACACAAAACGCTGGAAGAACTGAGCAAGTCAGGCAGCATCTATAAAAATAAATAAATAGTCGACACTTCATGCCGTGACCTGTCTGCAGGATGGGAAAGGAAGGGGGAAGATGCAAAATAAAAACATGGGGGGCGGTTGGGAAGGAGGATAGATAGAAGGTGATTGGTGAAGCCAGATCATTAGGCAGGTGAGCAGAAGAGGTAAGAGGCCAGAGTGGGGAATAGAAGAAGAGGGAAGGAGGAGGGGGAAAGAAAAAAAAACACAACGAAATCTGCAGATGCTGGAATTTCAAGCAACACACTCTTACTAACCCTTCTTTCAGTTAGTCCTGACGAAGGGTCTCGGTCCGAAACATCGACTGTACCTCTTCCTAGAGATGCTGCCTGGCCTGCTGCGATCACCAGCAACTTTTGTGTGTGTTGTCAGAAGGAAAAATTGATGTTCATGCCATCAGTTGGAGGCTGGAATATGAGGTGTTTCTCCTCCATCCTGAGAGAGGCCTCATCGTGGCAGAAGAGGAGGTCACGGACCGACATGTTGGAACGGGAATAGGGATAGAAATTAAAATGGTTGTCCACTGGGAAATTCCACTTTTGGCAGATGGAACAGAGGTGCTTGACAAAGTGATCCCCAAATTAAGTCTGGCATCACCAATGTTGAGGAGGCCGCATCAGATATAAAAGATGACTCCTAACAGATTCACAGGTGAAGTATTGCCTCACCTGGAAAGACTGTTTGAGGCCCTGAATGGAAGTGAGGAAGGAGGTAAATGAGTAGGTGTAGCATTTCTCTCACTTGTAATTGAGCTAGAGGTTGTTTTCTTGATCCCACTGTGTCAGGGTGATGTCTCTGTAGATTGCTTCATTATTATTTGAGCTAGGATCAACAGGCTCCGGGATAGCTTCTTCCACCAGGCCATCAAACTGA
The DNA here is from genome assembly GCF_963921235.1 of Mobula hypostoma. Lineage (NCBI taxonomy): Eukaryota > Metazoa > Chordata > Chondrichthyes > Myliobatiformes > Myliobatidae > Mobula > Mobula hypostoma. Next base: position 5,194,556 of record NC_086119.1, on the reverse strand, counting down.
TTAATTCTTGCTAATACAATTGTATCTCTGTTATATTAACTGTCCTGTTATACATACTGTTTATTACAAATTACTATAAACTCCACACTGCACATTTAGACTGAGACGTAACGTGAAGATTTTTACTCCTCATGTATGTGAAGGATGTAGAAATAAAGTCAATTCAATTCAATAATTGCAGGGATATGTGCCAGGACGGAGATTTATGGGAAGGGACGAATCAACAAGAGAATCACCTACGGAGCAATCCCTGCAGAAAGCAGAAAGTGGGGGGAAGTAAAGATGTGTTTAATGGTAGGATCCCATTGAAGATGGCAGAAGTTGCAAAGAATGATGTGCTCCTAGGGTGGTAGGTAAGCACAAGAGAAATTATATTACTGTTAAGACAGTGGGACTATGGGGTTAGCACGGATATCCAGGAAATGGAGGAGATGCCAGTGAGGGCAACATCAATGGTGGAGGAAGGGAATCCCCTTTCTTTGAAGATGGAGAGCATCTCTGATGCTCTGGAACAGAAAGCCTCATCCTGGGAACAGGTACAGTGGAAACGAAGGAACTGAAAAAAGAGAAAAGCATTTTTACAGGTAACATGATAGAAAGAGGTACAGTCAAGACAGCCGTGGGAATCAGGTTTATAAAAGACGTCAGCACACAGTCAGTCTCCAAAACAGAGAGATCAAGAAAGGAGAAATAGGTTTCAGAAATGGACCAAATGAATTTAAGGGTAGGGTGGAAGTTGGAGACAAAATTAATGAAATTGATTAGCTCACTATAGGTGAGGCCTCACATGGAGTATTATGAGCAGTTCTAGGCCCCTTATTTAATAAAGGATGTGCTAACTTTGGAGAGGGTTCAAAGGAGGTTCACGAAAATAATTCCAGGATTGAAAGACTTGTCATATGAGGAGCATTTGATGGCTCTGGGTCTCTACTCACTGGAATTCAGAAGAATGAGTATGTGAAGAAGTATTGCAGATGAGGAGATCGAGAGCACTTGAAGAATCGCAGATGTGCTAATCAGGGTAGGTGGACAACTATTCTGTACAATTTGCAGAAACCATCATTTAGACACCCTGCACAACTTCATTGGATTAGCTTATCGATTTAAAGTGCCAATGTCTCCCATGTGGGACATACAGGTGTCCCCTGCTTTTCGAACGTTCACTTTACGAAACCTCACTGTTACAAAAGACCTACATTAGTACCCTGTTTTCACTAACAGAAGGTGTTTTCACTGTTACAAAAAAAATCAGCGCGCGATAAAAGGCAGGGCACGCCCCGAGCAGCCGCTCTCCCCCAGATTCGGAACAGCATTGCTTTAACACGTGCCTGTGAGAAGCCGTTTGCAAGATGAGTTCTGAGGTATTGGAAAAGCCTGAAAGAGCTCGTAAGGGTGTTACACTTAGCGTAAAACTAGACATAATTAAGCGTTTTGATCGTGGTGATCGAAGTAAGGACAACGTGAGTTTGGCTTGTGGAAGCTGACGAAGATGATGTTGAAGAGGTTTTGGCATTGCATGACCAAGAACTGATAGATGACGAGCTGATGCAATTGGAAGAGGAAAGGGTAACAATCAAAACCGAATGCAGTAGCGAAATGAACGTGAAGCAACTGTGTGAGATTTTCGCTGCAATGATAAAGTACGACTTTAATTTTGAAAGGGTACGTAGGTTTAGGGGATATTTGCAAGATGGTTTGAGTCCTTACAAAGAACTGTATGATAGAAAAATTCGCGAGGCTCAGCAGTCAAGCAAGCCTTCCACATCAGCCACAGCAGACGACGAACCTTGACCTTCGACATCGAGGCGGCCAGTCATAGGAGAAGTTGAGCCGTCTGCTCTAATGGAAACAGGTGACAAGATGATACCCCAGTGTCCCACCACCCCAACCCATGGGCCACGGACAGATACCGATTCGTGGAGAATGCAGCAGTAGCCGGGAGGCACACAGCACATCTTTAACAAAAAAGCCGAAATAAACATGCTAGTTATTAGGTGCCGCCCCACACGTAAATGTCAGCCCAGATCAGAGGCGAGGCAATCGGCAATCGGCAATCGGCACTGATCTGGGCCGACAATTACGTGTCAGGCGGCACCTAATTAATTAGCATGTTTACTTCGGCTTTTTTCTTAAAGATGTGCTGGATGCGTCCCGGCTGCCGCTGCACCCCAACATGCTTCGCGGCAATGTATCGGTCGGCGGCCTGGAGGGTGGGGGCCACTGCACCACCCAAACTCCGACAAGTCTAACACACCATCACCAGTGTGCTCCGCGCTTTCCCAATTCCGGTAAGTGATACTACACTGTACATACATTACTTCTACTTTATATCGGCTGTGTATTTTTAAGTGTTATTTGGTATGATTTGGCAGCTTCATAGCTTAAAGGTTACCGAAGAGCGCTTGCGCCGTGTTTTTGCCGACAGCACTTGCGTGAGATTTTCTGCCAAGAGCGCTTGAGTGAGATTTTCGCTTTGGTGAACAGTGCCAGCAATGATTGTGGAAAAGTATTTCTACTTTATATAGGCTGTGTATTTATCATATTATTCCTGCTTTTACTATATGTTACTGTTATTTTAGGTTTTATGTGTTATTTGGCATGATTTGGTAGGTTATTTTTGGGTCTGCGAACGCTCACAAAATTTTCCCATATAAATAAATGGTAATTGCTTCTTCACTTTACGACATTTCGGCTTACGAACCATTTCATAGGAACACTCAACCTTCGGATGGCGGGGGAAACGTGTACAGGATTTAAGTAAGTGCACAATTTTGGAGAATAACCTTTGAGGGTTGGTTAACCGGCAAAGAAGAGGGTTAAAAATAAACTGAAGTTATTCTGCAAATGCTGTAAATCCAGAGCAACACAGATGAAATGCTTGAGGAACCGAGCAGCATCTACGAAGGGAAGTATACAGTCAACGTCTTGGGCTGAGACCCTTCATCAGGATTGGAAAGAAAGGGGGAAGAAACCAGAATAAGAAATGTGGGGGAAGGAAAGAAGCACAATCTGGCAGGTGATGGGTGAGACCAGGTGAGGGGGAAGGTAGGTGGGTGGAGAAGGGCGGAATGAAGTAAGAAGCCAGGAGGTGATAGGTGAAAAGATAAAGAGCTGAAGAAGAAGGAATCTGATAGGAGAGGAGAGTGGATCATGGGAGAAAGGAGGGGCACTAGGTCACAGGTTTTTCCAATCTGCATCAATTACTTTCCTCCAAGAGGACTACAACCTTGTCGTGGTTTGGAGGCTTGCATATCTTAGTGACCTGGGGCTTTACGTATAGGCTTTATGCTTTGGCTCTTGGTAGGGTCAAAGAGGTCAAAGGATAGAGGACAAATTAAGAGTGGTCCACCCGTTCCCGGTTCAGGGATTCAGCTCAGTGCCAACAATCCTGACTGGTAAAACAAAATTGTTACAGAAACAGCACTGAAGAATCCTTCTACTTCTGAGTGTAACAGTATTCCTGAGTCTCCAGCTGGGACTTGCATGACTGACAGTAGTGAAAACCGACAGGAAGCTGTTGACACAATGAAGGAAGCCCTGAGAACCAACCGAGATGGAGGATCTTCATCGCTACCTTAAACACCAGAGAAATAACGGGCAGTAGGTAAGTATCAATGACTTAGATGATATAGGGCTCTGTTACAATCACGTCTGGAACATGGTGTAGAGGCCTGGTCTTCATGTGCAAAGAAGGATATGCTTTCAATGGAAGAAGTACCACAGAGGTTCACCAGACTGATTCCTCTGATACTGGGCTGGCGCATGGGGAGATATGCAAAATTATGAGTGGTAGAGACAGGCTTTTTCCACTGAGGTTGGGTAAGACAACAACTAGAGGTCATGGGTTAAGGGTGAAACGTGAGATGTTTAAGGGGAACCTGAAGGAGAATTTCTTCACTCAGAGAGTGGTGAGGGTTTGGAAAGAGCTCCCAGTGCAGGTGGTGGACATGGGTTTGATTCCAAAATGTAAAAGAAGTTTGTATAAGCACATGGATGGGAGGGGTATGGAGGGCTATGGTCCCGGTGCAGGTCAATGGGATGAGGCAGAGTAATAGTTTGGCACGGACTAGACAGACCAAAGGGCTTACTTGTGTCCTGTAGTGTTCTATGACTCTAAGAGGTAAAGATGATGTCTTTAAAAAGTACAAAATTCTTAAGAACTTGACAAATACTGATATCGTATCTGTTAAATAGGGGGCGTGGACAATTCTGATTTGATGGAGAATGGACGTGAAAGCACAGAGGAACATCTGGAGAAATTTCTGAAACGCCCGTCCGCTGCTGACGTTACTGCGTGGTCGGGAATCTTTCGGAGGGTAGGCCTCAAAGTCCCCGGCCTTGCCTGCTTTTGGCGACCAAGAAGGAGGTCGAATCGTTCGGCAGAGATGCCACTCAGTACTCGGTGTCGGAGAGCTGATCAGAGCTCGAAGTTTTCGGATGACTCAGAGTCGGATTGTGGTCTGCATGGCAGGGAGAGTTTTTCTTCCTTCTCCCATCTGCATGAGAGGTGGGACATTTGAGAAACTTTGAACTTTACTGTGCTCATGGACTTCCTTCATCAAGTTATGGTATTGTTACACTGTTTGTAACTACATGTATAATTATGTGGTTTTGCCAGTTTTTTCAGTCTTGGTTTGTCCTGTGTTTGTGATATCACACCGGAGGAAATAATGTATCATTTCTTAATGCATGCATTACTAAATGACAATAAAAGGGGACTACGTGTCTTCATAATCTAAAAAAAATATGTCCAGCATGGGAGAGACTGGCACTTTAAATGGATAATATGGTGCAATGAAATTGTGCAGATTGCTGGAATGGATGTCTACCTACTCAGATTAGGAATAACTTGATACTGATTTAAGGGCTGTTCAAGGGTTGTCTATTTAGGACAGAAGTGGAAAAAAAAATCATCTTGAGGCTAATTATTTTTTGGAATTCTCTGTCAAAGAGGGAGGGATGTGAAGTTCAGTCACTCAATATATTCAGGGAGTCAGGAGATGCATTCCTGTTAATAACAGCAATTGCTAATAACAGGAATGAAAATATATACAATTAGATAGAAAATGGAGTTTCATAGGATATGAGAATAACTTAAGTGACATGGGAAGGAATTAGTACTAGTAGAATGTACAATTAAACTCCATTTTATAAAATCTGCCCTCCAAAAATTCTACATTTTATGATAGTGGTGCATTAAAGTTATTTGCATCTACTTAATTTCTGCTGAAATTCAAGATGACAACTTACACTTAAATATTCAGATGTAATATCAGAAATAAAATGAGACCATAAGACATAGGAGCCGATTAGGCCATTCAGCCCAATGCACAGGCATTCCATCACAGCTGATTTATTATCCCTTTCTCCTGCCTTCTCTCCATAACCTTTGACACCCTAATTGCAATAATATTAGATTCTTTAAAGTATTGCTTTCTGGAGAATAAGTTACAATTATTCACATATTCAAAAAAACTCCCAGTTTCTATAAACATAATTAAATATTTTGTAAAAATAAGTGAATGATTACAAAAAAACTCTGATGACATTGAAAGCTCTCAGGAATTGTGGTGTCTACATACTTGCACAATCACAAGCCCTAAATGTCAGTGGAAATTTCCAAATATTTGTTCAGTAAACATGCTCTTACAGAACCACAGCATTATAATCAAGGAAATATGGGAGCTCATTTAACATACACACTAACCCACATACGTAGGTAGGCACATTCACACAGGAGAGACCCTACAGGCAACAGATACAGAGAAATGTTGTACAGTATTGGCTTTGGCTAACAATTCTGAAAGGAATTGCTGTTGTTCAGCTGCTCCCACGCAAGTCGTGGACACATAGAAGCACAAAGTAAATCCAGGACACGTTGAGTGGCAGATGCTAGTACATCTTCTGTCACTTGATTTCAAATGAAATAAAAGATGAAGCTTTCTATTGCTAGACTTCATTGCACCAGGAACACAAGAGATTCTGCAGATACTGGAAACCCAGAGTAACATGTTTAAACTACTGGAGGAACTCAACAGTCACGCAGCTTAATTCTGCTCCTTGGATGCTGCCTGACCTGCTGAGTTCCTCCAGCATGTTGTGTGTTACACTACATTACATCAGGAAATCCGTATCTCCAATGCTACACAGTGAAATCTGGCAAAGGATCAAATACTTCACTCATTTCAATAGGGTTTCTCAGCCTAAAGATAAAGGTTTTGAAAGGGTGTAATTTATTTTAACTTTTATTTCATGGTTTTCTTTTATTACTTATTAGCATGTTAATGTTTCATTAAATTTCATTATTTTTCATTTTAAAATAATTAATCTTTTCAATTTACAGCAACTTTTAAAATATTTCTTAATAGAGGGTAGCACCAGTAGCTTAATGGTGAGACAATCGCTTTACAGAGTTGGTGATCACTGATCAGAGTTCGATTTCTGCCGCTGTCCATAAGGAGTTTGTACATTCTCCCCATGACTGTGTGGGTTTCTTCCAGGTGCTCCAGTTTCCTCCCACCTTCCAAAGTCATACAGCTAGGGATAGGGCAGTAAGTTGTGCACATGCTATATTGGTACCGAAAGTACGGTGGCATTTGTGGGCTACTCCCAGCACAATCCTTGAACTGTTTTGGTCGTTGGGGCAAAACAACACATTTCAATGTATGTTTTGACGTACACATGACAAATAAGGCTATATTTTAATCTATCAAAACTTTGACTGGATTAAAGCCTGTCAAAATATTCCAGTTCTGCAGCACACTGTATAAGGTTCACCCAGCACTGAGAACTTTCTGCTCCTTGCTATTCACTTCCCAGGTATGGGGGATCAACCCAAATAGCCCTCTATACAATTCTACTTCTCATTCCCATTCCAACATGTTAGTCCATGGCTTCCTCTATCGCTACGATGAGACCACACTCCGGCTGGAAGAGCAAAACCTTATATATTCCATCTGGATAGCCTCCAACCTGATGGCATGAACATCAATTTCTCAAGCTTCTGGTTATTGCCTCCCCCCTTCACCATTCCATTCCCATTTCCCTCTCTCACCTTATCACCTTACCTGTCCATCACTTGCCTCTGCTGCTCCTCCCCGTTCCCTTTCTTCCAAGGCCTTCTGTCCTCTCCTTTCAGATTCTCCCTTCGCCAACCCTTTCCTTTATCTCTTTCACCAATCAACTTCCCAACTCTTTACTTTGCCCCTCGCCCTCTCCCAGTTTCACCTGTCATCTTGTGCTCCTTCCTTCCCCTCCTCCCACCTTCTTGCTCCAACTTCTCATCATTTTCTCCAGTCCTGATGAAGGGTCTCAGACCAATATGTCAATTGTTTACTCTTTTCCACATATGCTGCCTGGCCTGCTGAGGTCCTCCAGCATTTTGCGTGTGTTGCTTGGATTTCCAGTATCTGTAGATTTTCTCATCTTAGCCTCTATATGTGAGCAGTCAGGTGAGTGTGGGTGGTCAGCATTGACGATCCAGCAGAACTGGGTCCACGTTATTATCCTCAACCACTAAAAATCAAAAAATCCTAATTCAAATCATTTTTATTTACTTATTGCCACAATACAGTGGGATATAATAACATTCTGGTTATTTTATTAAACTAGTAATTCAGAAACACTGTTTGATGTTTTAGAAACAAATCCCACAAAGGAAGCTGGTGAATTTAAACAGGTAGAGTACCTAAAACAGATAAATAGTGTCAGGAATGTTGACTGTAAAGGTACTCCACAGTCAGAATAATCCAGCTGGCTGTCCGCACCTGTCTGCCTACAGACTTACAAAGTTGTCATATAAATTTAAACTTCAAAGTTTAAAGTAAACTTATTATCAAAGTATGTATAGGTCACCATATACTACCCTGAGATTAGTTTTCTTGCAGACATTTATAGGAAAATGAAGAGATACAATAGAATTTATGAAAAACTATAAATCGCAAAGACAGACAAACAACCAACATGCAAAAGAAAACAAATGGTGCAAATAATAAAAAATGTAAATAAATAATACTGAGAACATGAGCTGCAGAGTCCTTGAAATTGAGTCCATAGGTTGTGGAGTCAGTTCAGTGTTGAGGTGTGAAGTTCAAAGTAAATTTAATATCAAAGTAGATATATGTCACCATGTACAACCCAGAGATTCATTTTCTTGCAGGCACACTAAATAAATCCAATAATCACAGCAGAATCAATGGAAGACTGCACCAACAGGACAGGCAACCAGTGTACAAAAGACAACAAACGGCGCAAATACAAAAAGAAAAAAAAATAATGATAAATAAATAAGCAATAAATATCAAGAACATAAGATAGAGTCCTTGAAAGTAAATCCATGGGTTGTGAGAACAATTCAATGATAGGGAAAGTGAAGTTATCCCCTTGAGTTCAACAGCCTGATGGTTAAGGGGTGATAACTGTCCCTGTAACTAGTGGCGTGAGTCTGAGGCTCCTGTACCTTCTTCCTCATGGCAGCAGTGAGAAAAAAAGCATAATCTGGGTGGTGGGGGTCCCTGATGATGGATGCTGCTCTCCTGCAACAATGGTCAAGTCAAGTCAAGTCACTTTTTATTGTCATTTCGACCATAACTGCTGGTACAGTACACAGTAAAAACGAGACAATGTTTTTCAGGACCATGGTGCTGCATGAACAATATAAAAACTACACTGAACTACGTAAAACAGCACAAAACTACAATAGGCTACAGACCTACCCAGGACTGCATAAAGTGCACAATACAGTGCAGGCATTACAATAAATAATAAACAAGACAATAGGCACAGTAGAGGGCAGTAGGTTGGTATCAATCCAGGCTCTGGGTATCGAGGAGTCTGATGGCTTGGGGGAAGAAACTGTTACACAGTCTGGTCGTGAGAGCTCGAATACTTTGGTGCCTTTTGCCAGACGGCAGGAGGGAGAAGAGTTTGTATGAGGGGTGCATGGGGTCCTTCATAATGCTGTTTGCTTTACGGATGTAGCGTGTGGTGTAAATGTCTGTAAAATGGCGGGAAGAGAGACCCCGATGATCTCAGCTGACCTCTCTACTCGCTGCAGGGTCTTGCGATCCGAGATGATGCAATTTCCGAACCAGGCAGTAATGCAGCTGCTCAGGATGCTCTCAATACAACCTCTGTAGAATGTGGTGAGGATGGGGGTGGGAGATGGACTTTCCTCAGCCTTCACAGAAAGTAGAGATGCTGCTGGGCTTTCTTGGCAATGAAGCTGGTGTTGAGGGACTAGGTGAGATTCTCTGCCAGGTGAACACCAAGAAATTTGGTGCTCTTAACGATCTCTACGGAGGAGTCGTCGATGTTCAGCGGAGAGTGGTCGTTCCGTGTCCTCCTGAAATCAACAACCATCTCTTTTGTTTTGTTCACATTCAGAGACAGGTTGTTGGCTCTGCACCAGTCCGTTAGCCGCTGTACCTCCTCTCTGTACGCTGACTCATCATTCTTGCTGATGAGACCCACCATAGTCGTGTCATCAGCGAACTTGATGATGTGGTTCGAGCTGTGTGTTTCAGCACAGTCGTGGGTCAGCAGAGTGAACAGCAGTGGACTGAGCACACAGCCCTGGGGGGCCCCCGTGCTCAGTGTGATGGTGTTGGAGATGCTGCTTCCAATCCAGACTGACTGAGGTCTCCCAGTCAGGAAGTCTAGGATCCAGTTGCAGAGGGAGGTGTTCAGGACCAGTAGGCTCAGCTTTCCAATCAGTTTCTGAGGAATGATTGTGTTGAATGCTGAACTGAAGTCTATGAACAACATTTGAACGTACGTGTCTTTTTTGTCCAGGTGGAGGGTGATGGCAATGGCGTCGTCTGTTGAACGGTTGGGATGGTATGCAAACTGCAGGGGGTCCAGTGAGGGGAGCAGCAGGGTCTTGATGTACCTCATGACGAGCCTCTTGAAACATTTCATGATGATGGATGTGAGAGCAACGGGACGGTAGTCGTTAAGGCAGGACACTGAAGACTTCTTTGGCACGGGTCGATGGCGGCGGCCTTGAAGCACGTAGGAACGATGGCGCTGCTCAGGGAGATGTTGAAGACGTCAGTGAGAATCTCAGCTATCTGGTCTGCACATCCTCTAAGCACTTCGCCAGGAATATTGTCTGGTCCAGCAGCCTTCCATGGGTTGACCCTGCACAGGGTTCTCCTCATATCGGCCATGGTAAGATACAGCACCTGGTCGTTTGGAGGAGGGGTAGTCTTCCTCACCGCCACGTCATTTTCCGCCTCAAAACTAGCATAGCCGTTATTCAATGCATCTGGGAGGGAGTCATCACCAGCACAGGCAGGTGGTGTTGTCTTGTAGTTGGTAATGTCCTGAATACCCTTCCACATGCGCAGTGTGTCGCCGCTGTCCTGGAAGTGGCTGTGGACTCGCTGGGCGTGTGCACACTTTGCCTCTCCGATGGCCCGGGACAGTTTGGCCCTCGCTGTTGTCAGGGCTGCCTTGTCGCCTGCTCTGAAGGCAGAGTCACGGGTCCTCAGCAGCGCATGCACCGCCATGCCTTCCGGTATTTTCTTGTTTTTTCTAATTTCAAAATATACTTTATTCAAAAATAAAATTTTATACAATAAACCATTCAATGACTCTCAATCCTTTATAGCTGTTTCCATTATGGGCTTTACATTTCCACACTTTTAGCCACCCACATGGCGCTCTGTTGTTTCATCTTTCTACATCATTGTTGAGGGGTATACTCCCCGCCACCCGACCCCTCCCACTCTCACAGGAGAAGAACCCTAAACAGTGGTCCTTCCCCACCGGGTCCTTGCGGTGGCTGCATCAAGTTTCAGAGCGTCCCCCAGCACGTACTCCTGCAGCCGAGGATGTGCCAGTCGGCAGCATTCTCCCACGCACATCTCCATGTGCTGGTAGATCATCAAGTTTCAGGCCAACCAAAGGGCGTCTTTCACCGAGTTGATGATCTGCCAGCAGCACCGGATGTTGGTCTCCATGTGCGTCCCTGGAAACTTCTGGTTAGCGCGTTAAGTGATGGTCTTGGCCACAGTGACGTCATCAATGCACTTGCTGATGTAGCTAGTCACTGATACCGTGTATTCCTTTAAGTTGGTAGAGTCACCATCGGTTGCAGCCTCCCTGAATGTGTGCCAGTCAGTGTGCTCAAAGCAGTCTTGAAGAGCAAAGATGGCTCCTGCTGGCCAGATTTTCACCTGCTTCTGAACTGGTCTGGAGCGCCTGACAAGCAATCTGTATGCTGGGACTAGCATAACAGAGATGTGGTCTGAGTAACCGAGGTGGGGACAGGGGTCTGCCCGGTACGCGTCGGGAATGTTCTCCCCTCTCGTTGCAAAGTCCACATACTGATGGAATCTGGGGAGCACTGGCTTAACACTTGCATGGTTAAAATCTCCGGCGACAATAAACAGTCCATCAGGGTGTGCGTTCTGCAGTTCGCTAATAGCCCCATACAGTTCACAGAGCGCCTCCTTAGCATTAGCGCTGGGGGGAATGTATACACCGACTATAAGGGCAGTAGTGAATTCCCATGGTAAATAAAATGGTCTGCATCTAACAGTCACAAACTTCACTGGCGATGAGCAGTATCTTGAAACCAGCACAGAGTTCCTGCACCATTCCGTATTGATGTAAACACACAAGCCGCCACCGCGAGTCTTACCAGAAAGAGCTGCATCTCTGTCCTCTCGAAACAAGACGAGCCCGTCCAGCTGAATGGTGGCGTCCAGGATTCCATTGGAGAGCCACGTTTCTGTGAAAACATACGCACAGCAGCCTCTGTACTCCCACCGAGTATTTCGTTGGAGTCGGATGTAGTCCAATTTATTGTCCAGGGAGCGGACATTGGAGAGCATAATGGACAGGAAGCCGGCCGGCTAGGGTTTGCTTTTTGCCTGGCATGGATTCCTGCCCGCTTGCCTCGCTTCTGCTTCCTTGCACACTGCTTACGACGTCTCCACCTCTGGCCACCGGCATCAGGCGACTCCGAGGTCTGTAAGCCCGATCCCCTCAGCAAGCCGTGGTCGCATAATGTAACCAGCAGATCTTCATGAATGTTTGTTTTTGGGAGATCTCTATATTGCAGCAGTATCTGGCTCTGTTATCCACGTGACCTAATCAAAAATTGTGCCTTAAAATTAAAGTAACACCAGATCCAAAAGGCCGCTGCTGCCATGCCGTGCCGCCTGCTGGGTCTATGTAGTGGTCCATGCTGGTTGAGGAGCCTGATGGCTGTAAGGTAATAACTTTTCCTGAACCCAGTCGTATCAGATCCAAGGCTCCTGTACCTCCTGCCCAACGGTGGTAGCGAGAAGAGAGCATGTCCTGGATATTGGGGGTCCTTGATGATGAAGACTGCTTCCTTGTGGCAACACTCTTTGTAATTGTGCTCAATGATAGGAAGAGCTTAACCTCTGATGGACCGGACTCTACCCACCACTTTTTTGTAGGCTCATGGGTTTGATTAATATATTAACATTAAATAAGGATTACTTAAAGGACAGAAAACAGTGAAAATAAGCTCACTGTTTATAATTATGCAGTCTATCAACAGTGGGACAGCACCAGCTATTCACAATTTACGTTGCTAACCTAGAGGAGGAGACAGAGTCTCCAAAGGGATATAGATGGGATAAGACGGGGTAAAAACTTGACAGACAAAGTTAAAGTAGGAAAATCAGATCTGTCAATTTCTTAAGAAGAACAGGAAAAAATGGCTTTGAAACGCAGAAACTAATAAACATCAGAAGGATCTACTAAACATCAGAAGTACAGAAGGATCTTGATATGTCAGTTCATGGAATGCATCAAATAAACATGAAAACACTTGCAACCAAGGAGAAAGGATGAAGAGCTGTTGACATATCAGGCTGAGATGAAGCCCATAAGAATACTTTGTTTAACACATCTGTAAAAGCAAGACAATTCTTCTCAAACACTTAAAAAAGTAAAAATACTAATGCCATTTCTTTAAAAACGCAAACACGAGGAAATCTGCAGATGCTGGAATTTCAAGCAACACACATAAAAGAGATGCTGCCTGGCCTGCTGCGTTCACCAGCAACTTTTATGTGTGTTGAATGCCATTTCTTGTTTGCCGCTTCAGTATGAAGGGAACAGGTGAGCTTGCTGTTAATATGGATGCCAAGGAACTTGAAGCTGCCAAATATCTACCAGCTCCATTGATGGGGAAATGGTTGTGTTAGTCACCTACCCACCTATTTCCCCAGGTCAACAACCAGTCTCTCTGTACTGGTGTGATTTTCCCCCAGGTGCTCCAGTTTCCTCATACATCTCAAAGACATGCAAGTTGGTAAACTAACTGCTTGCTTAAATTCAGGAGAATAAAATGGGACTAGTATCCAATTAACATGGTCGATGAGCAAAGTAGACTCGGTGTGGTGAAAACCCAGTTTTCATTCTTTTTCCAAGGGGTGAAATGTCTAATACAGAGGGCATGCACGCATTTAAGGTGAGAGGGAGTAAGTTCAAAATCCACCCCCCCCACCACAGAGAGTGGTGGGTATCTGGAATGTGCTACATAGGGTGAGGGTAGAAGCAGAAACAGTAGACATTTTTAAGAGATATTTAGATTACGTATGAATGTGAGGAAAATGAAAGGATATGGACAGTGTATAGGCAGAATAGATTAGTAAGCAAATGGCTAAGTAAACTAATTTGGTTTGGCATAATATTATGGGCCAAAGGGCCTGTTCCAATACTGTACTGTTCTATGTTCTACCTTCTATGACTCTATGGCTCAACAAAGGGCAAGGTCCTTGACCTGCCCAGAGGTTGCAGTTACAGCTGCAGCTGGTGGCTGACAAATTTCAGTCTATCCTTAATGAAGCAAACTTATCTGGCACACAGCACCACACAAATCTTGACATAGCACCTTGAACAAGCTGGGCTGTTATGGACTCCTATGGCTTCCCCTCTAAGTAACATCGATTATTTATTCCTCTTCATAGATGCCGCCTGATCTGCAGAGTTCCTCCAGCATTTTGTGTGTGTTACTCTAGATTTCCAGCATTGCAGAATTTCTTGTGTTTAAGCCTCCCCTCCATATTCTCTAACAACTTTTCCAGCTCTGCCCATTTCCTCAGTTGTGATATACTCTGAGTACAATGCTTAGGAACACACCATGTCTAGTAGCAACTGGCTTAAGCAGAAACTTTCAACACAACAAAAGAATTTCAGCAACCTCATCCACATATAAATTTGAAACAGAAAGCACCACAGGGAAATATTAACCACTTCTAGAATCATGGCAACAGCCAAAATAATTCAACCAGCAACTAACTGGATCCCTCCAAATAACACTGGGAAGCGATGCTTTCCCGCTGTTAGACATGCAATCAGTCAGAGAAGATTAGCTGGTGTGTGTAGCAACAAAATGGCAGCATCTGCATTAAATCAACAGTGCCTTCTGCTTGATATCAAGTCTGCTCTGCACACTTTCAGCTGCCCTACACTACTGCTCTCACCAACTACGCAAATTCATAGTTTGGCACAGACTAGGTGGGCCGAAGGGCTTGTTTTTGTGCTGTAGTGTTCTGTGATTCTATTCAATGCGACTAGACAATTTAATAGTTTGGCATGAACTAGATGAGCCAAAGGGTCTGTTTCTGTGCTGTATGTGTTCTATGACTGACTGTAATATGGCATGGCACAGTGCCATGCTTGCCAATTTAGAGCTTGAAAGCATTCCACAAGAAGCAATTATTACTATGATCAATTCTTCGTGAATCCTTCCTCGGTTTTGACAAGCAGTATCTTAGAGTGAAGCTTGAATGCCATTGGGTTTTCATTCCAAACTGAATGCACAACAACTGAGTCAACACTGGCATCAAGACATCATAAAACCGAATGAAATCCCAAAACTGCAAATAATTTTGCTGCCCACAATTTATATAGTTAAGGAAAGAGCTCATAAAAGCATTCACATCCTACTAATGTGTAATAACAAAACACACTATGGATGGTTGCATAACTCTTCACAGCTATTACCAAATGATGAAAGGAACCAGTAGTTGGTGGTAAGCACTTTAGCTATTTGTAATCCGATTTTCCTAATAAAAACAAAGCTTTACAAATTTTGAAACCCTCAGATATCAATGAATGAGATCAGTCTAATCAAGATCTCTCCTTAATCAGATCAGCTATATAACTACAACATAAAGTTCCAACTCCCATACTCAGTGTCCCGAATGATGAAGGCCAGCATGCTAAATACCTTCTTCATCTCCTTGTCTACCTGTGGCACTGCTTTCAATGAACTGTGCACCTGTACTCCAGGACCCACTATTCCATTACATTCTGTCGAGACCTACTATTCATAGTATAAGTACCTGTAAAGGCTCAGCATTGCTTTGCTTACCTTTTTACTTTTTGGCTATTTTTTATAAAGTGAAGGACCATTTTGCCTTCTTAACAAGTCTACTTTGTCCTGCTACTTCCAAGAGTTACGTGCTCATTACTGTTGTATATATTTTATATTTGAGTAATCTTGTGTGTATATTTTTACACACACACACACGCACGCGCACACACACACACACACACACATATATATACATAGTATATTTCTTGTTCATTTCAGTAAGACTCACATTTTGGACTCCTGTGTCTTCCTTTGAATTAGTTAATGCTTTAAAGTTACAAAACATAACATTGGTGACGAGGTATTTTTCAAATGAACCCGAGATGCCTACTGATCTGTTGAAGCACAGTGAGACATTCAAACTAAAAACGCAGCGAGGAACATCGAGTTTTTAAAAAAGCAGTGCAGCACATGTTCTTTAGAAGGGAAGATATGATCAATTTTTTGAAAAAAGGTAATAAATGGAAAAATTCATGGGTTTATAAGGAGTGAGCACGGGGTGATAACAATCATTAAAAAAGCAGCAATGTCTGGATATGTCAGAAAAATTGAATACACAAAAGATTACTAGACATGTATACTGAGCTAATTCACCAATATTTTGAAGCAAATGATATAACCAATAAGAAATGAGAATTAATTTTGCTAAATGCTTTGGGATTAAAGGCATACAGTTTGCTTCAACGTTTGACTGCTCCAACCAAACCACCAGAAATGAGCTTTGCTGATATTGTCAAAGTAATGCAGGAACATTTAGAACCAAAACCATTGTTGATGGCAGAGTGCTTTAGGTTTCATAAGCAGAATCAAAAAGAAAGGGAGTCTATTTCTGTGTATGTGGCTCAATTGAAGAGATTGAGCATTGTCAGTTCAGTAATGGGCTTAATGATGCACTGAGAGAACATTCAGTCAGAGGAGTATAGCACAGAAACAGGCCATTCAGCCCATCTAGTCCATGCCAAGCCCATTTAAACTGTCTACTCCCATTGACCTGCACCTGGACCATAGCCCTCTATATCCTTATTATCCATGAACCCATCCAAACTTCTCTTAAATGTTAAAATCAAGCTCCCAAGCACCACTTGTGCTGGCAGCTCATTCCACACTCACATGACCCTCTGACTGAAGAAGTTTCCCTTCATGTTCCCCTTAAACATCTCACCTTACACCTTTAACCCATGACCTCCAGTCATAGTCCCAGTAGAAAAAACCTACATGCATTTATCCTATCTCTACCCCCTCATAATTTTGTATACCTCTATCAAATCTCTCAATCTTCTACATTCCAAGAAATAAAGTCCTAACCTATTTAATCTTTCCTTATAACTCAGTTCCTCCAGGCCCAGCAACATCCTTGTAAATTTTCTCTATAATCTTTCAACCTTGTTTACATCTTTCCTGTAGGTAGGTGACCAAAACTGCACACAATACTCCAAATTAGGCCTCACCATCACCTTACACAACTTCAACATAACATCCTATCTCCTGTACTCAATACATTGAATTATGAAGATCAATGTGCCAAACACTTGCTTTATGACCTTATCTACCTGTGACACCATTTTCAACAAATTATCAACCTGTACTCCCAGATCCCTTTGTTCTATCACACTGTGTAAGACCACTTTGTTCACTGTGTAAGACCTACCCTGGTTGGTCCTACCAAAGAGCAAAACCTCACTCTTGTCTGCATTAAATTCCATCTGTCATTTTTCAGTCCATTTTTCCAGCTATGCAGATCCCTCTGCAAGCCATGATAGCCTTCCTCATTGTCCACTACACCCCCAATATTGATCATCAGCAAATTTGCTCATCCAGGTCCCCGAAATAGATGACAAACAACAAAGGACCCAGCACCGATCCCTGCAGCACACTAATCACGGGCCTCCATTCAGAAAGGTAACCCTCTATTACCACTCTTTGGCTTCTCCCACAAAAACAATGTCTAATCCAATTTACTACCTCATCCTAAATGCCAAGCAACTGAACCTTCTTGACCAGCTTCCCATGCGGGACCTTGTCAAATACTTTATGAAGATCCAAGGAGGCAACATCCACTGCCTCGCCTTCACCTGCTTGCCTCGTATGGTTTAGTTTGTGGAATCTTACAAGAAAGCATTCAAAAACAGCTCCTAACTGAGACACCAACAAACAGGTGCCTACCTCTGTGCCTCTGCTGGAAAGCATATTAGACCATAAGACCATAAGACAAAGGAGCAGAAGTCGGCCATTTGGCCCATTGAGTCTGCTCCGCCATTTTATCAAGAACTGATACATTCTCCCATTTAGACCCACTCCCCCGCCTTCTCACCATAACCTTTAATGCCCTGGCTACTCAGATACCTATCAATCTCTGCCTTAAATACACCCAATGACTTGGCTTCCACTGCCGCCTGTGGCAACAAATTCCATAGATTCACCACCCTCTGGCTAAAAAAATTTCTTCGCATCTCTGTTCTGAATGGGCGCCCTTCAATCCTTAAGTCATGCCCTCTCATACTAGATTCCCCCATCATGGGAAACAACTTTGCCACATCCACTCTGTCCATGCCTTTCAACATCCGAAATGTTTCTATGAGGTCTCCCCTCATTCTTCTAAACTCCAAGGAATACAGTCCAAGAGCGGACAAATGTTCCTTGTATGTTAACCCTCTCATTCCCAGAATCATTCTAGTGAATCTTCTCTGTACCCTCTCCAACGTCAGCACATCCTTTCTTAAATAAGGAGCCCAAAACTGCCCACAGTACTCCAAATGAGGTCTTACCAGCACCTTATAGAGCCTCAACATCACATCCCTGCTCCTATACTCTCTACACTTTCCAACACTGTATTTCATTTGCCACTTCTTTGCCCATTCTTCCAATCTATCCAAGTCTCTCTGCAGACTCTGTTTCCTCAGCACTACCGGCCCCTCCACCTATCTTTGTATCATCAGCAAACTTAGCCATAAAGACATCTATTCCATAATCCAAATCGTTGATATACAATGTAAAAAGAAGCAGCCCCAACACGGACCCGTGGAACACCACTGGTAACCGGCAGCCAGCCAGAATAGGATCCCTTTATTCCCACTCTCTGTTTCCTGCCAATCAGGCGACACCCTATCCACGTATGTAACTGTCCCGTAATTCCATGGGCTCTTATCTTGTTAAGCAGCCTCATGTGTGGCACCTTGTCAAAGGCCTTCTGAAAATCCAAATATACAATACCCACTGCATCTCCCTTGTCTAGCCTACTTGTATTTCCTCAAAAAATTGTAATAGGTTTATCAGGCAGGATTTTCCTTTAAGGAAACCATGCTGAGTTCTGCCTATCTTGTCATATGCCTCCAGGTACTCCGTAACCTCATCCTTGACAATCGACTCCAACAACTTCCCAACCACCGATGTCAAGCTAACAGGTCTATAATATCCTTTTTGCTTCCTTGCCCCCTTCTTAAATAGCGGAGTGACATTTGCAATCTTCCAGTCCTCCAGAACCATGCCAGAATCTATTGACTTTTGAAAGATCATTGCCAATGCCTCTGCAATCTCCACAGCTACTTCCTTCAGAACACAAGGGTGCATTCCATCTGGTCCGGGAGATTTATCTACCCTTAGACTATTCAGCTTCCTGAGTACTTTCTCTGTCGTAATTGTGACTGTGCACACTTCTCTTCCCTGCCACCCTTGAGTGTCCGGTATACTGCTGATGTCTTCCTCAGTGAAGTCTGATACAAAATACTCGTTCAGTTCCTCCACCATCTCCTTATCTCCCATTACAATTTCTCCAGCATCATTTTCTATCAGTCCTATATCTACTCTCACCTGTCTTTTACTTTGGACCAAGGAAGGACCATGCTGCTCTGAGGAAGTGTGACAGTGACGAAAACAGTGGTCCACTACAACAGTTTTTGTAGGCAACATATCTGATATGTTAATCAAGCAGTTACTTGTGAAATGTGGCTTGGTTTAAACTGGAAGAGAGTTCAAGGAGTTACAAGCATTTTGCTTTTGTGAGTATAAAGAACCAGAATCTAATCTGCATGAACTTCAAGTGAGAGATAAAAAGCTGTTTATAAAAGTAAATGTAAAGACCAAAGCACACCTGGGTGAATGGAAAGCCAAAAAGGAGTCAATGGAGATTCAAAATAGGGGATTCACCAGATGATGTTGTAGATGAGGAAACCAAGAGGAGACATCAGATCATTAACAGAAGTGATTGAAGGATTAATAAGAGAATACTCCAGTGAACTAAATGTACCTTTCCAAGATCAAAATGCACAAACTAGAAGGAAAAAAAAGGAAGAAGAAATGTGGCTGCCATTGTCAGGTTCACTTCCTGCAGTCTCACGAGTCAACTCCTACAACCACCACGGAGGAGGACCCAGAACCTGAGATTGTTTTCATAGACTGAAATCTCACCTGGAGTTAATATCCAAGTAGGGAGGTGTGTTGTGTATTTAATACTTCCTTAATATTTGAGCAATCTTGTGTGCGTGTGTGTGTGTGTATATATATATATATATACACACACACACATATATACATATTTATTTATTTATTTTTATTAAGCATTCATTTGTTTCAATAATTCATGTACAAATATGTGAATTACATACGTCATTATGCTACCATGTGATACATGCTCCCTTTGCTTAAAGTGTACACCAAGTTAGACACATTTTGGACATGAATTAGTTTAATTTTTAGAAATTACAAAACATAACAATAACTTCTGGTGTATGTGTTCTTGCACTCACCTTTAAAATTTTAGAATTTCATTTACAATATCATTGTTAGCATCAAGCAGACAAATCTCTCACTGGAGCATGTATTTTACCACTGGAGATTAGCTGATAGAAGAGGAAAGCCAAACAGGCAGGGGAAAAAAGACATCAAAACAAAAATAAAAGGAAGAAAAATGGAATTAAAAACAGATGCAAGAAGAAAATTCTTGGAGAAAAAATACAAATTCATTTTGCTGCGCATAATACAAATAAAGAGCAAAAATGAACATTTGCTATATCTGCAGCGACATTTATCATTAATATAAAATCTATTTGATAGTTTTTCTAAACAAATCACCCTCCCACATTTCAATGAACATACCATCAAAGAGCATAGAGATCTGAATATGAGGGAGTGCGTGGAAAGACTACAAGAAGTCTGCTTTGATTGAGATCAGTTATTCTTTTTGTTTATAATAGGTTAGAAACATCTGGGAAAGCCTAAAATAAATACCAGATTTTCATTCTGCATTACGTCAAACAGATAATGCATTCAAGTCACTTCCGTATTTAATGTAGAATCAATTTAAAAGGCATTGAAATGTTCCTCTGCAAGTTCTGGTTGTCTGTGCGTATCCCCGAAATTTCTAAAAGGAAACAATTTGGAAAACACAGAACAGCAGCAAACAAATAACAGATCATGTTTGCAGTCTAGACCTCCAAT
Organism: Mobula hypostoma; assembly: GCF_963921235.1. Lineage (NCBI taxonomy): Eukaryota > Metazoa > Chordata > Chondrichthyes > Myliobatiformes > Myliobatidae > Mobula > Mobula hypostoma. Next base: position 5,173,756 of record NC_086119.1, on the reverse strand, counting down.
GTCCTCTGTAGCCGCCTTCTTTCTTCCCATGTGCTTCAATAGGAATCGACACACAGAAACTTTGATCAATTTGATTTCACACTTGATATTTATTTACATGTTACATTTACTTTGCACTACCTCAAGCACTAAAAAACGTTATGAATCATTCCTAAAATTATGCTTCCAACTCCTAACCTAGCATTCCACTGTGCTTAAGGAACTCATTAATCGAAGCAATCGCAACTTTGTTGTAATGGAGGAACAGTTGTGGTCAACAGATGGACTCACTTAAACTCTCTCCCTCTCTCTATGCACCAACCAGAATTTAATTATGTACACATGCAACACAGCATACTATACACAGCATTGAAGATAAATTAGATTACTTCCATGAATTTGTTATTTAGTAAAAGTGGATCAAAAAAGTACATCACTATTCTAACAATTTGGTAAAATGGCAACATATTGTGAGAAAACTGAATGTCCAAAAGTATCCATTTAGTACAGCACGTCTTCCTAAACACCACAAATAAGTTAATTATTTATTGCAGTCTGCTATGTGTATAAATTCATCATTATATATGCAAAACAAAAGTAATATAATGTGCAAAGGTGATAAATGTTTGTGGTGTTAATTTGCTTTAAGTGTTAGCTGAAGAATTGTCAGCAAGTTTGCTAAAAGGACATTGTATTTTTCTTTATGCAGTGGCACAGAGTTTTATAAATGAATCTGAACATGAGAACAATTATCAATTTGTTTAACATTTTTGCTGAAACCTCTCCAACAATGTAGTATTCCCTTAGTAAGGTACTGTTATAAAAGCAACCATTATATATTCAGAGCTATATAAATTGTATGATAGAAATTTAAGGCACCTTGGGGGCTCAGAGGTTTGGACGTTAATTATACAAATCTTTGAAAGTATTTGGGGTGTTTGAATAGTGCCATGGAATATGAAAATAAGGAAGTTATATAAATTTTTAATAAATTACCAACTGGCTCTCTTCTAGAAAAAACACTCAATTCTGTCCACAAGAATCAAGTACAGTGGTGTTCTACTCAAATGATACTAGGGATTCAGTTCTACAGGGAGACTGGAGAAGAAGGAATTATTTTCCTATAATGAAGACGGAGATTACAACAGGTGAGCAAAGTTGTATTTCATTTTTATGGGGTAATAAAGGGAAATGATTTCCACTGATGGGTGAGTGATTCAAGGGAATGATGAGTTAAAATATCTGGCACAGAAGTAAAAGGGAAAAAGACAAGTTTATGTTTTAATGCAGCAAGTTATGACTTGGAATGAATGCACTGTCTGTAAGGTTTCTGTTAAAAGAATCAATAATAATTTTCCAAAGGAAACCGGATGTATTCAATGAACTGCCAAACTGGGATTTCAATTCACAACCTTTTGAGTCAAGAAAAGAATGTTTGCTAACTGAGTCAATCTGACACCAAGTGAGTGAACTAGATTTTAACTGTGATACCAGCTCCCAAGATAGCCAGCCAGAGCTTCAGGAAAGGCCCTTTAATGAAATGCTTCCCAAAATTCTTGGATACAAATAGTACACAAGACTAAAGATATGAGGGCATGAGTCCAAAGATACAAAAGTAAAGTCTCTTGCGGATTCCTAATGATGTATGGTGGAGCGTACTCTGATGGTTGCATCACAGCATGGTACAGAGGCTCCAGTGAATGGGATCACCAGAGGTTGCACAGCTCCATCTCAGGCACAACCTTCCCCACCACTGACGACATCTTCAAGGGATATTTTTTTACAATATCTATTTATTTTGTAACTTATAGCAATTTTATGTCTTTGCACTATACTCTGCCACAAAGCAACATACTTCATGTCATGTAAGATGGTGACAATAAACCGGATTCTGATTCTGACAGATTCCAGTTGCATCACCAGGAGCAATACGATAGCTCTGAATACTAAGATATAAGGTAGTTTTAAATATCGGAGTCTTTGTCAAGACAAGCCCCAAGGCTGAACCCTCTAGGATATGAAAGCATTCAGAGAAGATCTTTCAACAACCCTCAACATATGGTAGATGTCAGAGGAGTGGAAAATGGCAAACTTAACATCCTTGTTGAAAGGACATGCCAGGCAACTGCCCACCTTAACATAACCTGAGATGTGGAGAAATCTTTAGACACAATATCAGGGAAGATGATAATAGACATTTTGAGAAATACAAACTGATAATGAAAAGTCACCACAGACTAATTATTTTCACTAACCTGAGTATTGTGATGAAATGGGCTGCTAATGGAAACATAGTGGGTGTCACCCTCCACATACGGATTTTCAAAATGCTTTGGAAAGATCCAAAGATCCCAAACAAACAGCTGGTTAGCAAAATTGAGATCCACAATACTGAAGGCTGAGGAAGCAGAGAACAATGGTACAAGCAACACACACAAAATGCCGCAGGAACTCAGCAAGCCATGCAGCATCCATGTTAAAGAGTATAGTCGACGTTTAAGGCTGACCCCTTTCATCAGGTCCGGAGCAGTCAGAGTGAGAAGGTGCAGAGTAAGAAGGGGAGGAAGAAACACAAGGTGATAGGTGAAACCGGGGGGGGGGGGGTGCAGTGGAGAGGAAGGGTGAAATACAGAGCTGTAAAGTTGACTGGTGAACAAGAAACAGGGCTGGACAAGGGAAAATCTGATAGAAGAGTTCAGAAGAACTTAACTTGGAAGAAAGAAAAGGGGGAAGAGCACCAGAGGGGAGTGATAGGCAGGGAAGGAGATAAGGTGAGAAAGGGAATTGGGAATGGAGAATCGTGGGGGGGAGGGGTGCCATTACCAGAAGTTCAAGAAATCAACATTCACGCCATCAGGTGGGAGGCTGCCCAGATGGAATATAAGGTGCTGCTCCTACAACAGTGGTACATGACTGGTTTTCCACACTGGAGAACAGCGTACACTGGTATTCCCCAAAGGTCAGTGCTAAGACTACAGCTTTTTTACTCTGACTTAAAAGGGTTAAACAGGATAATATTTCCAAGTCTGCGGACAAAAATCAAACTGCTAAATTATGTGGAGGATGCTAGTAGACTGCTGAAAGCCATGGATAAATTGGCTTAACAGAAAAACTAGTGGCAGATGAAAGATAATACAGAAAACACTATAGAAAGAAAAAGGAGGCAATATAGACTAATAGTACAGCTTTAAAGGGTGTGCAAGGCAGCTGGGCCAGAGTGTGCATATGCATAAATCTTTGAAAATGGAAAAGTACACTGAAAGATTGTGTCCAGAGTTTTGAAAGTTGAGGTAGACAGTAAAATAACTTAAAAGTCATGCTGAGTTTTTACAAAGGAACTGGAGTATTGAAACTAATTCTGATCACCAGACCTTGGGCAAGATGTGAACACTCTTGAGGGTGCAAAATAAATTTACTAGAATGATGTAAGGAACGAGAGGTTTCAGTTATGAGCTTTATTTGTTATGGGAGCAAAGATAGATTGCCCAATCATTAACCACCATAGTCTAGATGGGAGAAATACTTCTTCCTGTGCAGTGAGAATCCGAAAAAAATTATCTGATACAACAATGGTACTGTGAAAGATAAGCTAAAGTAACTTTTAGAAACAAATTATGGGAATAATATCAGAAGATACTAATTTTGTAATGCTAGATAATAACACTAAGTGTGATTAACTTTTTCAACAGATCAACGACTGAATTAGACTTTCAATAGAGAGATGAAAATACTCAATTTATGAAGACAAGCAAAATATGTCTACCTACTCTATACTGCGTTATATTACTTCATGAAACTTGTTTTCCCTGTCAGTTTTAGTCATTCAATCTGCCTTATTGGCTTAACTTGCCCCTTGCAAATCCTTAGGTTATTTTGGTTGTTAATACAAACAACGCACTTCACTGTGTATTTCAATATACACGTGATAAATAAATGGATCTGAATCTGAAGTTATGTTTCCCTTTTCCCTCTGGGAGTGGAGGATATGGCCATTCTGAACTGCTGAGCACATCTTCCTGCAACAACAGGAATCTGCAGGTCAAGCAGCATCTGTAGAGGGAGGTTGTTGTCATCTTGGGTCAAAACCATGCTTCAGAACGCACAGGGTATGCCCTCCTACTCCGTATTTTGCAACTTCTGCATTCTTTCCTCTACATTCTTTTCAAAGTTCAAAGTAAATTACAGTACATACATGTCAGCATATACAACCCTGAGATTTATTTTCTTGTGGACATACTCAACAAATCTGTAGAATAATAACTATAACAGAATCAATGAAAGACTGCCCAACTAGGGTGTTCAACCAGAGTGCAGAAGACAACAAATATGCCTAAAACAATAAAAGTAAATAAATAAGCAATAAATACCAATAGCATGAGATAAAGAGTCCTTGAATGTGAGTCCATTTCAATGATGAGGAAGTGAAGTTGAGTGAAGATATCCCCTTTGGTTCAAGAGCCTAATGGTTGAGGGGTAATAACTGTCCCTGAATCTGATGGTGCAAGTCCTGAAGGTTTTGTACCTTCTTTCTAATGGCAGCAGCAAGAAGAGAGCAAGTCCTAGGTGGTGAAGGTTCCTGAATATGGATGCTATATTCCCACATTCTAACTGCTCCCAATCTCTCATTGGCCAGATAACCTTGTGTAATATTTATCCTGATAGTTATCTCGGTTTTACACTGTCATAGACATTCCCTTCCCCCACTCTCATTGCAGCTTATTTTCTCTCTTTCCCAGTTCTGACAAACGTTTTTTTTTCTCTTTCCACAGATACAGCCAGACTCGCTGTAATACAGCCAGTATTTCCAGCACTTATTGTTTCCACATTGTACATATTAAAGTACAATATATATGTAATGTTGAACGCAGTAGGCCAGGCAGCATCTCTAGGAAGAGGTACAGTTGATGTCTCGGCCCGAAGCGTCGACTGTACCTCTTCCTAGAGATGCTGCCTGGCCTGCTGCGTTCACCAGCAACTTTTATGTGTGTTGCTTGAAATACCAGTATCTGCAGATTTCCTCGTATATATGTAATGTGACTGCATATGCAAATTAATATCAGCGAAATAAGGTGCTTTCTCAGTTACTGTAATATTAACTGGGTAAACAAAAGTCAATTGAACAATTGTACAAACACCACATTTTGGAAAAGAATATAAACTTTTGGAAATGAAAGAGTTAAACACCATTTAGCTTCACACTTGGAGAGAAATTTCTTATCACCACAGTCACCTATATTAAGTCTGAGCCAAATCCACCCACCCTCAACTCCCACATCAAACAATCCCCCTTTGACAGTCAGACACAGTAAAACACTGTTTGTGCCATACTGACTGCAATCAGATTCTCTGTTATAATTCTTTTCACAAGCGATTCATTTCTGCTCGGAATCTTTCAGCCCGCGTGTTATATATCTACAACTCATTCTCTGTGGATGTGCTCTGCTTTCATCTCTTTCCAGCCAGTCTCTGTGCTGTTGTTGAGCACTTTAGTCTCACAGAAAATCTGCTGAAGTTCAGATCAGGGCCAGTTGAAAATAAACAGAATCGCCACCCAGCTTTTGAACATATGCTCAGAATTTTACTAGAAGTGAGACAGATGAAGACACATGCAGCTGCATCACAATTAAAGGAGCAGTTTAAAGCCATGTGGACAAAATAGAAATGCAGCCAGTTTAAACCTTACTCAATTCAAAAAACCAAAGGGCTCTGAAAAATAGCATGCCGCTACTACAGCACGGGGCATCAGAGTTCAGATTCAATCCCATTGTCTTCTGTAAGGAGTTTGTACGTCTTCCCCGTGAACGCATGGGTTTCCTCTAAGTGCTCTGGTTTCCTCCCACAGTCCAAAGGTTAATTTGTCACTGTAAATTGTCCTGTGGTTAGGATAGGGTTAAGTAGGTGGATTGCAGGTCAGTGCGACTCAATGGACCAGAAAGGCCTGTTCCTCGCTGTATCTCTAAATAAATAAATATCGATACAGAAGGAAAGAAATAAGTAATTGGTTCAGATAAATAAATCAATTACTTATTATTTCTATACATTTTGCCAAAACAATCTAGACAATTTCTTTGTCCTCAGCAAAGATTAATTTGGTAAGTTTCTAACATGTAGACTTTAACTGAGAACGAATGCAAAGATAATGGGAAAAGATTTCTAAAGTAGGTATTCTCCTTGAGCCTATTTCTACAAGCATTTCTAGTCTTCTTCAAAGTTCAAAGTAAATTTATTATCGAGTATTATTTAGTATATGTCACCATATACTACCCTGAGATTAATTTTCTTGCAGGCATTACCAGTAGATACAAAGAAACACAACAGGTCTAAATGGTGCCCATGTACAATGCTCCTTTGGTCGACATCTGGATAGATCATGAAACCATACATTTCACTTCTTTTACGCTTGTCTTTCATCTTGAATATGATTCTGGAACTGCGAGAGCCTGGGATTTGCTGTTTGGAGATTGTTTGGGTGTTTCAGTGCTCTGCAGTCTCCAAGAGGATTCTGGGAGGCAGAGGCAATGTGCGGGAACCTCGTGGTGAGAGGGCTGCAGGGCGTGAGCTGATATTCGATTCAAAGCAACAAGGGAGACTGAAACATCGGGGTGAATGTGGAAGGTGAGGGCCAGCTGCCTGCCTTTTTATTACTGGGGGATTGCTCTGCTGCCAGAGAGGGGAGACTGCCTATTTAATCGCTGGTGAGATCGCTCTGCTATCGAAGAGGGGAGACTGCCTTTTGATTGCTGGTGGAATCGCTCGCTGCCAGAGAGGGAAAGGCCTACCACTATACCCGGAGAATGTTACCAGGTTTTCTGTGTTTTGGGTATGGACTTGGACTATAGATTTTTTTCAGCCATAGGTTTTTTATATTCTGTGTTTTTCAACTGATCTTTCTCATCTTTTTGTGTGTGAGGGAGGGAGATATGAGGGTCGAAGTGCCCATTCTGTTTTTATGCGAGCAGGAGGAATTTGGGGGTTGATGACTGTGCTGCCATTCTTCTCTTTTTTGGTTTCGTGGCCATCTGGAGAAGAAATTCAAAGTTGTATACTGCTGAACCTTTAGAATCAATGAAACACTACACACATTCCAAACCCACAAAACATACAGAAATCAATAAGTGAAAAACACCTGAAATATGCTGAACTAAAAGAGGAAATTGAAAGACTATGGAACATGAACGGGGTATATATTGTCCCAATAGTAATATCTACAACTGGTATCATCTCAAAGTCACTACACAATAGCATTAAACACAATAGTAAACACCATTACAATAGTGTGAAAGTTCTTAACAATTGAGAAATGAGTGCGCTTGGCTATGGCTGTACCTCAAGTTTTACCAGCTTGAGCTGAGAAAATATAATAATGCAACAATAATGATAGTAATAATAATTTATTAAGAGTACTTTTCATACAGTCAATACAGTTCAAGGTACTTTACAATAAAGTGCAAACATGAAAATAAAAGACAAAAGAATGTTAGTTAAAAGCAAAGTTTTGCCCATTAAATAGGTATTGGGTTGGCATTTAGAAGTGTTAACAGAGTCTACATCCCTTGTAGTTTTGGGTACTGAGTTCCACAGTTTCAGAATCAGGTTTAATATCACTGACATTTGGCGTGAAATTTGCTTAGCAGCATAGTTCAAAACCTTGACCTGAAAATTATCTTTTAAGGGAGATTGTTTAACTTTAAGAGACCAGTGGAAGATGACTTGAGAGGTCAAGCAGGATTATAAAACAAAAAAGATTCTGTGATGTACTCTAGTCCAAGACCACTGAGAGCTTTAAAAACAAGTAAGAGAACTTTAAAATCAATTCTAAAAGATACAGGAAGCCAAAGTAGAGTAGCTAGTATGGGAGTGATAGGCTCTCTCATCCTAGTCTTAATTGAAAGTCTATCAGCGCCATTGTGAATGTGTTGAAGTTTGTGAATGAGTTGAACGTTGTGACTACAAGAATAGGTCAGAAGTCTGTTATCCTTCAGCAAATGACTTCACTTCCTGACACCCAGAAGTATTTCCACCATGTTCAAGACACTAGTCAGGAGCATATATTGGAATTCTTCCCACTTGCCTGCATCAACACTCTAAGTCAACGTCATCCAGACCATGTAGTCCAGTTGATTGTGCTTCATTCACCAGCCCAAACCTTCATTACCTCATCATCATCACTGCAGTATGTGCACCCACAAAATACATTGCAATACTTTCCCACAGAAGGCAGAGGGGGGCAAAAAATCAAGCATATTCTGCCTGGAGGTTAGTGATGAGTGGTGTTCCGCAGGGATCTGTTCCAGGACCACAACTCTTTATGATTTTCATTAATGACTTGGATGAGGAAGTAGAAGGGTAGTTTAATAAGTTTGCAGATTACACAAAGGTTAGTAGTGTAGACTTGTCGTAGGTTACAACAAGGTATAGACAAGATGCAGAGCTGGACAGAGAAGCGGCAGATGAAGTTCAATCCAGAAAAATGTGAAGTGATACACTCTTGAAGATCGAACTTGATGGCTGAATACAAGGTTAACGGCAGGATTCTTAGAACAGTGTAGAGGAAGTGAGGGATCTAGGGGTCCATGTCCTCAAAGTTGTCATGCAAGTTGATAGGGTGGTGAAGAAGGCATATGGTGTTGAGAAACCGAGTTCAAGAGCCACAAAATTATGCTGCAGCTCTATAAAACTTTGGTTGAACCACATGGAGTACTATGTTCAGTTCTGGTCACTTCATTACAGGAAGGATGTGGAAACTGTTGAGAGGGTACAGAGCATATTTAACAGGATGCAGCCTGAATTAGAGAGCTGGATTAGGAAAGGTTGAGTGGGCTAGGACTTTTTCCTTTGGAGTGAAGAAGAATGAAATGCAACTTCACAGAGGTGTATAAGATTATGAGAAGCATAGACAAGAGTGGACAGCCTGTGCTTTCTCCTCAGTTGGCAATGGCCAATACCAGAGATTATCCATTTAAATTGAGTGAAGGAAAGTTTACAGAAGATATCAGAGGGAAGGTTTTGTTGAAATACGCAGAAAGTGGTAGGTGTCTGGAATGCACTGGAAGAGACTGATACAATAGGGACATTTAAGAGACTCTTAGATGAGCACATAGATGTAAGAAAATATTAGGTTTATGGGCTGTGTAGGAAGAAAGAGTTAGACTGATTGTGGAGTAGATTTATATAGGTCAGCACAACATTGTGGACCAAAGGGCCCTCACTATACTTTACTGTTCTACATTCAATGCTCTAATCCCATGCTAACAATTTGCCACTCAACCTTTTCATTGCAGGAATTAGCCCAGTGAATGTCCTTTGTACTGCCTCCAATTTTCTGACCTTTTTTTTTGGTAAAACTGAATGTAGTATTGTAACATCAACACTCTAAACAATTGCAACAAAACACTAATATTAAATTCCAACCAATTTGCAATACAGGCCAAAATGTTGTTCTCTTTTTAACTCGGGGGTTTCTTACCTGGGGTCCATGGACCCTTCAGTTAATGGCAGGCATCCATGGCGTAAAAAGGATTGGGAATCCCTGTCTTAACTACTTGTTGGATCTGCCTGAAAGCCTTTAGTGATTTATGCACAAGAATACATAGATCCCCCTGTACTTCACTCTGTCTGTCACTGTTTAGATAATGTCTGCCTTTTGATTCCTCTTACTGAAATTCATGCATCTCTCACTTCCCCACATTAGACTACATCTGCCAGTCTTTGGACCATTCATTCAATCTATACATACTCCATTACAGAATCACTGTGTCGTTGCCAAACTATGCCCTTTCATCTATTTTCGTATCATCAGATAATTTGGGAATCTTACACGCTGTTCCTTCTTCTGGGTCATTAATGTAAATAGTGAACAACTGTGGCCCAAGAGCTAATTACCTCCTTCCAGTTTGAAAAGCATTCATTTATTCCAACTGTTTTCCTTGGAACAAATAGTTTTCAATGCATTCCAACACATTTCCTCCAATACCATGGACTTTTAATTTAGGTACCAGCCACATGTGACACCTTGTTAAATGTGAAAGACATTAGAAGACATTAACTGCTGAGTGGTTTAAGCATTTTCTGTTTTTATAAATGTGTGCCTGACACTAACAAAAAGTTGAAAGCATGAATGGGATTCACATCTGAATATGTTCAGCTTAATTTCATCGGAAATGATCACCACTACAATATGGGTTAAGATTGATCTCAGATCAGATTTTTCTAGGAAGGTTTTCTTCAACATGCCGATGGTGGCAACTTGGACCTCACAAATGGCTCTAGTGAATAAATTGTCCAAAACAGAAAAGGACTCAGGACACTTTACAATATTGCAACACTTCAAAAGCAGCTATGCAACAAATGGAACAGTTTTGAAGTGCAATCATTGTTATGATATAGGAAATATGACAGGCAATTTGTGCACAGAAACCTCCCAGATATAATAATTTGATAATGACCAGGTAATTAAACATATGCTGCATTTAGTACAAATGCCCAAGTGCATAACATGAACATTGGACCAAAATTTGTTTAAAAACTCTTCAGAAACATGCATTAAAGCAGGATGTGTGAAGTGCTTGTATGGACCTACAGGCAGCTCAGAGAATTATACCACACTGCATAATACATCAAACATTAAAATACCACATATGGCAGTGACAGGACAGCTGGATAAAAGATTGCTATTAATCTGACATAAAACACATGGCAGGGCAAGGTGAGGAGGAAGCATTCACCTGTGCATCTGCCAGATCTTTGCTCACTTACTAAAACTATCAATATCCCTTTGTAGCCTCTTCATAACATACTTTGATACCTATCTTTTTGTCATGACAAACTTTGCAATCCAGGCCTTCACCAAGGCCATTCATGCAATATTTTAAAAGCTCAGTCCCTAGCAGTGATCCCTGTGGCACACCACTTCTAACATCCAACCAGACAGAAAAAGACCAATTTTTCACTATATACTCAGTGGTCACTTCAATAGGTACGCTGATCTGTACACCTGCTCGTTAATGCAAATATCTAATCAGTCAATCATGTGGCAACAACTCAAAGCATGAAAACATGCAGATATAGTCAAGAGGTTCAGTTGTTGTTCAGACCAAACATCAGAAAGTGGAAGAAATGTGATCTAAGTGACTTTGACCATGGAATGATTGTTGGTGCCGCATGGGATGATTTGAGTATCTCAGAAACTGCTGATATCCTCGGATTTTCGCACATTAGCGTTTACAGAGAGTGGTGCGAAAAATAAATCACATCCAGTGGGTGGCAATTCTGTGGGCAAAAACACCTTGTTAATAAGAGAGGTCAGAGGAGAATGGCCTGACTGGTACAAGCTGACAGGAAGGCAACAGTAACTTAAATAACCATGTGTTACAGCAGTGGTGTGCAGAAGAGCATCTCTGAACGCACAGTACGTTGAACCTTGAAGTGAAAGGGCTATCAGCAAAAGACCACGAAGATATACTCAGTAGCTACTTTATTAGGAACAGCAAGGTACCTAATAAAGTAGCCACCAAATGCATTTGCCACTCTTCAATTCATGCCATTGTGTTGCATTCTACACTGTGAGCTTTAATTTTCTGCAATTATCAATCAAACAACACCTGGAAATCCAAGAATAGTACATACTTTATCCACAGCACATTGCACCTTCAATAAACTGCCATTATGAAGAAAGCATAGCATCAGCTCTGCTTCCTTAGAAACTTGCGAACATTTAGCATGTCATCTACAACTATGACAAACTTCTATAGATGTGTGGCAGAGAGTATATTGACTGGTTGCACCATGGTCTGGTATAGAAACATCAATGCCCTTGAACGGAAAATCCCACAAAAGTAGTGAATCACATTACAATTAATTAAATTACATTACATTAAGCATCCAGGCCAATTTTCCAATGTGCATGACTTTATCTAGAAATGAATGCTTGCACTATTTATCCAACACAAAGCCAACTCCATGTACAGGGCCCTCACCAGCACTGAACACCACATGCCTCCAGTTCCTCTACAAAAGATTCAACAAAACTCAGTAATGATCTGTGATCTTATTAGTTATATGACTGATGCATGAAAATGTCAGGTAATCACATTACAATTAATTAAATTGAATTGCATTAAGTATCCAGGGCAATTTTCCAATGTGGATGATTTTATCTAGAAATGAATGCTTGCACTATTTACCCAACATAAAGCCAACTACACGTATAATTTACTCATGATAAGCATACACAATTTAGCCTAATTTATAAACACTTTTGTAAACTGAGGAGCAAACATTAGCAGAGTCCTGGAAGAACTTCTCCAAGCTTTTTCAAAGTTGTAAAATGGGAACCTTTACAATCCACTGGAGAGTGTGTGTAGTGCCTTGGCTTATTGTTTGACAGCACAGAGACAGGCCCTTCAGTTCACCATGTTCATGCTTTATTTGTCACATATACATCATAACAAAAGGTGAAATGTATCAATTTGCGTCAACGACAAACACAGTCTGAAGATGTGTTGGAGGCAGCTCACAAGTGTCACTGCACTTTCAGTGCCAACACTGCGACCCTAACCTGGATGTATTTGGAACATGGGAGGGAACTGGAGCACCCAGAGGAAACCTACACTGTCGTGGGGAGAACATACAAACTCCTTATAGGTGCCATTGGGAATTGAACCTGGATCACTAGTGTTGTAAATCATTATGCCATTTGCTACACTACCATGCTGTGATGCTGTTAATATACATCACAAGTAATTGTGCCAGCCCTCCAGTATATCACTGGTCACAGACCTTCAATCAGAAAATCATCCTTCCACCAATACCCACTATCTCATATCATGAAGCCAATGGTTGACCCAATGAGCTAGCTTGCATTGGATCTCATGGGCTATGTATGAAGGTCACAACATCATGTAGCACTGTACAAGAAAGTCAGCTGGTGTACAATTGTAGCCACAATATTTTGATTACAAGGCACTCACAACTAGTCATAAAGCAAAGCAGCTTTCAATGCTTACTTGTCTGCGGGGCAGGTAAAACTCTTGCTGTCCGGATGGGACCATTACGGATAGAATACAGCTCCTGAGCCTCGCCACTCACCTGCAGAGAGAAACAATAATAGTCAAATTTTCTGAAAAACGTTAACACATTTTTCTCTCTACTTTGATGAATACAAAAGCATTCAAACATACAGTGGATATGGCTTGAGTACGTAACTGATGCTCCAAACCAGAGCCAATTGTTTTTTTTATATACTGGGCTATTTGCTCAGATCAAGCACTCACACCATCTTTTTGAAATCTATTCAAGCTCCATTCTTCCTGAGTAATTCATCCTGCAAAAAAACTCACTGACCTTACCATGTTTCAACTGCAAAGACCATCTGATTTTCCTTCTCTCTCATCCCAGCTGTCTGCTTGCTACAGTTCACCTATACTACATCTCACAAACCTCTTTCTGCCTCCAATCTCAACTATTCTAGTGGTTCATAAACACGAGAAAGACTGCAGACACTGGAAATCAAAGGCAACACACTCAAAATCCTGAAGGAACTCAGCATATCAGGCAGCATCTATGAAAAAGAATAAACAGTCAACATTTCGGTCCGAGACCCTTCATCTGGACCTTTCCTGGCGGTTCATGGTTAACTTCACATTGTCTATAACCTTTGACCAATGGATGACACGAAACTGATAAGTTGATATTGAATAAGTATTCAGGCTGCAGTAAGATATCAAAGTTCAAAGAAAATTTATTAACTAAGTACATATATGTCACCATACACAATCCTAAGATTCATTTTCTTCTGAGCATGCTCAATAAATTCAATAACCGTAATATAATAAATGAAAGTCTGAACCAACAGGGACAAATAGTGTGCAAAAGACAACAAACTATGCAAATACAAAAAGAAAGAAAAATAATAATAATAATAATAAATAAATGAGTATCAAGAAAATTAGAAGAAGAGTCCTTGACAGTGAGCCCATAGGTTGTGGAAACAGTTTATGATGGGATAAGTGAAGTTATCTCCTTTGGTTCAACGGCCTGATGGTTGAGGGGTAATAACTGTTCAGGAACTGGTGGTGGGAGTCCCGAGGCTTCTGTACCTTCTCCCTGATGGCAGTAGCAAGAAGAGAGCATGACCTTGGTAGTGGGGTTCCTTGATGATAGGTACTGCTTTCCTGCAACAGCACTCTATGTAGATGTGCTCAAACTACACAGGAAGGGTTTTACCTGTGACGGACTGGCCCGTATCCACTACACTATGTAGGAATTTCATCATCACTACATCCGTGGACTGGTTAGGTAAGCAAAAGTTTAAGTGAGATAAATGTGAGATATGCACTGGAGAGGGCAAACAAACCAAAAGATGGCATAGAGTGGTGAGACACTAAAAAAATTAGATGTACTGAGGGATTTAAGAGACAATGTTCATAGATGACAATGCAGTCAGACAACATAGTTGTGCAAATAAACAAAACGATCCCCATTTTTAATGGAAAGTGATAAAGTACAAGACCAGTGAGGCCATGTTTGAGTTAGTGAACTGTTAAACTATGTAGAGTTCTGGTCACTATATTACAGGAAGAATGTGACAGCACTACAGGGAGTGCAGGGAGCTAGACAACATGAGATGTGGCTGTGACTGTTTTCTTTGGAAGCTATGCGGAGATTGAAGCAACATCTTATATTGTGATAGGACTCAACATAGTTAACAGGAAGGAAACAACAGGAATTCTGCAGATGCTGGAAATTCAAGCAACATACATCAAAGTTGCTGGTGAACGCAGCAGGCCAAGCAGCATCTATAGGAAGAGATTAACAGGAAGGATCCGTTTTCCTCAGCTGGTGGATATACAGTCAGTGGCCACTTTATTAGGTGCAAAAAACAAAAAATATCCAGTAAATGGCAGTTCTGTGGGCGAAAACACCTTGCTAATGACAGAAGTCGGAGGAGAATGGTCGAACTAATTCAGGCTGACAGAAAGGCGACTGTAACTCAAATAACCAGACATTATATCGGCGGTGTGCAGAAGAACATCTCTGAATGCACAACATGCCAAACCTTGAAGAGGATGGGCTACAGCAGCAGAAGAGCAGAACATACACTCAGTGGCCACTTTGTCAGGTAGAGGTACCTCTGAGGGTAGATTTAACTTAATTGCTGAAAAGAACAGAGAGAAATTGAGGAAGTTCCAATTGTAACCCTTCCAACTTTAACAAACCTCATTAAAAAATGCATAAAAAGCACCAACTTAAAGATGCTACTGGTCATTAACCTATTAAACCAGGTTAAAAATAGATATACAAGAAGTGGGAATTTCATGAATGAAACAACAGACTCTTACAACTTGACCCATTTCATAAATTAAGAGGCCAAGATGCATAGTGTATGGATTGAAAACTGCCTGTCACACAGAAAACAAATCTGGAATAAACAGGTCCCTTTCAGGCTGGAGGGATGTAACTAATGGAGGATACCATGGATTGGTTCTTCAACCTCCATTGTTCACTATTTGTATGAATGATCTGGGGGAGGAAACAAAATGTGAGGTTTCCAATTTTGTTAACGATATGAAAATGGATGGAAGGGCATATTGTAATGAGGCTATTAAGATTCCACAACAGGACATTGACAGGCTGAAATGCTGGTCAAAAACTTGACATTTGGAGTTTAATTGGGGAAGTGTGGAGTCATACATTTCACTAAGAGGAATCAAAAGATGGATTATTATCAAAATGCTGAGAATACAAGTGATTGACGTTTAGAGGAGACTAGAGTATGAATCACAAAGTTAGCAAGGAGGTCCATCATATATTTAAGGCAGCAAACAGTATGTTCACCTTTATTAGAAAGACATTAGAATTTATGAATAGGGAGGATATACTGGGTGCTGCTGAAGCTATTAAAGAGGCACTGCACCAGGAATTGGTCCCTTTATCTAATAAGTAAAACATTAACATTGGACGAGGTCCAAAGGAGGTTCACCCAGGCTAATTCCCAGAATGGGAGGGTTCTCCAATCAAAAGAGGCTTGGATGGGCTTGTATTCCTTCAAATTTAGAAGAACAAAAGAACAAGAGGTGACCTTACTTAAACATACAAGATCTTAAGGCTATTATACAGGGAAAGTGTTAAGATGTTTTCACTCTGAGTGTCACAAACAAGGGGACATAAATACAAACTAAGGAATTGGTCAGTAAATCTCTGAAATTATCTGTTCCCAAGGATGGTGGAGGTCATATTATTAGATATATTAAGGAGGAGATAAATAAATATATATGAAAGATCAAGGAATTGAGAGTTGAGGGTAACTGGATCAGAAGATGAATTGAGCCCAGCAAGTTCAGGCATGATCACATCAAATTGCAGGGTGGGTTAGAGGGGCTGAATGGTCTCCTCTCCTAAACACAAGAGATTCTGCAGATGCTGAAAAACCAGAATAACGCACACAAAAAGCTGGAGGAACTCAGGTCATTCAGCATCTGCGGAGAGAAACGAACAGTCAACATTCTGGGCTGAGTCCCTCCTTCTCTCCTGTTTTCTTTCATTTTCTTTCATTCTATGATCATCAAGTCATGGCGCTGTATACTGAATCATCACTCAAATGCATTATTTAGCCTTTCACTTCAGTACAGGAATGAGTGAAGGAATGTATCCCTGCGGGAAATATTCAAGCCAGCTTTCTAAATCCCACAATTGTTTGAAAGAGCACAGTTTTCTCTTAATGTCCGGCAGATATTCTTCCTTCAGTCAAAACAACCAAAAGCAGATTAATTTGTCAGAGATCTTGTTGCTGTTTGTAAAATCCTTTGGTGAGCTGTTCTATGTTCATCTATATAACAACAACCCCTTCACTTCAAAGAAATACAGTGACTGAAGTGCTTTGAGGTGCTTCTTATCAGGTATAACTGGTGCCATATAAAGATAAGTTTTTTCCTGATAACAGTAATTAATATTTTGAAGTAACACAACTGTTTGTGAGAACAAAATGATACGTATCTCTAATCCACAACGATGACAACCACAGACCCCTTTTCCATTGTGTCGAAATACATGATTTTACCCAACCTCAAAACTAAACCCAAATATGAAGAGGTTAGTGCTAAACCCTTATACACAGAGCCCAAAGACTCTGTTTTATAACCCTACAACATCGTTTATCTTCCATCACACATTAAACATTCCCTTACTCTGCAGGATAGATACACGGGGATACAACAGACACTTCGCACAGTGGCATTTAACTCCAATTTGAGTTGGTGTGATTTCTGAATGACCTAATCAACCATTTCTAATGCAACCTTTCATTAGCAACTGTACATCCCCAGGCTGTAGCAAAGGCACACTGGTGGCTTCGTTAATCCCACCTTTCCACATTTTTCCACTTTCTTCCTCTTTTTCCAACTTTCACTTTCATACATACAATACTCCCGGGTTAGGAAGAAAACCAGTAGAATATAGAACAATACAGGGCTAGAACAGAATCTTCAGCCGAACACGGTGCCACTTTAGCTAATCCTATCGGCCTGCACATGGTCCTTGTCCCTCTATTCCATGCTTATTTGTGTGCCTATCTAAATGCTAGCTACACATTGCTTCCATACTTTCCAAGCAGCCACTACTCTCCATACAAAAAACATGCTACATACAGTAGAACACAAACAGTAGTGGCCCTTCGGACCACAATGTTGTGCCAACCTCTTAACCTACTCCAAATTCAATCTAACCCTTCCCTCCTACATAACCCTTCACTTTTCTTTCATCAAAGTGCCTAAGGGTTTCTTAAATGAAAATGGAACATAGAACAGTACAACACAGTACAATCCCTTCAGCCCACAGTATAATCTACTCCAAGATTAATCTAACCCTTCCCTCCATTTTTCGACCATCCATGTGTCTAAGAGTTTCTTAAATGTCCTTAACGTATCTTCTACCTGTAGTGCTTTCCATGCACCCATTACACTCTGTAAAAAAAAACTACTTCTGACATAACCCCTGTACTTTCTTCCAAAAACCTTAAAATTATGACTCCTCATATCAGCCATTTCCACCACAGGAAAAAGTCTCTGGTTGTCCACTCTTACCTATGGCTAAAACATCTCTCCCCTCCATTAAAATAACCTATCAGTTCTAATACTCCTTTTTTAAATATAATTTATTTATTGTTCATCATTCATCCATCCATTTATTTATCTGTTTATTTATTTAAATACAGCATAGAATAGGCCCTTCCAGCCCTTTAAACCACACCACCTAGTAATCTCCCAATTTAATCCTGGCCTAATCACAGGACCATTTACAACGACCAATTAACCTACCAACGTCTACGGACTGTGGGAGGCACCCACAGAGACATGGGGAGAACACAGCAATGGGAATTGAACCCGGGGTGCCTGTACTGTAAAGCATTGTGCTAACCACTACACTACCCCCGTGCCAACAAAATTTCAAACGTTGCTGTTTTTTACATGTTGTTATTTGTATGGGAAAGACCAGAAAAACAAATAACAAAATAATACCACTGCACTAAGCAACACAGATATGGAAAATATGTGCCACGTCATTTATGGACTAAAGAAGCATCACAAACCAGGCCAGAGCATTTATACACTTAGTGGCCACATTATTAGGTACATCAGCTCATTAATACAAATATCTAATCAACCACTCATGTGGCAGCAATTCAAAGCATAGAAGCATGCAGACGTGGTCAAGAGGCTCAGTTGTTGTTCAGACCAAACATCAGAATGAGGAAGAAATGTGACCTAAGTGACTTTGACCTTGGAATGATTGTTGGTGTCAGACAGGGTCATTTAACTATCTCAGAAACTGCTTATATCCTGGGATATTCACACACAGCAGTCTCTAGAGTTTACAAAGAATGTTGCAAAAAGCAAAAAAAAAACACCCAACTGGCAGCAGTTCTGTGGACGAAAATGCCTTGTTAATGGGAGAGGCCAAAGAAGACTTGCCAGACTGGCTCAAGCTAACAGGAAGTCGACAGCGACTCAAATAATCACACATTACAACAGTGGTGTGCAAGAAAAGCATCTCTGAACACACAACACATTGAACCTTGAAGTGGATGACCTACAGCAGAAGACCATGAACATACAGTCATGAGGTACCTAATGAAGTGGCCACTGAGTGTACGTAATATTTGTAGTTACAGATAGTTTTGCAGTGATTATTCTAATGGGACTACAATTTTTCATCACAAAAAAAGGTTGCTATATTTCCTTGGCAAGTAGCGGCTAGCACTCAAACGATAAAAATTTTTTGCCATGATTGAGTGAGTAAACACAATCCCGGGCAATCATAGTCTTCCAAGGCAGTTCCTCAAGATCAAGACGGACTTCCACTTCTCCAGTTCTGAGGTACTGAGGTGATTGATGGAGTGAATGTAGGAACTACAGATTCTTCTACTCACAAGGCAACTGGTATCAGATGGGATGGGTAAGTTAGGGTGGCGATGTGCTCTTTCCACAGCCAGTACTTCCCTGTGCTGATGACACAAGAACTCAATATACTCAGTGCTATCACCAATGCTCTCTCCACTATGTTCATTTGTGGGCTAGTGATTCCTAGGAGCCGGTGGGGATACTGCACTTCTTCGAAAAGGCTCAGTGCAAATCTTTGAATCTTTTTATCTGTCCCCTTTGTTATCTCTTCCCATATCAAAGCTTGGAATGAAGTGTCCATTTCAGCTCTGGCTTGAGAACACGGCCTCCACACTGCAAATGAATGAGCACAGTTCAGGCCCACGTATTGTTGGTCTTAGGTGCTTCTCACTTATCCTTACCCTCTATATACTTTTGAGATCTATATCACCTTCACCACACACCCAAGAAACAACATACCTTGCAATCACCAAAACTTCTAGAAACCTGTCAGTCAATTTACAAACAAACTGAAGAGTGATAGTGGAGTTGGTTGCTGGCAGATTTGTCAAGATACTGGTAGATTATTGTTCTTTGATGCCTTCCCTGAACTGGCAGAATAGAATATGCAATGATATGCAAACATCAATGCCCAGGAAGAGAAATGTCTACAAAAAGTGGTGGACACAGCCCAGTCATCTATAAAGAGCGAGACTACAAGACAGCAGCTTCCATCATTATTAACCCCCACCAGCCAGGCCATGCTCTCTTCTTGCTGTTGCCACTGGGAAGGAAGTACAAGGGCCTCAGGTCCCACACCAACAGGTTCAGGACCCCTTCATCAGTCTCCTAAACTAGCATGGATAACTTCACCCACCTGAACTCTGGACTTACACCACAATCTATGGATTCACTTTCAAGGACTGTACAACTCATTTATTCTGCATTATTTACTTAGTTATTATATTCCACAGTTCACATTCTTTTGCACTTTGGTTGTTTGTCAATCTTTGTGTGTAGTTTTTCCATTGAATAATAATTATTATTTCTTCTTCTTTTCTTCTTCTTCTTCTTCCGCCTTGCGTGTTACACACTTAGGCGATCATGGCTTTCCACATCGAATGATCCCACGCAGCGTCAATGATATCTCGTACATTTAGGTCTGTTAGTTCTTTCACAGTGTCCATATGTTTTCTCCTTTGCCTTCTTCTTCCGCGTTTCCCAGGCATACGGCCTTGTAATGTAAGGCATTCTATTTCTCCCTTTCTGATGACATGGCCCAGGAACTTAAGTTTCCTCTCATTTAATGTTCTCATCAAAGATCTTTCTGTATGGAGTACTGTCTCATTAGTTACCCTATCTCTATATGATATCTTCAGCATTCTTCTAAGAAACCACATTCTTGTTGCTTCTAAATACATGGTGACACTTACGTATTTTGAGAATAAATTTACTTTGATTTTTGTGCTTTGAGTTTACTACCATATGCACAAGCGCATGTACAGGTGCAATGAGAAAGTCTTTGTTTGAAAATAATACGTGAAAAGAGGCACATTTTGCAAATTAGCACTCAACGCCTGTTACACAGAAACATTAGTCTAAATAACCTGCTCCAAGTCATAGAATGAAGTTCAGAAACAAGACCTTTGGTACAAACAACTGAACCAAGATGACAATGTGATATTCTTGTAATGCCCTCCGTTCCAATCCTAACCCAGCAACGTAGAAATCGACCTACCATAGCAAAGGGTAGCTTCAACACTGATTTCCGTTGAAATTCAATAAAGCAAACTTCCCAAACATCATATAAATAAAATAAAAAGAACTTCCTTCTTTGAGCCTAGAATCACAGTAAATTGTGAGTAACGACATGACAGTTTTGCTCAGTAAGTTGCAGATCAAACATAAGCCAGGGCGTAAATATCAGGTCAATAATCAGTGTATTGTATGAGAGAGTGAGAGTGACAGACATAGTTTTATGTTAAAAAAATGTCATGCCAAGTGACTCATAAAGTAACGCACACAAAATGCTGGAGGAAATCAGGCAGGACATGCAGCATCCATGCAACTAAACAAAAAGTCATGGTTTCAGGCTGAAACTTTCCTTCAGGACTGATAAGAAAGGAGGAAGATGCCAGAATAAAAAGATGGGAGGGATGGGAAGGTAGATAATTTGAAAGTGATAGGTGAAGCCAGGCGGGTTGGAAAGGTAAAGGACTGGACAGGAAGGAATCCGATTGGAGAGGAGAGTGGACCACAGGAGAGAGGGAAAGAGGAGGGCATCAGGGTGAGATGATAGGTAGGTGAAAAGAGGTAAGAGGCCAGAGTGTGGAATAGGAGAAGAGGGAATGGGGAGGGATTTTTCTTTTTAAACCAGTGAGAGAAACTGATATTCAGCCCATCAAGTTGGAGGCTATCAGAGGAAACACAAGGTGTGGCTCCTCCACCCTGAAGGAGGTCTCATTGTGGCACAAGAGGAGGCCATAGACTGACATGTCGGAACAGGAATGGAAATGGGAATTAAAATGTTTGGCCTCTGGGAAGTTCTGCTTTAGGAAGCTGGGGCGGAGGTACTTGACAAAGCAGTCTCTCATTTATGACAGGTCTCACCAATGTAGAAGGGGCCACATCGGGAGCACTGGACACAATAAACAAACTCAGTGATTCGCATGTAAAGTGTTACCTAACTTGGAAGGACTGTTGGGGCCCTGAATGGAGTTGAGGGGAATGAGCAGGTGGAGAACTTTGGTTGCTTGCAGGGATAAGTGCCGTGAAGGAGATTAGTGGAGAGGGACTAGGGAATCGCGAGCCTGAAAGTATGCACCACCAGGCTCAAAGACAGTTTCTAAGCCATTGTTATCAGACTCAATAATAAATACCAATAAAGATATTCAAATTTATGAGAGAGCAAATAAGAAATATTTGCAATGACAGATGCTTGGA
Organism: Mobula hypostoma; assembly: GCF_963921235.1. NCBI lineage: Eukaryota > Metazoa > Chordata > Chondrichthyes > Myliobatiformes > Myliobatidae > Mobula > Mobula hypostoma. Next base: position 5,151,461 of record NC_086119.1, on the reverse strand, counting down.
AACCAGAAAACACAGATTTAAGGTTAACTGGTAAAGCAGGCAAGGTGACAAAGAATTTTTTTTAAAAAAACACACACAAACTGTCCTGAACTATGCCTATAAAGGGTGTTAGAAGGAGTTTCAGTAATTATTTTCAGAAGGGAACTTCATAAGTATTTAAGAACAACTTGCAGAGCCATGAGGGAAAGACAGTGGAGTTAGATTATTTGTTTGGCTCTTTCAAAGTGCTGGCACAGAGACAATACATTAAATGGCCAGCTTTTCTGTGTAGGATTCTATGACTCACTGCTTTTGCAGGTGGCAGCATCAGAAATAACAAGAAGCAACCAGAGGCAAATTGTGAAAACACTGATGACTCCAAGTGTAGTCCAGATGAATGGAGCATTGGTTTACTCTGGAGTACTGGGAACATTAACCAAAAACAAAAGACCAAAATATGACACCGATGAAAATATATTAATATTCCATTATTTAGCAGTCAACAATGCAAATATGCAAATATTTAGCTATAGAAATGAACCCCTTAGATAATTTTTTAATTTATTTGGAAATACAGCATAGTAACAGGCACTTCTGGACCAACGAGCCCGTACTGTCCAATTATACGCATTTGACCAATTAACCTAGCAATCTGTACATATTTGGCATGTGAGAGGAAACCAGAGCACCCAGAGCAAACCCATATGGTCATAGGAAAATGTACAAACTCCTTACAGACAGTGGCAGGAATTGAACCCAGGTCGCTGACACTGTAACAGAGTTTCACCACCATGCTGCCCAAAATCAATCTAAGGATTTACAGAACTAGCGATATAAAATAAATAACAACAACAACTTTATTCATAAAGCACATTTCACACAGATGATGTCATTCAAAGTGCTTTACAATGGGGTAAAAGTACACATATGAAAATAAAATAACAAATAAAAATAAACATGAAAATAAGACAAGATGATGTTAGTTAAAAGCAAAGTTAAATAAATAGGTTTTGAGCTCAGTTAAAAGTGTCAACTGAATCTGCATCCTGTATAGTTTTAGATATTGAATTCCACGTGTAGGAGCATAGTTTAAAAAAGCTGACCAACCTTTTGAGGGAGATTGTTTAAATTTAAGAGACCGGTGGAAGAAGATCTGAGAGCTCGAGCAAGATTAACAAACGAAAGCAATTCTCTAATGTACTCCAGTCTCAAACCATTTAGAGCTTTAAAACCTAATATGAAAACTTTAAAATTAATTCTTGAAAGATACAGAAAGCCAATGCAAAGTAGCTAGCACAGGAATGATAGGTTCCCTCATCCTGGATATGGTTAAAATCTAGCAGCAGCATTCTGAAGGAGTTGAAGTTTGTCAATAGATTGTTCTGGAAGGCCCGTAAAAATTGAAGTTTTAACTACTTCCATCGTGTGCTATGATAAAAACACTGCTGCATCCAGTAGGAATAGGAACAGTTTACTGTATTTTCACTTTTCAAAGCCTTAGATGACAAAACAAAATTATGAATTAAAAAAAGGGCTGCATTGATGGGGACAAAATGAAATTTCATGTTTACACCACATGCACTGGTCAACCAATGAAATGATTTACCATCTCTGATTTTAAAGTGCTGAGAAATCCTGTCAGTTCACAAATGCCTCTCAGTAAGCAGTCAGAACAATCAAGACTCATTGATTCTCTGATAAAGGAACTCCCACACCACACAGAATAAAACTCACATGTTTTACAATGTGAATTATGTAATCAGCAGATGAAAATACATTGAGTGGTCACTTTCATTCGGTACCTCCTGTACAAAATAAAGTGGCCACAGAGTGTATGTTCGTGATTTTCTACTGCTGGAGCCCAGCCACCACAAGGTTTGACATGTTGTGCATTCAGAGATGCTCTTCTGTACCCCACTGTTGTAACGTGAGGTTATTTGAGTTACTGTCACCTTCCTGTCAGCTTGAACCAGTCTGGTCATTCTCCTCTGACCTCTCTCATTAACAAAGCGTTGTCGCCCACAGAACTACTGTTCACTGGATTTTTTTTTTGTTTTTCGCACTATTCTCCTAGAGACTGTTATGAGTAAAAATCCCAGGAGATTAGCAGTTTCTGAGATACTCAAACCAACAATCATCCCACAGTCAAAGTCACTTAGATCACATTTCTTCCCCATTCTGATGTTTGGCCTGAACAACAACTGAACCTCTTGACCATGTCTGCATACTTTTATACAATGAGTTGCTGCCACATGATTGGCTGATTAGATATTTGCATTAACAAGTAGGTGTACAGGTGTACCTAATAAAGTGGCCACTGAGTGTATCTATGCATTTTGGCTCAAAGTAAAAGCATCTATTCATGTGAATTAAGGCACTGCTATCCAATTACTGTGAAGCTTTACTCAAATTTTCAACATTTGCCAGCTGTTTCTCACAAACATTTTATTCACTGTAATGTCACAAGTACCAAAATCCCCAGCCATGAAGGAAAATGGAATTAAAAATTAGATAATTAATGACAGTCACTTCACCCGAATGCCTAGTATCACAGAAATTTACAATGTGGCAAACCAATTGCCTCATCATGTCCATGTTAATAAAAAAGCATTACAATTTAATTCCATTTCTCAGCACTTAGATCATAGCCTAAGTGGTTTTTCAGGAAAAGGCATTTCTTCTCATCTCAGCCATGAATGTCCTATCCCGTATTTGAAAATGTGACTCCTGATTTACAAGCCTGGTACGGACAGCATGGTAGCGTAACAGGTAGTGTAAATTTTACCGTGCCAGTGACCAATCGTAAGAAGAAGAATTTCAAAGTTGTATAATTTGATAATAAGTAAACCTTTGAACCTGGGTAAAATTCCCGCCGCTGACTGTAAGGAGTTGTATGTTCACCCTATGACTGCATGGGTTTTCCTCCAGGTGACTCTTACCTTCCAATTCCTGATATCTCTATTTCCATCTCTGGGGATAGGACAGAAACTCATACTCATTGTAAACACAGTGACCAGCTACCATGACTACACTTCCTTCCTCCCACCCTGTTTCCTGCAAGGTATCCTCTCTACTTTCTCAATTTCACTCATACCATTGTACCTATTCTGATTATAAAGATTTTTAAAAACAGTCCTTTCCTTCTCCCATGGTCAACAGATTTCCCAATCTCACCTACACTTCTGCTCTCACTGCCCTCTCCTCCCACTCAGAAACAATACAGGGTTCTACTTGTAAACATGAGAAAGTCTGTAGGTCTTGGAAATACAAAGCAACACAAAAGAAAAGCTGGAGCATCCATGGAAATGAATAAACTGTTGACATTATGGGCCAAGACTCTTCTTCAGGACTAGAAAGGAAGGGGATGAGACACCAGACTAAAAAGGTGAGGGGGAGGGAAAGGAGGATAGCCAGAAGGTGATAGGTGAAGCCAAGTAAGTAGGAAAGATAAAGGGCTGGAGAGGAAGGAATCTCATGGGAAAGGAGAATGGAACATAGAAGAAAGGGAAGGAGGAAGGGACCCGGGGCGGGGGGGGGGGTCATAGACATAGGAGCAGAATTAGGCCATTCAGTCCATCAAGTCTGCTCTGCCATTCCATCATGGCTGATTGCAGATCCCACTCCAACGCATAAAACTGCTTTCTCACCATATCCTTTGATATCCTGACCAATCAGGAAACTATCAACTTCTGCCTTAAATATACCCATGGTCTTGGTGTCCACAGCTGTCTGTAGCAGAGCATTCCATAGATTCACTTCTCTCTGGCAAAAAAAATTCCTCCTTAACACTGTCCCAAAGGATCTTCCTTTAATATTGAGGCTATGCCCTCTAGTTCTGGATACCCCCACCACAAGGAACATCCTCTCCACCTCTACCTTATCTAGTCCTTACAGCATTCAACACACACAAAATGCTGGTGAATGCAGAAGGCCAGGTAGCATCTCTAGGAAGAGGTACAGTCGACGTTTGGGGCTGAGACCTTTCGTCAGGGCTAACTGAAAGAAGAGCTAGTAAGAGATTTTACTAAAATCTAGAAGAAAATCTCTGTGTGGTCTAGGATCTCCGGAGGAGAAGGCCCCGAGTCCTCAGCTTTGCTTGTTGCTTGGTAGCCGGGGCAGGGTCGAAGCGCTCGGAAGAGGATGGTGCTCGGAGAGGCTGTGTCGGAAGGGCTGGTTGGAGGCTCAAAGTTTTCAGACGGACTCAGAGTCTGCTGCAGTCAGGTGCTTCCAATGGTGTTGCATCGGCAAATTGGCGGCGCTTGGAGGTTCATGACAGGGAGACTTTCTCCCTTCTGCCACCTGCCTGAGATAATGAGTCTATTGGAACTTTGAGACTTTTTTTTACCGTGCCCATGGTCTGCTCTTTATCAAATTATGGTATGCTTTGCACTGGTGTAGCTACATGTTATAATTATATGGTTTTGTCAGTTTTAATATTGGTGTGTCCTGTGTTTTCTTGTGATATCATTCTGGAGGAACGTTGTATCATTTTTTAATGCATGCATTACTAAATGACAATCCCTTCTTAAAGAGTGGAGTGAGATTTGCAATCTTCCAGTCCTCCAGGACCATGCCAGAATGAAGTGATTCTTGAAAGATATGACCAATGCATCCGTTATCTCTTCAGCAACCTCTCCCAGGACCCTGGGATGTAGTCCATCTGGTCCAGATGACTTATCTACCCTAAGACCTTTGAGTTTGCCTAGCACTTTTTCCTTTGTAATCGCAATGGTACTCACTCCTGCTCCCTGACACTCATGGACCTCTGGCAACTGCTAGTGTCTTCCACAGTGAAGACTGATGCAAAGTACCCATTAAGTTCATCTGCCATTTCTTTGTCCCAATTTCCCCAAACAGGCTCAACCACAAGCTGTTCTGAAAAGCCATCTCATAGGCACTCAACAAATTCTCTCTCTTGCGATCCAACCACCAATCCAATTTTCCCAATCCCCTTGCATATTGAAGTCCCCCATTACAATTGTGACATTACCCTTATTACATGCCTTTTCCAGTTCCCTTTGCAATGTAAACCCCACATCATGGCTACTATTTGGAGCCGTATAAATGATTCCCATAATGGTTTTTTCACCTTTACAGTTTCTTAACTCCAGCCACAAACATTCAACATTCTCTGCTCTATGTCACCTCTTTCTAAAGATGTAATTCTTTTTTTTTGTAATTTATTTTTTGTTGAAGTTCATCATCAAACATTTCCATAAGATGTTTTTCAGAAATTGTACATATATGTCATATAGACATATATGCCACAAATCTCCACATAATATTTATCTGAGGTATATACCTACAGAAAAGAGAGGAAAGAATGAACAAGCAAAAGGAGAAAACTATGTACAAGTAGGGAGTGATCTTTTTTTTTAACAAACTATTCATTGATTTGTGAGAATAAAATCAGGCCTATGAAGTGTTATGTAGTTAAACCATTTTTCCAGTATGAATCAAATCATTCCAACTTATGATTAACAGATACCATTATCTTCTCCATATTGTAAATGTCTATTGTAATTTCCATCCACGTATTTAAAGTTGGGCTCTCCTGTGATAACCATTTCCTGGTAAGAGTCTTTTCACCAGCCACCAGCAGTATATTCATTAAATATTTATCTCTTTTCAACCATTCTTGAGCTATATACCCAAAATATATGTTCTTACTCTCTAAGGGTATTTCACATTTAAAGATGTCTTGTAGGGCATTGTGTATCCCACTCCAATAGTCTTTGATAACAGGACATTCCCAGAAAATATGATAATGGTTTGCATTTTGATTTCCACAATTTCTCCAGCAAACAGGGAGGTTACCATCATAATGGGATTTCTGAGAGGGTGTAATAAAATATCTTATCAAGTTTTTCCATCCGAACTCCCTCCATTTCTGTGAACTGGTACACTTCCATTGATACCTCCATATTATTGTCCATTCTTCCTTCTCCCATTTTGTTTTCATATATGAAGTCGAATGTGTTTTAAGATTTGACAAACCCTTATACACGCTTGAAATGATTCCACTACCGTTATCTGAATTATATGCTATTCTAAATAGCTCTATCAAACATGTACTTGCCTTGGTTACATTTTTAACCGTCCTATTAACATACTGTCACATCTGTAAATACCGATAAAAGTCTTGTTTTTCTATTGTGTTTCTCTTCAAGCATTTCAAAACTGAACAGTGTCATTATATTGCAAAGAACTGTTACTCCTTTAGCTGTCCAGTCCTTAAATCTAGCATCCAGTTTATTCGACGTAAAATCCGAGTCATATGCACACCATTTAAGAATAGCAATATCTCCCTCTAGTTTATATTCTTTTATAATAGTTTTCCATATTTTAAGAGTCCGTTTCACCCATGGGTTATCAATAGTATTTATGCACCTTTGTAGGTTATCAGCCAAAATTGCCTGTATGGGGTTGGATATTTATCAAATAGTTTTACACTAGAAAGGGGCACAAGACAGGTTGTGCATGGTCACCGCCACTCTTCGCATTATATCTGGAACCATTAGCTTAGTACATCAGACAAAATGAAGATATCAGGGGAATGACTATTAAAGGGACAGAGCATAAATTGGCCTGTTACGCGGATGACATTTTGATCTATCTAGGGCAACCAAAATACTCTTTCCCTATACTGGTGCAATCCTAAAGTTGTAATTCTATCTCTTACCAACACAGCCACACCACTACCTATGCCTTCCTGCCTGTCCTTTTGATACAAAGTATATTATCCTTTGATGTTTAGCTACCAACTTTGGCCTTCTTTCAGCCCCGACTCAGTGATGCCTACAACATCATACCAAACAATCTCTAATTCAGCCACGAGTTTGTCCACCTTATTGCGAATGCTATCCGCATTTAAATATAGCGCCTTCAGTCCTGCATTCTTTGCCCTTTTGAACTTTGCCTCTGTGGTAATAATTTAACTCTTTGCTCTGTCTGCACTTGTACCAATCATTAGAAAATAGAAAACCACAGAAAAACTGCAGCACAGAAACAGGCCCTTTGGCCCTTCTTGGCTGTGCCGAACCATTTTCTGCCTAGTCCCACTGCCCTGCACACGGACCATATCCCTCCATACACCTCCCATCCATGTATCTGTCCAATTTATTCTTAAATGTTAAAAAAGAACCCGCATTTACCACCTCATCTGGCAGCTCATTCCATACTCCCACCACTCTCTGTGTGAAGAAGCCCTCCCTAATGTTCCCTTTAAACTTTTCCCCCCTCACCCTTAACCCATGTCCTCTGGTTTTTTTCTCCCCTTGCCTCAGTGGAAAAAGCCTGCTTGCATTCACTCTATCTATACCCATCATAATTTGTATACCTCTATCAAATCTCCCCTCATTCTTCTACGCTCCAGGGAATAAAGTCCTAACCTATTCAACCTTTCTCTGTATCTGAGTTTCTCAAGTCCTGGCAACATCCTTGGAAACCTTCTCTGCACTCTTTCAACCTTATTAATATCCTTCCTTTAATTTGGTGACCAAAACTGAACACAATACTCGAGAACAACAGGAATTCTGCAGATGCTGGAAATTCAAGCAACACACATCAAAGTTGCTGGTGAACGCAGCAGGCCAGGTAGCATCTCTAGGAAGAGGTACAGTCGACGTTTCAGGCCGAGACCCTTCGTCAGGACTAACTGAAGGAAGAGTCTTCCTTCCTTCAGTTAGTCCTGACGAAGGGTCTCGGCCTGAAACGTCGACTGTACCTCTTCCTAGAGATGCTGCCTGGCCTGCTGCGTTCACCAGCAACTCTGATGTACAATACTCGAGATTCAGCCTCACCAATGCCTTATACAACCTCATCATAACATTCCAGCTCTTATACTCAATACTTTGATTAATAAAGGCCAATATACCAATGGCTCTCTTTACGACCCTATCTACCTGTGATGCCACCTTTAGGGAATTTTGTATCTGTATTCCCAGATCCCTCTGTTCTACTGCACCTCAGTACCTTACCATTTACCCTGTATGTTCTACCTTGGTTTGTCCTTCCAAAGCGCAATACCTCACACTTGTCTGTATTAAACTCCATCTGCCATTTTTCAGCCCATTTTTCCAGCTGGTCCAAGTCCCTCTGCAGGCTTTCAAAACCTTCCTCACTGTCCACTACACCTCCAATCTTTGTATCATCAGCTAAATCGCTGATCCAATTTACCACATTATCATCCAGATCATTGATATAGATGACAAATAATAATGGACCCAGCACTGATCCCTGTGGCACACCACTGGTCACAGGCCTCCACTCTGAGAAGCAATCCGCTACTACCACTCTTTGGCTTCTTCCATTTAGCCAATGTCTAATCCAATTTACCACCTCTCCATGTATACCTAGCGACTGAATTTTCCGAACTAACCTCCCATGTGGGACCTTGTCAAAGGCCTTACTGAAGTCCTTGTAGACAACATCCACTGCCTTCCCTTCATCCACTTTCTTGGTAACCTCCTCAAAAAACTCAAACATGATCTACCATGCACAAAGCCATGTTGACTCTCCCTAATAAGTCCCTGTCTATCTAAGTGCTTGTAGATTCTGTCTCTTGGTACTCCCTCCAATAATTTACCCATTACCGACATCAAATTTACCAGCCTATAATTTCCTGGATTACTTTTCGATCTTTTTTTAAACAACGGAACAACATGAGCCACTCTCCAATCCTCTGGCACCTCACCCGTAGACACCGCCATTTTAAATATTTCTGCCAGGGCCCCTGCAATTTCAACACCAGCCTCCTTCAAGGTCCGAGGGAATACCCTGTCAGGTCCTGGGGAGTTGTCCACTTTAATTTTCCTCAAGATAACAAGCTCCTCCTCCTTTTCAATCCGTACAGTTTCCATGATCTCACTACTTGTTTCCCTGCCAGTTACCAGTGGTGTTCCACAGGGGTCCGTGTTCGGGCTGCTTCTTTTTACATTGTACATCAACGATTTGGATTATGGAATAGATGGCTTTGTGGCTAAGTTTGCTGACAATACGAAGATAGGTGGAGGGGCCGGTAGTGCTGAGGAAACGGAGAGTCTGCAGAGAGACTTGGATAGATTGGAAGAATGGGCAGAGAAGTGGCAAATGAAATACAATGTTGGAAAGTGCATGGTTACGCACTTTGGCAGAAAAAATAAATGGGCAGACTATTATTTACATGGGGAAAGAATTCAAAGTTCGGAGATGCAACGGGACTTGGGAGTCCTCGTACAGGATACCCTTAAAGTTAACCTCCAGGTTGAGTCAGTAGTGAAGAAGGCGAATGCAATGTTGGCATTCATTTCTAGAGGAATAGAGTATAGGAGCAGGGATGTGATGTTGAGGCTCTATAAGGCACTGGTGACACCTCACTTGGAGTACTGTGGGCAGTTTTGGTCTCCTTATTTAAGAAAGGATGTGCTGACGTTGGAGAGGGTACAGAGAAGATTCACTAGAATGATTCCGGGAATGAGAGGGTTAACATATGAGGAACGTTTGTCCACTCTTGGACTATATTCCTTGGAGTTTAGAAGAATGAGGGGAGACCTCACAGAAACATTTCGAATGTTGAAAGGCATGGACAGAGTGGATGTGGCAAAGTTGTTTCCCATGATGGGGGAGTCTAGTACGAGAGGGCATGACTTAAGGATTGAAGGGCACCCATTCAGAACAGAAATGCGAAGAAATTTTTTTAGTCAGAGGGTGGTGAATCTATGGAATTTGTTGCCACGGACAGCAGTGGAGGCCAAGTCATTGGGTGTATTTAAGGCAGAGATTGATAGGTATCTGAGTAGCCAGGGTATCAAAGGTTATGGTGAGAAGGCGGAGGAGTGGGACTAAATGGGAGAATGGATCAGCTCATGATAAAATGGCAGAGCAGACTCGATGGGCCGAATGGCCGACTTCTGCTCCTTTGTCTTATGGTCTTAATTCCATAGACTTCATGCCAGCTTCCTTAGTAAATACAGATGCAAAAAAACCATTTAAGATCTCCCCCATTTCTTTTGGTTCCGCACATAGCCGACCACTCTGATCTTCAACAGGACCAATTTTATCCCTTACAATCCTTTTACTCTTAATATACTGTAAAAGCTCTTTGGATTATCCTTCACTTTGACTGCCAAGGCAACCTCATGCCTTCTTTTAGCCCTCCTGATTTCCTTCTTAAGTATTTTCTTGCACTTTTTATACTCCTCAAGCACCTTATTTACTCCCTGTTTCCTATACATGTCATACAACTCTCTCTTCTTCTTGATCAGAGTTGCAATATCCCTTGAGAACCAAGGTTCCTTATTCCTATTCACCTTGCCTTTAATCCTGACAGGAACATACAAGCTCTGCACTCTCAAAATTTCTCCTTTGAAGGCTTCCCACTTACCGATCACATCCTTGCCAGAGAACAACCTGTCCCAATCCACGCTTTTTAGATCCTTTCTCATTTCTTCAAATTTGGCCTTCTTCCAGTTCAGAACCTCAACCCTAGGACCAGATCTATCCTTGTCCATGATCAATCAAGTTGAAACTAATGGTGTTATGATCACTGGAACCAAAGTGCTCCCCTACACACACTTTCGTCACTTGTCCTAACTCGTTTCCTAACAGGAGATCCAATATTGCATCACCTCTAGTTGGTACCTCTATATATTGATTTAGAAATCTTTCCTGAACACATTTTACAAACTCTGACCCATCTGGACCCCTAACAGTATGGGAGTCCCAATCAATATGTGGAAAATTAAAATCCCCTACCACAACTTTATGTTTCCTGCAGTTGCCTGCTATCTCTCTGCAGATTTGCTCTTCCAATTCTCGCTGAGTATTGGGTGGTCTATAATACAACCCCACTAATGTGGCCATACCTTTCCTGTTTCTCAGCTCCACCCATAAGGACTCAGTAGACAAGCCCTCTAATCTGTCCTGGCTGAGCACTGCTATAACATTTTCCCTGACAAGCAATGCTACCCCCCCACCTTTCATTCCTCTGCCTCTATCACATCTGAAACATTGGAACCCTGGAATATTAAGCTGCCAGTCCTGCCCCTCCTGTAGCCAAGTTTCACTAATTGTTATAACGTCATAATTCCACGTGTCAATCTACGCCCTCAACTCATCCGCCTTCCCCGCAATACTCCTAGCATTGAAATATATACGCCTCAGAAGATTTTTACCACCACTCACAACCTTTCTATTCGCGGTTTTGCTTGAACTTTTAACATCATTTTCACCCCAGCCACACTGTCAGCTCTGGCATTCTGGTTCCCATCCCCCTGCAAATCTAGTTTAAAGCCTCCCCAATAGCACTAACAAACCTCCCTGAAAGGATATTGGTCCCCTTGTAGTTCAAGTGTAACCAACCTCTCTTGTACAGGTCCCACCAGCCCTGGAAGAGGTCCCAATGATCCTGAAATCTGAAACCCTGCCCCCTACACCAGTTCCTCAGCCACTTGTTCATCCTCCAGAGCATCCTATTCTCACCCTCACTGGCACGTAGCACAGGTAGCAACCCTGAGATTACCACCCTCGAGGTCCTGCTTTTCAACTTCCTACCAAGCTCTCTATACTCACTGTCCAGGACCTCCTCACTCTTCCTTGCTATGTCATTGGTACCGATGAGCACCACGACATCTGGCTGATCACCCTCCCACTTCAGAAGGTCATGCAAGCAATCAGAGACATCCCTGACCCTGGCACCTGGGAGGCAACAAACCATCCTGGATTCTCTGTCACGACCACAGAACCTCCCATCTGTACCTCTAACTATCGAGTCCCCTATCACTACCGCTCTCCTCTTTCTCCCCCCTCCCTTCTGCACTGCAGAACCAGACTCAGTGCCAGAGAACCGGCTGCTGCAGCTTGTCCCAGGTAAGTCATCCCCCCCAACAGTATCCAATGCTGTATACTTGTTGTTGAGGGGAATGGCCACAGGGGAACCCTGCTGTGCCTGCCCTTTCCTCTTCCCTCGCCTGACAGTGACCCAATTTCCTGTGCTCTGCTCCTTTGGCGTAACTACCTCCCTGTGGCTACTATCTATAGTCTCCTCATTCTCCCCAATGATCCAGAGGTCATCCAGCTCCTGCTCCAGTTCCCTAACGCGGTTTGTTAGGAGCTGCAGCTGGATGCACTTCTTGCAGGTGTCGTTGTCAGGGACACCGGAGGGCTCCCTGACTTCCCACATCCTGCCTGGCATTCTCTCTACTCTAAACAATCTGGACAAAAAAACTTACCGGAACCTACCCTGGCCTCTGCCTGTTCTCGCTGAAGCCTGTTGAGCCAAAGCCGTCCCACTCTGACTCAGTCCACTCCGACGATGGCCGCTACAACAATGGCCGCTGTATATGGTGATCTGTTTTTAAACCTTGGCGCGCTATGTCACGTGCCTGTGCAGTGCCAGTGCAGGCCCTTCTCCCCGAGCAGTGTTTAAAATAAAGACTTTTTCTACCCGATTTCTTCACTCCCTTCTTCTCAGCTGCTTGCTTTGACTGAAACAAGAACCGTTGAAAATTCCTCTTTTTAAACCTTGGCTTGTCCTTCCTTACATTTATGTTATATCCATCATCTACTCGTAAACCTGCTGACTCACCCTCAGCTCTATCATACTGGTCCCCATCCCCCTGCCATGATAGGCAGGTGAGAACAGGTAAGAGGTCAGAGTGGGGAACAGAATAAGAGGGGAAGGGAAGGATTTTTTTTTTTAACTGTAAGTCGAAATTGATATTCATGCCATCAGTTTGGAAGCTACCCAGACGGAATATAAGGTGTTGTTCCTCCAGGCTGAGAAAAACTGCATTCATCGACTGATTTGGGACTCTCTGTAACTGAGATATTCCCTTTACTCTTTCCATCTCTCCCCCAAATTCCCACCTGGTGGAAAATAATTTATTTTTCCTCTTATTCCCTGTTCTGGTGAAAGAACCCTAACCTGATATTTTAACTGTTGCTTTTGTCTACAGATGCTGTTTGACTTGCTGAGTTTTTCCAACATTTTTGAATTGATTTTAAGTTCTCAGCATCTGTACTTTTCTGATTTTCATTCTGATGATATTTAGTTTTAAAATAGAGATGGAGGCAAAAATAAGCATACCATAAATTCACAAAATCATCCTCAACAACTTCCAGTTATAAAAGAAGGCATTTGCTCTTTTAAAAAGGCCATTATTTCTTTCAAAGCACCAAAAGGGAATATTTTCTTTGCAAGAGCAGACTGCCACACCATAGTGCAAGAGTATGCTTTTTTTTTTAATTAAGTGTCATCGGTTTGTGATTTAACCTTCGTTATAAGGCAGCAATCTAGTTGATTCAAGTCCTACGTACAAAGTAGTACTTGGGTGGTTTACAGATGTGCTTTTATAATAATTTCACACCATCTAAGAAAAGCATTTCAGGATATTGACTAAGTATGGTTCTACTAAACAGGCTGTAATGTAAAACTAAATATCAAAGAAGTGTTTGCAACATCACATCATAGCTTGTGTCAGCTAAGTTGTCTCGTATAGAAACTCCTTCATAAAGCAAATGCAATTGCTTATTGTATGTAGTATCTGTGTGAAGTAATTTACAAAAGATGATGCTAAGCAACCCCAGAACAAACAGATCAAAGCTCCACAATCCCACCATATTCAAGTTAGTAAACAAACAGCTAACAGGAAGAGGCGCCCCAAGATTAAACTCGGCGTAACTGTGCAAAATAAAACAAAGCTTTAGCATCTGTAACTAAAGCTCAACGTATGTTTATTATCATAGTACGTATACCATATACAACCTTGAGATTTATCACCTTACAGGCAGCTGCAAAACAAAGAAACCCAATAGAACCCATTAAAGTAAGACCGTCAAACACCCAATGTGCAGAAAGGAAAACCAACAGTGTAACAATAAAAGTATGCAAATAACATTTAGAACAGAGCTTCATGAAAGTGAGTCCACAGCCAAGAAGCCAGTCACAGCCAATCCAGGAGCCCATTAGTTGCAGGCCACAGCTTCAGTTCAGCACTGAGACTAGTAAACCTCACAGAGCAGCGAGCTGAACACCGGCCCATCCCTCACCTTTCTCCCCACACCCTGACCTTCCCAATCTGACTTAGTGTTAAAATTGACCAAACCTCTGGGTGTTCCTTTCACTCAGACCTGCACTCTGCCATTGAGATATGCTCTTGGGCCCAGACCCCATGGGCTTGACTCTGCCTCACTTCAGTTCTGCCACTTTGAGTCGCCTCCAAGTCCACTCCAGCAATGGCCAAACATTGGCTCATTCCCCGCTCTCGAGCCCAGGCCCCACTGCCTTGTTCAGCCCGTACACGCCATGCCGCAACCATCCTGCACCTTCAAGACTTCAGTTCACACCGTAAGATTGCCAGGTCATGCTGACTGTTCAAAAGCTCAACTCCAAAAGGGATGTTACAGGCTATTGATTGCATGATGTTTTTGAGGGAAAAGTCTGAGTATAAAGTAGATAATAGTTGCGTTTGCTGCCAGCAAGTCGTCGCAGTGCTTCACCAACACCATCTTAAACAAAAGTTTCTTCTTAATCAGGATTGGGTTTAATATCACCAGCATATGTCGTGAAATTTGTTAACTTAGCAGCAGCAGCACAATGCAATACATAATAATATTTTTTAAATATATTAAATCAATTACAGCAAGTATATAAATGTATATTAAATAGCTAAATTAAAAATAGCGCAATAACAGAAATAATGAAAGAGGGGTAGTGTTCATGGGTTCAATGTCCATTTAGGAATCGGATGGCAGAGGGGAAGAAACTGTTCTTGAATCCCTGAGTGTGTGCCTTCAGGCTTCTGTACCTTCCCTCCTGATGGTAACAACAAGAGGAGGGCACGTCCTGGATGATGAGGGTCCTTAATGACGGACACCGCCTTTCTGAGGCATCGCTCCTTGAAGAGGTCTTGGATACTATGGAGACTAGTACCCAAGATGGAGCTGACTAATTTTACAACTTCCTGTAGCTTCTTTCGATCTTGTGAAGTTGCCCCACCAGACAGTGATGCAGTCTGTCAGAATGCTCCCCGCGGTACATCTGTAGAAATTTTTGAGTGTCTTAGGTGACAAACCGAATCTCCTCAAACTCCTAATGAAACATAGCCACTGTCTTCCCTTCTGTATAGCTGCACCAATATGTTGGGACCAGGTTAGATCCTCAGAAATCTTGACTCCCAGGAGCTTGAGGTGGTTCACCTTAAACCATTTCTCACTAATGAGTGATCCATCTTAGGCAACTTTTGAAGCTCCCACTAATATAGAAACCAGTTTTCACCAATTCATTTCAATCTGCAATGAAATGCCAAGTGCAATGGGCACCACAACACTACACCCCTGACAATATCTGAACCATTGTCTTAAAGAAACAAGGTCAATTCAAGAACACAAGAGTTTTGACAGATGCTGGAGATCCAGAATAACACTCTCAAAATCCTGGAGAAGCTCAGCAAGTCAGGACACATCAACGGAGAGGAATAAGGAGTTGACATTTCAGGCAGAGACCCTTCGTCAGGACAGTACAACTACAACAGTGGCTTATACCAACGTGGACAATTGCCGAAGAGTTTCAAAGATGCTGAACAAGACCCTTTCATCTGTGTCGCCACCCACTTCTAATTAAATTTGCTGCGATACTACACTGATTGGCCTATTCTCAAATAATAATGAGGCAGCCTACAGAGAAGTCGTCAACACCCTGACATAGTGGTGTCAAGAAAACAACCTCTTCTCTCCCTCAATGTTGCAAAAACAAAAAAACAATGTGGTTGTGGACTACAGGAGGAATGGAGACAGGCTAACCTCTACTGACATCAATGGATCTGGGTTTGAGAGGGTGAACAGCTTTAACCGAGGATCTCAAGTGGTCTGTACATACAGGCGGCTGAAGAAGTTTGGTATCGGCCCCCAAATCCAAAGAACTTTCTACAGGGGCACAATTGAGAGCATCCTGAAAGGCTGCATCACCACCTGGTACAGGAACTGTATTTCCATCAATCGCAAGACTCTGCAGAATGGTGTAGACAGCATAGCGCATGTGTAAA
This sequence comes from Mobula hypostoma, assembly GCF_963921235.1. NCBI lineage: Eukaryota > Metazoa > Chordata > Chondrichthyes > Myliobatiformes > Myliobatidae > Mobula > Mobula hypostoma. Next base: position 5,135,460 of record NC_086119.1, on the reverse strand, counting down.
TGTGAACTTCCCACTATTCAAGACATTTACAAAGACAGGTGTGTAAAAAAAGGACCGAAGGATCACTGAGGACCCAAGCTACCCCAACCACAAACTGTTCTAGTTGCTACCATCCGGGAAGCAGTACCACAGCATAAAAGCCAAAACCAACAGACTCTGGGACAGCTTCTTCCACCAGAGCATCAGACTGATTAATTCATGCTGACACAACTATATTTCTGTGTTATATTGTTGTACATACTACTTATTATAATTAGAAATTGCACATTTAAACAGACAGGTTGGCAGAGGGGGCAGGGTGGCTCTGTTGGTGAGGAATGAAATTCAGTCACTTGCGAAGGGGGACATAGAATCAGGAGATGTGGAGTCAGTATGGATAGAACTGAGAAACTGTAAGAGCAAAAAGACCCTGATGGGAGTTATCTACAGGCCCCCACGCAGTAGCCTGGATATAGGGTGCAAGTTAAATCAAGAGTTAAAATTGGCATGTCACAAAGGTAATTCTACAGTTGTTATCGGGGATTTCAACATGCAGGTAGACTGGGAAAATCAGGTTGGTACTGGACCCCAAGAAAGGGAGTTTGTGGAATGCCTCAGAGATGAATTCTTAGAGCAGCTTGTATTAGAGCCTAGCAGGGAGAAGGCAATTCTGGATTTAGTGTTGTGTAATGAGCCAGATTTGATAAGGGGACATAGAACATAGAATAGTACAGCACATTACAGGCCCTTCGGCCCACAATGTTGTGCCGACTCTCAAACCCTGCCTCCCATATAAGCCCCCACCTTAAATTCTTCCATATACCTGTCTAGTAGTCTCTTAAACTTCACTAGTGTATCTGCCTCCACCACTGACTCAGGTAGTGCATTCCATGCACCAACCACTCTCTGAGTAAAGAACCTTCCTCTAATATCCCCCTTGAACTTCCCACCCCTTACCTTAAAGCCATGTCCTCTTGTATTAAGCAGTGGTGCCCTGGGGAAGAGGCGCTGGCTATCCACTCTATCTATTCCCCTTATTATCTTGTACACCTCTATCATGTCTCCTCTCATCCTCCTTCTCTCCAAAGAGTAAAACTCGAGGTAAAGGAGCCATTAGGAGGTAGTGACCATAATATGATAAGTTTTAATCTACAATTTGAGAGGGAGAAGGGAAGATCGGAAGTGTCAGTATTACAGTTGAACAAAGGGGACTATGGACCCATGAGGGAGGAGCTGGCCAAAGTTGACTGGAAAGATAACCTAGCAGGGATGACAGTGGAACAACAATGGCAGGTACTTCTAGGAACAATACAGAAGGTGCAGGATCAGTTCATTCCAAAGAGCAAGAAAGATTCTAAGGGGAGTAAGGGGCGACCGTGGATGACAAGGGAAGTCAAGTTCAGTATAAAAATAAAAGAGAGGAAGTATAACATAGCAAGGATGAGTGGGAAGCCAGAGGATTGGGAGACTTTTAAGGAGCAACAGAAGATAACTAAAAAGGCAATACGGGGGGAAAAGATGAGGTACGAAGGTAAGCTAGCCAAGAATATAAAGGAGGATAGTAAAAGCTTCTTTAGGTATGTGAAGAGGAAAAAATTAGTTAAGACCAAAGTTGAGCCCTTGAAGACAGAAACAGGTGAAATTATTATGGGGAACAAGGAAATGGCAGACGAGCTGAACAGGTACTTTGGATCTGTCTTCACTAGAGAAGACACAACAATCTCCCAGATGTAATAGTGGCCAGAGGACCTAGGGTAACAGAGGAACTGAAGGAAATTTGCATCAGGCAGAAAATGGTGTTGGGTAAAATGATGGGATTTGACACGTGGATTGACACGTGGAATTATGATGTTGTAGCAATTAGTGAAACTTGGCTACAGGAGGGGCAGGACTGGCAGCTTAATATTCCAGGGTTCCGATGTTTCAGATGTGATCGAGGCAGAGGAATGAAAGGTAGGGGAGTAGCATTGCTTGTTAGGGAAAATATTACAGCAGTGCTCAGGCAGGACAAATTAGAGGGCTTGTCTACTGAGTCCTCATGGGTGGAGCTGCAAAACAGGAAAGGTATGGCCACATTAGTGGGATTGTATTACAGACCACCCAATAGTCAACGAGAATTGGAAGAGCAAATCTGCAGAGAGATAGCGGGCAACTGCAGGAAACATAAAGTTGTGGTGGTAGGGGATTTTAATTTTCCATACATTGATTGGGACTCCCATACTGTTAGGGGTCTAGATAGTTTAGAGTTTGTAAAATGTATTCAGGAAAGTTTTTTAAATCAATATATAGAGGGACCAACTAGAGGGGATGCAATATTGGATCTCCTGTTAGGAAATGAATTAGGGCCAGTGACAGAAGTCTGTGTAGGGGAGCACTTTGGTTCCAGTGATCATAACACCATTAGTTTCAACTTGATCATGGACAAGGATAGATCTGGTCCTAGGGTTGAGGTTCTGAACTGGAAGAAGGCCAAATTTGAAGAAATGAGAAAGGATCTAAAAAGCGTGGATTGGGACGGGTTGTTCTCTGGCATGGATGTGATCGGTAGGTGGGAAGCCTTCAAAGCAGAAATTTTGAGAGTGCAGAATTTGTATGTTCCTGTCAGGATTAAAGGCAAATTGAATAGGAATAAGGAACCTTGGTTCTCAAGGGATATTGCAACTCTGATAAAGAAGAAGAGGGAGTTGGATGACGTGTATAGGAAGCAGGGAGTAAATAAGGTGCTTGAGGAGTATAAGAAGTGCAAGAAAATACTTAAGAAAGAAATCAGGAGGGCTAAAAGAAGACATGAGGTTGCCTTGGCAGTCAAAGTGAAGGATAATCCAAAGAGCTTTTACAAGTATATTAAGAGCAAAAGGATTGTAAGGGATAAAATTGGTTCTCTTGAAGATCAGAGTGGTCGGCTTTGTGCGGAACCAAAGGAAATGGGGGAGATCTTAAATAGGTTTTTTGCGTCTGTATTTACTAAGGAAGCTGGCATGAAATCTATGGAATTGAGGGAATCAAGTAGTGAGACCATGGAAACTGTACAGATTGAAAAGGAGGAGGTGCTTGCTGTCTTGAGGAAAATTAAAGTGGATAAATCCCCGGGACCTGACAGAGTGTTCCCTCGGACCTTGAAGGAGACTAGTGTTGAAATTGCAGGGGCCCTGGCAGAAATATTTAAAATGTCGCAGTCTACGGGTGAAGTGCCGGAGGATTGGAGTGTAGCTCATGTTGTTCCGTTGTTTAAAAAAGGATCGAAAAGTAATCCGGGAAATTATAGGCCGGTGAGTTTAACGTCAGTAGAAGGTAGGTTATTGGAGGGAGTACTAAGAGACAGAATCTACAAGCATTTGGATAGACAGGGGCTTATTAGGGAGAGTCAACATGGCTTTGTGCGTGGTAGGTCATGTTTGACCAATCTGTTGGAGTTTTTCGAGGAGGTTACCAGGAAAGTGGATGAAGGGAAGGCAGTGGATATTGTCTACATGGACTTCAGTAAGGCCTTTGACAAGGTCCCACATGGGAGGTTAGTTAAGAAAATTCAGTCGCTAGGTATACATGGAGAGGTGGTAAATTGGATTAGACATTGGCTCAATGGAAGAAGCCAGAAAGTGGTGGTAGAGAATTGCTTCTCTGAGTGGAGGCCTGTGACTAGTGGTGTGCCACAGGGATCAGTGCTGGGTCCATTGTTATTTGTCATCTATATCAATGATCTGGATGATAATGTGGTAAATTGGATCAGCAAGTTTGCTGATGATACAAAGATTGGAGATGTAGTAGACAGTGAGGAAGGTTTTCAGAGCCTGCAGAGGGACTTGGACCAGCTGGAAAAATGGGCTGAAAAATGGCAGATGGAGCTTAATACTGACAAGTGTGAGGTATTGCACGTTGGAAAGACAAACCGACGTAAAACATACAGGGTTAATGGTAAGGCACAGAGGAGTGCAGTGGAACAGAGGGATCTGGGAATACAGATACAAAATTCTCTAAAAGTGTCATCACAGGTAGATAGGGTCGTAAAGAGAGCTTTTGGTACATTGGCCTTTATTAATCCAAGTACTAAGTATAAGAGCTGGAATGTTATGATGAGGTTGTATAAGGCATTGGTGAGGCCGAATCTGGAGTATTGTGTTCAGTTTTGGTCACCAAATTACAGGAAGGATATTAATAAGGTTGAAAGAGTGCAGAGAAGGTTTACAAGGATGTTGCCGGGACTTGAGAAACTCAGTTACAGTGAAAGGTTGAATAGGTTAGGACTTTATTCCCTGGAGTGTAGAAGAATAAGGGGAGATTTGATAGAGGTATATAAAATTATGATGGGTATAGATAGAGTGAATGCAAGCAGGCTTTTTCCACTGAGGCAAGGGGAGAAAAAAACCAGAGGACATGGGTTAAGGGTGAGGGGGGAAAAGTTTAAAGGGAACATTAGGGGGGCTTCTTCACACAGAGAGTGGTGGGAGTATGGAATGAGCTGCCAGACGAGGTGGTAAATGCGGGTTCTTTTTTAACATTTAAGAATAAATTGGACAGATACATGGATGGGAGGTGTATGGAAGGATATGGTCCGTGTGCAAGTCAGTGGGACTAGGCAGAAAATGGTTCGGCACAGCCAAGAAGGGCCAAAGGGCCTGTTTCTGTGCTGTAGTTTCTATGGTTCTATGGGACTGAAGGCTGATAAATCCCCAGGGCCTGATGGTCTGCATCCCAGGGTACTTAAGGAGGTAGCTCTAGAAATCGTGGACGCATTGGTGATAATTTTCCAATGTTCTATAGATCCAGGATCAGTTCCTGCGGATTGGAGGGTAGCTAATGTTATCCCTCTTTTTAAGAAAGAAGGGAGAGAGAAAGCAGGCAATTATAGACCAGTTAGTCTAACATCAGTGGTGGGGAAGATGCTGGAATCAATTATAAAAGATGAAATAGCGGCATATTTGGATAGCAGTGGCAGGATAGGTCCGAGTCAGCATGGATTTACGAAGGGGAAATCATGCTTGACTAATCTTCTGGAATTTTTTGAGAATGTAACTATGAAAATGGACAAGGGAGAGCCAGTGGATATAGTGTACCTGGACTTTCAGAAAGCCTTTGATAAGGTCCCACATAGGAGGTTAGTGGGCAAAATTAGAGCAAATGGTATTGGGGGTAGGGTACTGACGTGGATAGAAAATTGGTTGGCAATAGGAAACAAAGAGTAGGGATTAATGGGTCCTTTTCAGAATGGCAGGCGGTCACCCAGTGGGGTACCGCAGGGTTCAGTGCTGGGACCGCAGCTGTTTACAATATATATTAATGATTTAGATGAAGGGATTAAAAGTAACATTAGCAAATTTGCAGATGACACAAAGCTGGGTGACAGTGTGAAATGTGAGGAGGATGTTATGAGAATGCAGGGTGACTTGGACAGGTTGGGTAAGTGGGCAGATGCAGTTTAATGTAGATAAATGTGAGGTTATCCACTTTGGTGGCAAGAACAGGAAGGCAGATTACTATCTGAATGGTGTCAAGTTAGGAAAAGGGGAAGTACAATGAGATCTGGATGTCCTTGTTCATCAGTCACTGAAAGTAAGCATGCAGGTACAGCAGGCAGTGAAGAAAGCTAATGGCATGTCGGCCTTCATAACAAGGGGAGTCGAGTATAGGAGCAAAGAGATCCTTCTGCAGCTGTACAGGGCCCTGGTGAGACCACACCTGGAATATTGTGTACCGTTTTGGTCTCCAAATTTGAGGAAGGACATTCTAGCTATTGAGGGATTGCAGCGTAGGTTCACGAGGTTAATTCCCGGGATGGCGGGACTGTCATATGTTGAAAGATTGGAGCAACTGGGCTTGTATACACTGGAATTTAGAAGGATGAGAGGGGATCTGATTGAAACATATACATGTAAGATTATTAAGGGATTGGACACGCTAGAGGCAGGAAACATGTTCCCGATGTTGGGGGAGTCCAGAACCAGAGGCCACAGTTTAAGAATAAGGGGTAGACAATTTAGAACGGAGTTGAGGAAAAACTTTTTCACGCAGCGGGTTGTGGTTCTGTGGAATGCTCTACCTCAGAAGGCAGTGGAGGCCAATTCTCTGGATTCTTTCAAGAAAGAGTTAGATAGAGCTCTTAAAGATAGCGGAGTGAAGGGATATGGGGAGAGAGCAGGAAAAGGGTACTGATTATGGATGATCGGCCATGATCACAGTGAATGGTGGTGCAGGCTCGAAGAGCTGAATGGCCTACTCCTGCACCTATTGTCTATTGTCTAAACAGAGACATACTGTAAAGATTTTTACTCCTTATGTATATGAAGGATGTAATTAATAAAGTTAATTCAATTCAATCATCGTCAAGTGACGCAAGTACTGCTGAATGGCACTAACTCACCAATAATCATCTCACTGAGTTCTTCCTGGATCAATTGTTCTAGGTCTTAGTTGAGCTGTGGTGCAAACATGGGTAAAAGGGTTACATTTCAAACATGAATGACAAGCGATTGTGCTAACTTCAAGGCAATGTGGCACCCCAAGTACTGTATAATTAATGCTGCTGGGAATTACAATGAAAGTTCATCTACTGATTGGAATTGTACATAGGGAACAGAAAGACATGCCATGTTGTTGATTGAATTGAATCATCATAGCCCATCCCCAGATAAGTTCTTCAAATCACGGTGTAGGTCTACGAGTCTTCAGCTGACTCATAAATACCAAGAAATTGAGATGTTTGCTGATAATACCAATAGTGCTCAGTTCCCTTCGAAGCTCCTCAGAAAATGAAAAATATTAAAATCTGCGTGAAACAAGACCTGGATAATACTCAAAACAGAATTCTGACCAGCTCCCCTTGATGTTCATCAGTGCCAAATTTGCCAAATTCTACCCCAGCAACTTCAGTGACAGGGGCATTACCATTGACCAGAAGTTTAGACTTCAACCACATTAACAATGTGACTGCAAGTCCAAGGCTTCATGTTTTGTGGCTACTAACTCAACTGCTGAAGCCCCACAACTATAATGGCATAACTCTCCAAATGCATGTTCACGTGCACTCCAACACTGTTTAAAAAGTTTGACAACACCCAGTACAGAGGAGCTTGCTAGATGTACATCAAAGAGCTCTTCAAGCACACTTCTGCTTTTGGACTCTACCTAGCACAGGTGTAAGGGGGAAAAATAGAAAGAAGCAAACAAATCTGCACATTTCCCATCAATCAAAGTCCTGGATCTCCTTATCTATCACCAATATGGGACGACCACAAGGTCACGGGGAGAACATACAAACTCCTTACTGACAGTGGGGGAATTGCAGACAGCAGATCTTACAGCTGGCCCTGTTAGAAAGTTACACTAACACCCCCCCCCGCATCCATAATGAGACGCTGAAAGTAAGTTGGGAAGGAATTCTGAGAGTAAAAGAGGTGAAAGAAAGAACAGGAGATGCCTGCACTCTGTTGATAAGTCAGTGATTTTATTTGCCCTAAATGAATCAACACTGTGGAAAACAAGAGTTAACAACTCAGTAAAGGAATGCCCACCATGCAACTTAAAATTACTAAATCAGAATCAGATTTATTATCACTGGCACGTGAGCTTGAAATTTGTTAACTTAGCAGCAGCAGTTCAATGCAATACATAATATAGCAGAGAGAAAAAAATAAATAAAGTAATAATAATAAATAATCAAGTAAATCAATTACAGTGTACACATATTCAATAGATTTTTTAAAACATGCAAAAACAGAAATACTGTATATTAAAAAAGTGAGGTACTGATATATAGCCTATGAGAATGTCTGTCAACTGCAAAGAAGCAGAATTATCATATCTCACACTTTTCTTATAACAATTCTCAACCAAATTTGTTAAAATTCACTCAAAACAAAATTACACATTTCAGCAAGGTGGTAGAAGACAGTAGAATGCCATTATTCAGGTTCCCCATATAGGAACTGCTGTAAACATATCAAAAACACTTAGCCATAGAATCTTCTAGCTGTCAACACCTAGTTTTACAGAGTATGAATAGTACTTTTATATTAGGACTTCATGGCAAAAGAAAGCAACTGCAAAAGTGAACTGATGAGAGCATTTTCAAGAGATTAGGAGAAAATAAGGACTTTTAGCAAAAACTGTTTACTCCCAAAAAAAAGTTGATCAAAATCATTAATACAAGAAATAAACAAAAATCAAATCCTCCAAGTTCAAAGTAAATTTATTATCAAAGTACATATACTACTTTTAGATAAATTTTCTTGCAACCATTTACAATAGAACAAAGAAATACAACACAATCAATGAAAAACACACAGACACTAACAAACAATGTGCAAAAGATGACAAATTGCAAATATAAAAAACATCAAATAATAAATAATACTGAGAAAATGCTTTGTAGAGGTTTTGAAATTGAGTCCTTAGGTTGTGGAATCAGTTCAGAGTTGAGGCGAGTGAAGTTATCCACACTGGTTCAGGAGCCTGATATTTGAAGAGTAATAACTGTTCCTGAACTTGGTGGTGTGGGACCTAAAGCTCCTGTACCTCCTTCCTGATAACAGCAATGAGAAAAGAGTATGGTCTGGATATTCATAAAATATTCATAAAGAAACATGATATTTCTTTTGACTCTTGGTTTGTAAATGGCAAATAGATGTTAATCCGGTCAAGTGCAAGGTGTGTGGTTTGTCTGCCTTCATCAATCGGGACATAGTGTATAAATGTTGTCAAGTTATTTTGCAGCTGTAGAAAACTTTGGTTAAACTTTAGTCGGAGTATTTTGTGTAGCTCTGGTCACCTGCAGATGTGGATGCTGCGAAAGAGGGTCACTAGTGTATTGCTTGGAGTGGAGTGTATTAACTATAAAAAGATGTGGGACAAGCTGGGATTGTTTTCTCTGGAGGCTGAGCAGCACCCTGATACAAGTATATAAAATTATGACAGGCATAGATTGTGTAGGTAGCTTCTCCCCACATGGTGAAAATATCAAATAGAAAGGTACAGGTTTAAGATGACAAAATGAAAATGAGGCATGGTGTTTTTTTAAACACACACACACGTGGTAAATGCCAGAAAGGGATGCCAGAGGAGGTAGTATATACAGATAAGACATCAACATTCAAAGTGTATTTAGGCAGATACAGAAACAGGCAGGAAATAGAGGATTATGAGCCATGTTAAAGCAGGTGGGATTATTTGCATTGGTTGCATGGTTGGTGCAGGCATGATGGGCCGAAGGGTCTGTTCCTGTTCTCTACTGTTTTATGTAGTTTCAGGATGATCGAGTTATTATTGCCCAAGCAAGCCTTCAATTGCTCCTTGCTCTATACTTTAGTATTACATGGTAACTCAAGTAAGCTGAAAATGTGGGAGCACAAATTAAAAAGCTACAGGTATCACTGTGTCCAAGGGGTATACTGTAATTAAAAAGGAAGATCATCACCACCAAGTGATGGCAAACATGATTGACTGCTGTTGGAACTGTCATTGTAACACTGTAGGCAGCCTGGTCAAATGGAAGATGACCAAGGGGTAAAGTAAATTTTTGTACAGGAGCCTGAAAACACGTACAGTATTCAACGTTTCAGGAACAGCTTCTTCCCCTCTGCCATCAGATTTCTGAACAGTCCATGAACCCGTGAACACAAACTCACTATTCCTCTTTTTGCACTATTTATTTATTTTAATAAGTTTAGAGTAATTTATGTCTTGCACTGTACTGCTGCCACAAAACAACAAGTTTCACAACATACCAGTGAGTTTAAAGTCACATTAAAACCACAGTCATGTAATAGCTTTTTGGTAAATACAACCAAAACTTTAATTGCAGAAAAAAAGAAAATGGGACAACCCCAATCAGTACATCAGGATGTTTTGCAAGTCGCATAAAATGATCCAAGTTCAAAACTTTACAAGTTATACTTGCTTTATCCCAGATCTGTAAAAAGGTATTAATCTTAATCTGACTTTCATTAATGACTATTAATGCTTTCAAATGCAGGATTCATCTGGAGTTTCCGTTTGTTTTTGGCCATATAAACAATTCTTATGCAAAAAAAATCTGGAAATTAGAGAAATCGAATGAACTTCTTCTAATGCAATGCAACATGTTAAACGTGTAAGTATGTTCAAGCTTCTTTGAATGGGTCTCGCATCAGCGCAATTCTAAAATGTAATACTATATTATGTGGTTTCCAAAACTACAGTTCAGGTTTACTCCATTAACCCAAAAACTCAGACTTCAAAGAAATATAAACATTTCGCTATATCAACTCCTCCTCCACATAATCTGTTTACTGAGGACAAGCAGCAGCACCAAGAATGAGTTAACAAAATAACCAAAGCTAAGTGAAACAAGGATGTATTAGCTCGCACAGATTTTTGTTTACTGGATCTCTAAATATTTCACAAAAGGAAGTCAGAGTGATTTCAATGCTGGGTTGAATACCAATGGGAAATATCAATAGGCGAAGTCACATCCACAATTGACTATTGTTTGACGCATTTACCAGCAGCTGAGTTTCTGGTCTGAAAAGTTTCACAGCTCCCTTCATTAGAATACAACTGTCTCCTTCCTCAGAAATAAATAAGTCACATATTAAATTTATCGCAAATATAGATGCCACAAGACATGTACATAAAAGATCCCTAACTTTGAAATACTTCAGGTCAAAATAAAATGAAATTATTTAACACTATATTGACCAGAACATGTTGTACAGTAATGACCTAGACGGATTAACTGGCCAGAAAACAAACCTATCTGTAATAACTGCTACTGAACGATCAGCCAAATTAACGGCAATAATTGGAGAGTGAGCTCAGCTCAGACACACAAGTTGAGAAGCAGCCAGACCATTGCCTTGAAGGACAATGGGGAACTTGTAGGGCCATTCTTGATAACCAAGATATGATTGACCAAATAGATTTCTTCATTCCTAATTATCATTACCTTGATTATGGTGCACAGAAATGCAAGTTATCAAACACCTCTTCCATAACAGTGATCCCCAATTTAACAAGACCTTTAATGTTGTTTCACCAGATATATCCTATCAATGCTTGTTTTTCGCACTGTATAAAAAAAATCATAATACTTCCAGCTCTTGACAAAATATCTATTAATTTTAGTGCTCAACTTTCTAATGAGCTTCGACCCATGTCACTCCTTTTCACTGGCCAAGATTCCTTTACTGTTCTATTATCTTCATTTTAAATAGTTTGTCACTGACACACTGTACATGTCACAAGTTCAAATGAGCTTTTCACTAAATAATAAGCTATTCTCACTACGTAGAATGGAACTACAAAAGGTCATTCACATTTGAGGTATGGAAGAGGTGTTTGACAAGTTGGTATTTTTGTGCAACATAATCAAGGTAAAGAATATAGAACATCACACCATAATTAGAAATGAAGAAATCCATTTGCTCCACTTTATTTGCAAGAGAAAGATTGTTTTTATTTCTGTAGTTTAGTTGGAAATATTAATGAGGTGTTTAGAAATTCTAGGACTTGTTATTAGGACAGCAGCTCTTCTTTGTATAATAACCCCACTTTCTTATTCAGAATTTTCCCTCTTTCTTTCTGGTCTAAATGAAGGGTCTCGGCCCAAATTGTTGATTCCTCCTCCATAGATGCTGCCTGACCTGCTGAGTTCCTCCAAAATATTGTATGTGTTACCTTCAAATACCAGACATAATTTTGGGGTCTGCAGATGACAACACAGGAATGACGTAAATTCAGATAAGGATATCACAACTCCAGGCAGCCATACGGAGAACGGTAATATGGACAGACATAAAAATTAACCAAGCAGTATTAGGCAATACATTTTTGTAAGTGATATAGATTTGTGTATTTAAACCCACATCCTAACGTTATATATTTCAGTGTGTACCAAGCACAAATGTTTACTCTGTCCTGACAGATTTCACATTTATCAAAAATACTAACTTTTTAATTTTACTAAATTTCAAATGTTAGTAGTAGAAAAAATAAATGTTAAAGTAAAAAAATATTTAGTAAAGTATGCAAAACACAATAATCAAAGTGTGTGTTTGGCAACATGCTCATTTTTAACATTGCTATTGAAACTTCATTTTAAGTTTACTTCAGGTTTTAATTTTACTTTGGATTCTACAATGTTTTATCACTGGAACTGCTTAATTAAGATTGCCTAACAGGAATAATAGTGAATGGCAGTTTGAACAAAACTGTAAACTTTACACTTCTCATCAGTTTTGTCAGTTAATCACCTTGGCCCCTTTCAAAATATCTTGCCTGTCGCATTTTCTAAGGCAAACAACAGGAATTCTGCAGATGCTGGAAATTCAAGCAACACACATCAAAGTTGCTGGTGAACGCAGCAGGCCAAGCAGCATCTATAGGAAGAGGCGCAGTCGACGTTTCAGGCCGAGACCCTTCGTCAGGACTAGTCTCGGCCTGAAACGTCGACTGCGCCTCTTCCTATAGATGCTGCTTGGCCTGCTGCGTTCACCAGCAACTTTGATGTGTGTTGCTTGCATTTTCTAAGGGAAAGCTTTAGGCTACTCATGCATGGGCTGAAATTGCAAAATACCAACTCTATAATGCAGTTAACTAACCAAATTTAATATAGAGTTAGACAATGTGGCAATAAAATCCCAGTGACCAGCTTCAAGAAGGCCTTCAAACAACATTTTCTTTCAAGAGTATATCTGAACTTCCCAAAGGTATCAATATTTTAATGCGTGTCATTACATCAGAGTTAGAAGTGCCAGTTGAATTTTGGATAAATATGAGAACAGAACACAAATGTTCCTCATTTTGAGAAGAAAACTGAAGTAAAATATTCTCAACTTCACTTAAACAAGCCAAAATAAACGTTTACTAGAGCAGCAGAGTCATGTGGTTTTGGTACACAATCAAAACAATTCTAAATGTAATCCTGCTAAAGCTTATCAATAAATCAAATAAACTTAAAGACACAACGAAAAGCGTTCCATTTTCAACCTTACAATCAAAAGATACAAGTGTGTACTACACACAATAATCCACTGATTCACTGGGACAACAGCGATTAATACTTAGCCCTTTCCCCTTCAATGTGTGGCACATAATGGGTTTGAAATTTTTTTTTGGTCTCCATTTCTAGCTTGCCTTGGGTGGGGGCTGAGCTAAGATTTGGTAATCTTCATGTTGGCTCCTAATCACAATTATTTTGCTTCTTTATGTAGGCAAAATAAATGTGATTAGTAACCTTTCTATGCTACTGTAGCCCTCTTACCAGGGCTCAAATACAAACTTGGCTTGTTAGCTAAATCTGCTAACAGCCACGTGACTCAGCGGTGAGAAGACCACTTTTCGTTAACAATATACGCCTAGGGCCAGTATGATTTGGGGTTCAACCAAACAGGAAAGTTGGGATGTTTCAATTAAGGAACATTGATTGTAGCAATAGCTATGTAAATACTGCTCCATGCAAAGTTATTGTCCGCCAGAAAATTTACAAATCCTACACCACCATAAAATTATAAAGATAAATATTTACTGAATTTACAATTACAGAAAAAAATAGAAGAAAAATAAAAGGCCTCATTACAGTTAAACCAGGCCAATGTGCACATAAATGTTGGAGCTCATTTCTGGAGTAGTCAGGGGTGTATTGCTTTACTCATGCATAGGAGCCACAGTCTGTGTGAAAACATCCACCACAGCCCAAACTTCCTCAAAGACCATCTCAAATAAACTGGCTCTCTCAGGAGTATTGGGCCTCCCTACTTGGAGGTATTCATCTGCACAAAGCACTTCTTACAATGGCAACTCTCCTTTGAATGGCATTATGCAGCATTTTCCCTTGTATCCCCTCAGCAGCTCCAACCCCCCCCCCAAAAAAAAGACACCAAACCAGACTACTGTCCTTCAGAAATCTGATCCTGCCCAGCTCTCTCAAATCTTCCACTGGGCAGAAAGTTACAATTAGCTGACACAACATTCCTAAGTTGGACAACATGGTTCCTTATCTCTAGCCAAAGCCAAAACACTCTTACCAGGACACACACAGAAAACTGCTAAAATAAAATGCTTCACAGCACAGCAGTAGAAATCTTAATCAGGTCATTATACTAGTTTCTTACAGAAATGAATAAATATCTCTGCCAGAATAGAGGTATCATATCTATTGAGTAGTACTTTTTGCTAATAAGCTATCGTATGTATTTATATTATATATTTTTTAATTATTTAGTTCTTTATATTATTGTGTGCGGGGTTTTTTTTGCACTGCATTGGATCTGGGGTAACAATTATTTTATCCTCCTTTACATTTGTGTACTGGAAACACAAAATGCTGCAGGAACCCAGCAGGTCACTCAGCAACCACGGAAAAGAATAAACAGTCAATGTTTCGGGCCATGACACTGAAGAAGGGATCCTCCAGCATTTTGTGTGTGTTGCTTTGAATCTTGTTTGCATGTGTTCCTGCTAATGACTCATGAATAAAATTGGAAATCTGTCATAAAAAGAAACTCTCTACCCACTCATTTCATCATTGCAAGGGACTTGTTAAGATTGCAACCCTCAATTAAATATTAGCAATATTAGGTATCTCCTTCTAAAGGACAACCTTGGAAAAGACGTGGAGAAAAGGCATCACTCCAAAAGAGAAAGAAAAATAGGGCCAGCGGGAAACAGCACAACGCAACCCAGCTCACAATATTCCATATATCTCATAGCAACTTCAGAGCAGAGGGTGAAAATGAGATGCCCCTCTGCCATTAAATGAGTTAAACAATCCAAGGTGCAGGGGGCTCAAAGCCAGAGAGTGAGAGAGAAGAAATGAACAATATGTTCAGATCTGCAGGGGGAAAAATATTATTTCCTGTTGACACCAGCATTTTCTTTGGCATATTAGCACCAATAACAGGAGGAATGCACTGTACAATTTCTGCACAATATCATTTGTTGCTTTCATTTGACAGGATTTAAAGATAAAGGCGAGATTGGTGTAAATTGCTTCCAGATTTAGGACAATGACTCCATAAAACAGACAAATGGTATATTAAGTTCAAAGTTTGCTGCCAAACTTTAAATTCCAGCTTACTCCTCAAGCCTGACTTTGTCAAAACTCTAGTCATTAAGACTTCTAATTGAGGTAGGTGAAATTAACTTTTAAAAAAATCACAACTGATAATTGATGAACTGAAAAAAAGAAGTACATAACAGCCAGCAGATTTTGCTGTTGCTTTTCCGGTTCCCAAACCTCAAGCTTTTCATTAGCAGCTTGGAACATCCAACTAAACACATGCAGACAGTATTCTGGTGCCACCTCTTGTTTAGTTACTGTACTGTAACTTTATATATTCAATAAAAATCGGCCCTCATAACTAAAATATATCAAGGTTTTAAGTTTCCTTTGTTGAAAGCAATATGCATTATAGTAGTAATAATGGACACTGCAACAACATTTCAGATTTCATTTGCATTCTTCACTATAGTAGAAAAAATTCTAGTAGTTACTAAATATGCATCATAAAACTGCTGGGGCTAATTTATAAAGATTAAAGATTTGCTTAATTTGATACATGTACATCAAAATATACAGTGAAATGTGTAACTTGCATCAACAGCTGAGGACGTGCTGGGAACAGCTCGCAAGTGACACCATGCTTCTGGCTTCAACATAGCATGCTCACAACTCACTAATTCTAACCTGTACGATTTTGGACTGTGGATGGAAACTGGAGCACCTGGAGGAAACCCACACGGTCATGGGGCGAATGTACAGATAGCTGTAGGAATTGAACCTGGGTCACTGGAGCTGTAAAGCATTACGCTAACCATACTACCATGCTGCCCCATGTATTGCAAATGAATATTTTTAAATGGAAGTAGTGCAAGTGAATGTCTTCAATTCCCCACTCAAATCAATTTCTTGTCCTATCCAACACTTCCTTGCTGAAACCTTTCTGAATTTTGGGCCATTCCAAGTTTGTGAAAGCAGTTAAATAAATATTAGTTTTTCTTCAGGTTGTCAGGTATTAAATATAATGCTGCATCAACTTTTCAAAGTTTACAGCATCTCTGACAAAAAAAGTTGTTCAATATCTGAATATAATGGCTCCATATGTCCTAGCAGCAGTGGGAATGCCTACCAGAGCCTCAGCACCACAGCAAAGGTACTGGCCAGAAATCCTGTACCTTACACACGACTCCCCATAGTCAAAGGAGGAAGAAACTCCAAAGGAAAAAACATTCCACAAACTGCTGCAGCTAGGTCAAAGTCATATGGCTAATCCCAGCAACATATTATCCAATAATCTGTCTTCACACATGCAATCATGTGGCCCAAGGAGATAAAATGAAAGAAAGATTGAAAGAACCAAGATTTTATGAATAAAAAACACTGAGTTCAATAAGAACTGGGTGAATATGGACCTCATTAAATTAAGTGAAGATGGCTTTTTGAAGGAGAAATGCTATGGCATTGCAAACCAAAAGCACATTTTGTTGACTTACCGTTCATCTTCTGTGCCAGGATGGAATATGCAGAAGATTGCCCATACAGAAAATAGTCAATGCTCACAAGAATCGATACTGTGTAATTTCTAGTCCTCATAAACGTTGGAAAGAAAGAAAGAAATGGCAACCTAACCTCACCTAGAATATAACAACACACACAAAATGCAGGAGGAACTCAGGAGGTCAGGCAACATCTATACAGTGTATGCAGGGGAATAAACCGTTGATGTGTTAAAAAAAAAATAGGGTCCTGACGAAGGGTCTCAGCCCGAAATGTCAATTGTTTATTCATTTCCATAGATGCTGCCTGATCTGTTGAGTTCCTCCAGCATTGTATGTGTATTGCTCAGGATTTTCAGCATCCATAGAACCTACTGTTTAAAACATGACAGATTCAATAGGGTCTTTTTCAGTAGTCAGGGTCTTTTAGTGGTTCCCAACCTGAGGTCCATGGACCCCTTGCTTAATGATATTGGTCTATGGCATTGAAAAGATTGGGAACCCCCTGCTTTAGATAGACAGGGCTTTTTCCACAAAGAGTAAAAGGTCAAATACTAGCGGGCATAGGTGAAAGAGAGAAAGGATAAGGGAGGTATGCAAGGCAAAAATTACCCCCCCCCCCAGAGATTGGTAGGTGCCTGAAACGCACTGCAATACTAGAAGCAGATTTAATAACAATATTTAAGAGACATTTAGACAGACAAATGAACAGGCATAGAGTAATACAGGCTGTGTGCAGGCAGATGGAATTAGTTTAAATTGGCATTGTGGTCATTGAAGAGATGGTGGGCCAAAAGCCCTGTACCTGCGCTACACTGTTCTACACACTGTGACAATTAATTTATCACACAATGACCAAAAAATCCATTGTAGGTTCATCAAAACTGCAAGAAGAATCTTCTGCTCTTCATTGCTGGCAGATAGACCAAGAAGAAAAACTTATTACTTTGGCCAAGAATAGAATCACTTGGTTAAAAAATCTGATTCAAGAAAAAATTCCATTTATTTCAACGCAATTTGTTCCAAATCAGGTTTTTACATTGTAAGAATTTGGTTGGCACAGTAGCGAATGCTTTACAGTGCCAGCATTTGGAGTTCGATTCCCAGCACTGTTTGTAAGGAGTTTGTATGTTCTCCCTGTAACCATGTGGGCTTTTTCCAGGTGTTCCATTTTCCTCCCACTTTCCTAAGACACACAGGTTCGTAAGTTGTGAACATGCTATACACTATTGGTGCCGGAAGCATGGTGGCATTTGTGACATCACAGCATTCCCTAGGACTCTGTTGGTCAATGGCACAAACAACACAATTCGTTGTATGCTTTGATGTACACGTGAAAAATAAAGCTGACCATTATCTTTATTATCGTGGAATGCAGTGAAATGAAAAATGAATTGAGAGATCACCTCTGAGAATTTTGTCAACATATTGTATGGACTGAAGTTTGCAATACAGTGGACTGCTTAATTAGTGAAAAGCAACATGAAGACATGAAGTTTCAGGAAAAATAAAGATGTCTTTAGTACTATACGTGCTAAGTTGAAGAGCAAAACATGCATGTGTTTGTTGCCCCTATATTTCTCTAAAAACTTATAACAAATAACATTATTCTGATGGTCCATGGCTATTTGAAAGCAAGAATCTTCTAACCTGTTTTGTGATTCTTAGCTCACCCTCCAGATACCCCATACAATATTTTGTAATCCTCGCACCATTATAAGTTGTTCTTTGGCTTAACAGCAAAGTGAAAAGGATCCAGAGAAGGTTCATGAGAATGATTACGGGAATGAAAATTTTAACGTATGAGGAGTGTTTGATGGCTCTGGGCCTGAATTCACTGGAATTTGGAAGAATGAGAGGGAAATCCCATGTTTCATATAATGGAGGAGTCTAGAGGTCACAGCCTCAGAACGGAGATAAGGAGGAATTTCTTTAGCCAGAGGATGGTGAATCTGTGGAATTTATTGCCATAGACAGCTGTGGAGACCAAATCATTAGGTATACTGTATTTAAAGTGGAGGCTGATAGGTTCTTGATGAGTAAGGGCGTCACGTCAAAGGTTACAGGGAGAAGGCAGGAGAATGAGTTTGAGCGGTATAATAAATCAGCAGGATCAAAAAGCAGAGCAGACTCGATGGGTCAAATGGCCTAATTCTGCTCCTATGTCTTATGGAAATTATCAGTGTCATGTTCAGTTGTCCAAATATTAGATTCCTTTCAAACAAAGATAGTTTCAGATCATTATTTGTTAGCCCAAGGTGGACATCGTATGTTCTTATGCTTTCAGAGGATCTGAATCTCCTTTTCTCAGATAATTGGACTGGGAATAACAGTGAGAGCATCTGAATTAAAAATAGTGCTGGATAGTAACCTGAGATGGATTGGCTGACTTAGGATTCTTCCTATTCCTATTAAGCCAAATAAACTATATTTTTATTTATTTTTTTATTTAGAAATATAGCACAGTAACAGGCCCTTCCAGCCCAATAAGCCTGCGCCATGTGACTAATTACAATTACAATTACACCCATGTGACTAATTAACCTTCTAACCCATCTGTATGACTTTGCAACGTGGCAGGAAACTGGAGCACTCAGAGGAAATCCATGCATTCACTGGCAGAACATACAAACTCCTCATAGAAGTTTACAGCAGAAATCTTTGATCTCAAAAGATTTTTTTTCTTTTTCTTTGGTCAATTTTCATACTTGAGTCAACCTCTGGCTTGACGAGACCATTCCAGGAAAAGTTTACAAGTTTTGTTAGTGTTTTCATTCTATTTGCCGAAGAGTAACCTTTATTGTGAAAGTCCCAACAACTTCACTCAAAGATCCTCAGAAAACCTAAAGATGAGCAACAGGATTTCCAGGACAGGAATTATTCCCAACTCTAAAACATTAATTATATGTCATTAAAGTATTTTCAGTCTCTAACATATTGTGCACCAAAGGATAAGACAATAAAGTGAATCTGAACTGCTTTCTGATGGGTAAAGCAATCAATTTTGGAAGCATACCTTGCAGCTAAGCAGCATTTCATTTTATTACATACCTCAAGGAGATCTTGTGACTTTCTTGTAAGAATGATGTAATGGTCTTTTGGAGGTCACCTGATGTAATTTTCCCGCCGATGTGAAGTCACGTGATATGTCCACCACGGGTATAAAAGGGAAGCCCCCTGGTGATGCAGTTAGGTTTTCCATCTAAAACGTTAGTCCGAGACTCCGTTCCGTTGCATATTTGCTTTATGACGCAGTTTCATTTTTAAAACGGAGTTTTACGTTCTATTGTAAGGTACGATAGTGCTGGACTGGCAGTTTACCCATTTCTGCCAGATTTGTTGATGTACTTTTTCAGTAGTATTGAAGAATGAAGACTTTATCGAAGTACAGGGCCTGAAGGATTAAGAGAAGTTGATATCGTTCGGCAATTTAACAAAGGATTGACCTTATTGAGTCTTCGTTGAAGAAGTAGCGACCTGCATCGAAGATAACTCCTGCCAAAAGAGCAAGGTAGTTCATGCAGGGTTTGCTCGCCAGAAGAAAGGTCAGTTGTTTTTAAGCCATTTATTTCCTTCATCGTGAATCCTTTGGACAGAACCAGCAGGAAAGTTGCGTCTATGAAGAAATCCTTCTCCAGAGAAGTCTCTCCCAATTGAATGTATAAATCTATTGGACTTCCGAATTTACCATTGTAAGAACTGTGTTTGACTTTACCGCTTTAAGAACTGTTTTCGCATTTATCGCTTTAACAACCAGTACTGAGTGGCGGTTTGTAGAGTTAATTTCCGATTAAGGTTTCCATTTGTTTTTTATTGTTTATCAGTGTTTAATAAATGTTTGGTTGTTTTTATATAACCTTACTCGATTGATATTCATTGTGGCCGGTTACGTAACAATTTGCATGTCTTCTTATTTCTTCTATTGGTTCTGTTTTCAGAACATTAGCAGCAACATAAATAGGCGGACTTTCTTTGCATCACCACCAGAGTACTATCATTTGGTCACCCCAGCTGAGTGTACTGGAAATTGGCTCGAGTGCTTTCAAATTGACTCCAAGGTAGACCACAGAGCAGATGGGATAAAAGCTAGCGGAAGGGAAGTGTTTCAGTGAAATTGACTAGCCAAGGAATTAATTATTAGAGAAATAAATATGAATTAAAACCAGCTGCATTTCAGTGCATTGCACTACATGATAGTTAGATGTGGTTACACATTCAAAGTTCCCAGAAGACAAGCTTCAAACTGAAAGGTGCCCCTGCAGGACACACATTATGGACAGCAACATTTTCACGAGATTAAGAAACATGACAGATATGGTGTGAAGAGAAGGGAGTACAAAGCAGGAACAGCATGAGACAGAGAAACACAGACAGACAGACAGATTGATTAATCAGATTAGCTTTATTTGTCACATGTACATCGAAATATACAGTGAAATGTGTTATCTGTATAAACAACCAACACATTCTGAGGATGTGCAGGGGAAGCCCACAAGTGTGGCCATGCTTCCTGCACCAACATAGCATGCCCACAGCTTACTAAACCATACATCTTTGGAACGTGGGAGGAAACCGGAGCACCCGGAGGAAATCCATGTGGTCACAGGAAGAATATACAAACGTCTTCCAGACAGCAGCAGGAATTTAATCCTGATCACTGGGACCGTAAAGCATTACACTAACTGATACATTACCAAAAGACACAAACAACTAAAGCAAAAATTGAGAAAACTGCAGGAAATCAATGGAAGAAACTACTCAGAGCTACACTGCCACATAAATATCCAAAATTTTAAAAAAGTTTAAAATAAAATCTGCAGGAACAACAGCATTTTGAGCATATTTTTGAAAAAATACTATTATGAAGACATGATTACTTTTACAATTGACATTGACACACCACAGAGATGTGTGCTTAGCCCACTGCTCTAATCTCTTTACACCCATGACTGTGTGGCTAGGCACAACTCAAATGCCATTAATAAATTTGCTGATGATACAACCATTATTGGCAGAATTTCAGATGGTGACGAAAACTGTAAAGATGAAGCCACACTCAGGTTGGAGGAACAACACCTTATATTCTGTCTGGGTAGTCTCCAACCTAATGGCATGAACACTGACTTCTCAAACTTCCGCTAATGCCCCACCTCCCCCTCGTACCCCATCCGTTATTTATTTATATACACACATTCTTTTTCTCTCTCTCTCTCCTTTTTCTCCCTCTGTCCCTCTCACTATACCCCTTGCCCATCCTCTGGGGTTTCCCCCCTCCCCCTTTTCTTTCTCCCTGGGCCTCCTGTCCCATGATCCTCTCATATCCCTTTTGCCAATCACCTGTCCAGCTCTTGGCTCCATCCCTCCCCCTCCTGTCTTCTCCTATCATTTTGGATCTCCTCCTACCCCTCCCACTTTCAAATCTCTTACTCACTCTTCCTTCAGTTAGTCCTGACGAAGGGTCTCGGCCCGAAACTTCAACTGTACCTCTTCCTATAGATGCTGCCTCGCCTGCTGCGTTCACCAGCAACTTTGATGTGTGTTGCTTGCATTTCCAGCATCTGCAGATTTCCTCGTGTTAGCAAGATACACCAGTTAATTGAATGGTGTCCTAGCAATAACTTTGCACACAATGTCAGAAAAACCAAAGAGCTGATTTTGGACTTCAGAAAGATCAAGACAAAGGAACACAAACCTATTCTCATAAGAGGGTTGAGAAGTGGAGAGAGTGAGCATTTTCAAATTCTTGGCTGTTAATATCTCTGAGGACCTAACCTGGATGCAACATATTGATGCAGCTATAAAAAAAGGTAAGCCAGCGGCTTATTTCATTAGAAAATTTGAAATTTCAGTTTGACAACTAAAACACTCAAAAACCTCAGCCTTCACCCTGCCTTGTGCAGCTGGATCCTGGACTTCCTGTCAGATTGCCGGCAGGTGGTAAGAATGGGCTCCCTCACCTCTGCCCCTCAGGGCTGTGTCCTAAGCCCCCTCTTTTCCTCTCTGTATACCCATGACTGTGTCGCCACCCACAGCTCCAATCTGCCAATTAAATTTACAGATGATGCTACATTGATTGGCCTCATCTCAAATAATAATGAGGCAGCCCACAGAGAAGAAGTCATCACCCTGACACAGTGGTGTCAAGAAAACAACCTCTCACTCAATGTCACAAAAACAAAGGAGCTGGTTGTGGACTACAGGAGGAATGGAGACAGGCTAAACCCTATTGACATCAATGGATCTGGAGTTGAGAGGGTGAACAGCTTCAAGTTCCTCAGTATACACATCACTGAGGATCTCACTTGGTCTGTACATACAGGCTGTATAGTGAAAAAAGGACAACAGTGCCTCTCTCACCTCAGATGGCTGAAGTAGTTCGGCATGAGTCCCCAGATCCTAAGGACTTCTTACAGGGACACAACTGAGAGCATCCTGGCTGGCTATACCACTGCCTGGTATGGGAACTGTACTTTCCTCAATCACAGGGCTCTGCAGAGAGTGGAGCGGACAGCCCAGCACATCTGTGGATGTGAACTACCCACTATTCAGGACATTGACAATGACAGATGGATAAAAGGTGCCCAAAGGATCTTTGGGGACCCGAGTCACCCCAACCACAAACTGTTCCAGCTGCTACCATCCGGGAAACAGCATCGCAGCATTAAAGCCAGGACCAACAGGCCCCAGGACAGCTTCTTCCACCAGGCCATCAGACTGATTAATTCACACTGACACAATTGTATTTCTAAGCTATATTGACTATTCTGTTGTACATCTTACTGTACATACTATTTATTACAAATTACTATAATTTGCACATTCAGACAGAGATGTAACGTAAAGATTTTTACTCCTCACGTACGTGAAGAATGCAAGAAATAAAGTCAATTCAATTCAATACAAATGTACCATGGAGAGCATTCTGACAAGCTGCATCATCATTTGGTATACGGGCTACTGCACAAGATCAAAGTAAATTGCAGAAACTTGTAAAATTAGTCAGCTCCATCATGGATGCTAGCCTCTGCAGTATACTTTATACTTATAATTTATACTTTATTGTCACCAAACAATTGATACTGGAACGTACAATCATCACAGTGATATTTGATTCTGCGCTTCCCGCTCCCTGGATTACAAATATTAAATATTAAAAATATTTAAAATAGTTAAAATTAGTAAATATTAAAAATTTAAATTATAAATCATAATGGAAAGTAAGGTCGTGCAAAAAAACCGAGAGGCAGGTCCAGATATTTGGAGGGTACGGCCCAGATCCCTTCAGCAGTCTTATCACAGTTGGAAAGAAGCTGTTCCCAAATCTGGCCATACAAGTCTTCAAGCTCCTGAGCCATCTCCCGGAGGGAAGAGGGACGAAAAGTCTGTTGGCTGGGTGGGTCATGTCCTTGATTATCCTGGCAGCACTGCTCCAACAGCGTGCGGTGTAAAGTGAGTCCAAGGATGGAAGATTGGTTTGTGTGATGTGCTGCGCTGTGTTCACGATCTTCTGCAGCTTCTTTCAGTCTTGGACAGGACAACTTCCATACCAGTTTGTGATGTACCCTAGAAGAATGCTTTCTACGGTGCATCTATAAAAATTAGTGAGGGTTTTAGGGGACAGGCCAAATTTCTTTAGTTTTCTCAGGAAGTAAAGGCGCTGGTGGGCCTTCTTGGCAGTGAACTCTTCTTGGTTGGACCAAGTCAGGTCATTTGTGATATTGACCCCGAGGAACTTAAAGCTTTTGACCTGTTCCACTTGCGCACCACCGATGTAACTTGGGTTGTGCGGTCCGCTACCCCTTCTGAAGTCAACAACCAATTCCTTCGTCTTGCTGACATTGAGGGATAGGTTATTGTCTTCGCACCATGCCACCAGGTTCTTAATTTCCTCTCTGTACTCAAACTCATCACTACCCAAGATACGGCCTACAATTGTTGTGTCATCAGTAAACTTATATATTGAGTTTGATGGAAACTTGGCTACACAATCATGGGTGTACAGTGAGTACAGCAGGGGGCTGAGTACACAGCCTTGTGGGGCACCGATGCTCAGAGTGATTATAGAGGAGAGCTTTTCCCCTATTTTTACAGCCTGGGTCCTGTCTGTGAGGAAGTTGAAGATCCAGCTGCAGATCTGAGTGCTAAGGCCCAGGTTCCGGAGCTTAGGAATCAGTTTATTTGGAATGATGATATTAAAGGCAGAGCTGTAGTCAATGAAAAGGAGCCTTACGTATGCGTCTTGATTCTCCAGGTGTTCTAAGGAGGAATGTAGGGCCAGAGAGATGGCATCTGCCATTGACCTGTTGCTCCAGTAGGCGAATTGCAAAGCATCGAGGTTGACCAGTAGGCTGTGGTTGATGTGTGCCATAACCAATCTCTCGAACCACTTCATAGCAATTGATGTCAGAGCCACAGGTCGATAGTCATTCAGGCATGCCACCTTGCTCTTCTTCCGCACCGGGATTATCGTTGCCTTCTTAAAGCACGAGGGGATCTTAGACTGAAGCAAGGAGCAGTTGAAGATGTCAGCAAACACTCCAGCTAGCTCGCTTGCACAAGCCCGGAGAACCCGTCCCGGGACGCCATCTGGGCCCGTCGCCTTCCTTGGATTTATCTTCTGGAAGGCCCTTCTAACGTCTTCCTCGGTGATGATGAATCTCGATGCCACCAGGTCCGATTCATCCAGAGGGAGCGGGACGCTCCTCTTCTGTTCAAATTTTGCGTAGAATACGTTAAGTTCATCAGGAAGAGAAGCGCCACAGTTATTGATATTCCCAGCCTTTTCTTTGCACCCAGTGATCTCATTTAGACCCTGCCATAGTCTACTGCCATCCCTCTGGTTAGCCTGGGCTTCCAACTTGGCTTGATATTGCCTCTTGGCACCCTTAATGGCTTTCCGGAGTTCACGCCTGGATTCCGTGTAGCAACTGGTATCCCCAGACCTAAAAGCCGCAGCTCTAGCCTTTAAAAGGGACTTGACCTCATAGTTCATCCAAGGTTTCTGGTTAGGGAATACCCGGATTGTCTTGCGAGACACACAGTCCTCCGTGCATTTCCAAATAAAGTCCGTGACAGCTGAGGCATACTCATCGAGGTTAGCTGCTGAGTCCTTGAATACTAACCAGTCCACCTATTCAAAGCAGTCACGGAGGACCTCATCCGTTTCCTCCGTCCAACGCGACACTACTTTTGACATGGTAACCTCCCACTTCAGTTTCAGTTTTTAAGCCGGGACGAGGAGTACGGCCTGATGGTCTGATTTTCCAGAGTGAGGTCGTGGGACAGAACGGTAGGCATCTTTGACTGCTGTGTAGCAGTGGTCAAGTATATTCGGGCCTCTAGTGGGGCAGGAGACATGTTGGTATAACTTTGGCAGCCCCTTTCTGAGGTTGGCCTGGTTAAAGTCCCTGGTTGTAATGACCAAAGCTTCCGGATACCTGTTCTCAAGTTCACTGATGTTAGTATACAGTATGGTCAGAGCACACTCCACGTCCGCCTGGGGGGAAATGTAGACCACTGTCAGTATGACCGAGGTGAATTCCTGTGGCAGATAGTACGGGCGACACTTCACCGACAGGTGTTCCAGGTCTGGGCTGCAGGAGCTTGTCAGTGTCGCTGTGCCCGAGCACCACGCAGTGTTGATCAGTAGGTAGACACCACCTCCCCTCGTCTTGCCCGAAGACGCCATGCGGTCCATCCGATGAATTGAAAATCCCTCTGGTCGGCTGTCACAGTCAGGAGTGGCAGGGGAGAGCCAGGTCTCGGTGAAACAGAATACACAGCAGTTCTGCATCTCCCTGCAGTAGGTGAGTCTCCCTTTAAGATCATCCACCTTGTTCTCTATGGCTTGCACATTAGCTAGTAGGATGGTGGGCACAGGAACCCTGAAGCCCCTCAGCTTCAACCTGACCAGCAGCCCTGCTCCTTTCCCATGCTTCCTCGGTAAATAGTGCATCTTTCCGGGTTTCCATCGATGCAGTGTGTTGTTGTCAGCTCTTTTTCGAGGTTGGTGGACGCACCCCACATGAATCAATCGGCGGGTCGTGTAGTCAGGCACTCCGGGTCGAGCCGAGTGATGGGGGAGACTCCACTGCCACTTCCAGCTGCCGGGGGCCTGGGCTGTCGATTGGGTCGGGCCCCGAAACCGACACTTAATCCCAGATGGCCGGGCTCCTGGCTGAAACAAGTCCGCAAGCCGAGTCATGGTTGCGGAGGCCTCCGCTCCAGCCAAGCCTCGGACTCGATTTCCAAGGTTGGCAGCGGAGGCCTCACTTCCGGCAGCTATGGATGGCCACCAGCGAGGCTTTATGGTGGTCGCTCCGGGGAAGCGTCTGGGGCACCTTGAGGTCTCCGCCGTCACCTCTGTGTGATCGTCTGCTCCGGAGAGGTGCTGGTCGGAATGGGCCGTGTCTCCAAGCGCTCCGGCACGGTAGCAGGCCGCGGGTCTCCAGGAACGTGGTGGGCCTCGCTGGTCAGGTCCAGGTGCGGTCCGGAGTTTAAGAAACAATTCTGGTGCAGTGGTCTCCAGCTGGGTCAGTAGCTTCGCCAGGGTGTTGTTGATCTTGCTAGATGTAGCAGATTGGAGGTTTAGAAGGGTTTCTCAGGTATAGGATAGTGGAGAGGGCAGTTTGCTCGGGAGAGCATGCGCAAAGTCACCAGTTACCAGCGCCATCTTTCTTTGGGACTACAAGTATCCAAGACATCTTCAAGGAGCGATGGCTTAGAAAGGCGGAGTCCATCATGAAAGGAACCCCCCCACACACACACTCAGGACACACCCTCTTCTCATTGTTACTGTCGGGAAGGAGGTACAGAAGCCTAAAGACACACATACACAGTGACTTAGGACAGCTTCTTCACCTCTGCCATCTGATTTCTAAATGGACATTGAACCCATGAACACTACCTCACTACTTCTTATTTGTTTTTTTTGTACTACTTATTTTAATTTAACTATTTCAGAAACATTTATATTTACTGTAATTCAGCTTTTTTCTCATTTATCATGTATCTTATTTATCATGTATCTCATTGCCGTAAAGTTAACAAATTTCATGACATATGTCGGTGATATTAAATCTGATTCCGCCTCTGATCCCAGCTCTCAAGATTCCAGCCTTGAACTCCAGGCCGGGTCTTTATGTGCTGCTGTTGTGACTCCCGTCTCCCCTTCCCCCACCACCACTCCGCAGCCCCGTCTTCCTCAGATCCCACCGTCAACTCCTGGGCCCTCAGAGGCTTCCTCTTCCTCTCACCCCAACCCTCCCCTCTCCATTGACACACCCAGCCTCCCCCCTCGCCCCTCTGATCCCAGCTCTCATCCGTGCTGGGTCTTTACCATCCCCTCCAACCTTCAACTGTCGGAGGCAGAACGCTCTGTTCTCAGTAAGGGCCTCACGTTTGTCCCCCTTCGCCCACACCTCAGCGAGTTCTGTGTTCGCCATGATGCGGAACTTTTCTTCCGCCATCTCCGTCTCCGAGCCTACTTCTTCGGCAAGGACTCTTCCACCCCCACCGATGACCCCTTCTCCCATCTTCAACCCTCCTCTTCTTCATGGACACCCCGCTCTGGTCTTCTGCCTGTTCTGGATCTCTTTATCGCTAATTGCCGACGGGACATCAACCGTCTCAACTTCACTGCACCTTGTCCCCATTCCAACCTCACTCCTTCGGAACACTCTGCTCTCCACTCCCTCCGCACTAATCCTAATCTTATTATTAAACCCGCCGATAAGGGGGGTGCTGTTGTAGTCTGGCGTACTGACCTCTACCTTGCCGAGGCACAGCGACAACTCGCGGATACCTCCTCTTATTTACCCCTCGATCGTGACCCCACTAAGGAGCACCAGGCCATTGTCTCCCACATCATCACCGACTTTATCCGCTCAGGGGATCTCCCATCCACTGCTACCAACCTTATAGTTCCCACACCCCGCACTTCCCGGTTCTACCTCCTACCCAAGATCCACAAACCTGCCTGTCCTGGCCGAACTATTGTCTCAGCTTGCTCCTGCTCCACCGAACTCATTTCTGCATACCTCGACACTGTTTTATCACCCCTTGTTCAATCCCTTCCGACCTATGTTCGTGACACTTCTCACGCTCTTAAACTTTTCAATGATTTTAAGTTCCCTGGCCCCCACCGCTTTATTTTCACCATGGATGTCCAGTCCTTATATACTTCCATCCCCCATCAGGAAGGTCTTAAAGCTCTACGCTTCTTTTTGGATTCCAGACCTAATCAGTTCCCCTCTACCACCACTCTGCTCCGTCTAGCGGAATTAGTCCTTACTCTTAATAATTTCTCCTTTGGCTCCTCCCACTTCCTCCAAACTAAAGGTGTAGCTATGGGCACCCGTATGGGTCCTAGCTATGCCTGCCTTTTTGTTGGGTTTGTGGAACAATCTATGTTCCGTGCCTATTCTGGTATCTGTCCCCCACTTTTCCTTCACTACATTGATGACTGCATTGGCGCTGCTTCCTGCACGCATGCAGAACTCATTGACTTTATTAACTTTGCCTCCAACTTTCACCCTGCCCTCAAGTTTACCTGGTCCATTTCCGACACCTCCCTCCCCTTTCTGGATCTTTCTGTCTCTGTTTCTGGAGACAGCTTATCCACTGATGTCCACTATAAGCCTACTGACTCTCACAGCTATCTGGACTATTCCTCTTCTCACCCTGTCTCTTGCAAAAATGCCATCCCCTTCTCGCAATTCCTCCGTCTCCGCCGCATCTGCTCTCAGGATGAGGCTTTTCATTCTAGGACGAGGGAGATGTCTTCATTTTTTAAAGAAAGGGGCTTCCCTTCCTCCACTATCAACTCTGCTCTTAAACGCATCTCCCCCATTTCACGTACATCTGCTCTCACTCCATTCTCCCGCCACCCCACTAGGAATAGGGTTCCCCTGGTCCTCACCTACCACCCCACCAGCCTCCGGGTCCAACATATTATTCTCCGTAACTTCCGCCACCTCCAACGGGATCCCACCACTAAGCACATCTTTCCCTCCCCACCTCTCTCTGCATTCCGCAGGGATCGCTCCCTACGCAACTCCCTTGTCCATTCGTCCCCCCCATCCCTCCCCACTGATCTCCCTCCTGGCACTTATCCGTGTAAGCGGAACAAGTGCTACACATGCCCTTACACTTCCTCCCTTACCACCATTCAGGGCCCCAAACAGTCCTTCCAGGTGAGGCAACACTTCACCTGTGAGTCGACTGGGGTGATATACTACGTCCGGTGCTCCCGATGTGGCCTTTTATATATTGGCGAGACCCGACGCAGACTGGGAGACCGCTTTGCTGAACATCTACGCTCTGTCCGCCAGAGAAAGCAGGATCTCCCAGTGGCCACACATTTTAATTCCACATCCCATTCCCATTCTGATATGTCCATCCACGGCCTCCTCT
This sequence comes from Mobula hypostoma, assembly GCF_963921235.1. Lineage (NCBI taxonomy): Eukaryota > Metazoa > Chordata > Chondrichthyes > Myliobatiformes > Myliobatidae > Mobula > Mobula hypostoma. The sequence goes on along the minus strand of NC_086119.1, from coordinate 5,105,604 downwards.
ACTGTAAAGGTGAAGCCACACTCAGGTTGGAGGAACAACACCTTATATTCCGTCTGATGGCATGAACATCGACTTCTCTAACTTCCGCTAAGGCCCCACCTCCCCCTCGTACCCCATCTGTTACTCATTTTTATGCACACATTCTTTCTCTCACTCTCCTTTTTCTCCCTCTGTCCCTCTGAATATACCTCTTGCCCATCCTCTGGGTCCCCCCCCCTTGTCTTTCTTCCCGGACCTCCTGTCCCATGATCCTCTCGTATCCCCTTTTGCCTATCACCTGTCCAGCTCTTGGCTCTATCCCTCCCCCCTCCTGTCTTCTCCTATCATTTTGCATCTCCCCCTCCCCCTTTCAAATCCCTTACTCACTCTTCCTTCAGTTAGTCCTGACGAAGGGTCTCGGCCTGAAACGTCGACTGCACCTCTTCCTACAGATGCTGCCTGGCCTGCTGCGTTCACCAGCAACTTTGATGTGTGTTGCTTAAATCTGATTCTGATTCTTTTAGACTACAAACTCTTTAATACTCATAATGGGATTAAATTTATTCAGTTCAGAGAGGATATCTTCCATTACACTATTTCAATAATTAACTGAATTCACTAACTTCTTATTTATATGCTTATATCACACACATTAACATAGATTCACTGATTTTCTTCAGGAGCTAACTGGGAATAAGATCATTCGTTCTCACAGACCTTTGCTGACACAGATCTCCAAGAACAAATGCTTGAGGCAGATCAATTTAGAATCTGAAGAAGGCATATGGATTCTACTCAAATCATTAGCTCTGCACTTTATGCAGTATCTGACTTTCCCCTCAGATTCGGAGCCATGCTGCACAGTCGTAGCATTTTCTGGTTTTAATTTCGAATGACCTGCATTACTAGGATTTTCCATCAAATCCAAGAACATTCTGTCTTAAGGGAAAAGCATGCCTGGAACATCTTGAATGCAGAGATTTTAGTGATATAAACAGATGCAGTACATGGGACAAAACATGTCCTTGAGGCAAAATCATTTTCGTCAGATCCTTTCACAAACGAAGCAGGCTGCACTGTTAATAGTCTACAGCAAAGCTTCCCAACCTGGGGTCTGTGGACTACTCGGTTAATGGTAAAGCTCCATGGTATAAGAAAGGTTTGAAACCCCTGCTCTAGAGGATAAAGTTCAATGTAGAGTGCACCAGAGCTGATCATATTGAAATAAACATCCCAAAACACATGGATCAGAGAAGTCATCAGAAATTGTAATATATTATTATAAAAAGACCAAAGTCTTCTAGAGATCCCATTTAAATGGCCAAACAACTGCTCTGCACTATATACCCAGTTACCACTTTATTAGGTACCTCCTGCACCTAATAACTGAGTGTATGTTCTTGGTCTTCTGCTGCTGCAGCCCATCTACTTTAAAGTTCAATGTGTTGTGGCTTCAGAGTTGCTTTTCTGCACACCACTGCAACTTAGATCACATTTCTTCCCCATTCTGATGTGTGATCTGAACAACAACTGAACCTCTTAACCATGTCTGCATGCTTTAATGTATTGAGTTGCTGCTGCATGATGGGCTGATTAGATATTTACATTAACAAGCAGGTGTACCCAATAAAGAAGCCACTGAGTGGGCATAATCATAATCAGTAAACGTATGCCCAAAAACTTCTTGGTGGTGATGGCCAAAGAACCAAATTTGATGAAGACATCAAGCAGAATGCCAACAGTGTCATGTCATCTTTCAATACAAGACAGACAAATAGAACTTTGCACCCAAGATCATTACAGCTGGCCATAATAGTCAATTTCAATGTATGTGCTCCACAGAAGACTGCGTCCAGCTCTCCTCATCTCACCCCATCAGCATATCCAACAATCCTTTATCTGGCTTTCATTTCCTTGAAATGAACAGAAACTGGTTACCTCAAACTAATTCTTGTGCCAGAGGGCTTCGCATTCTAGTTATTCTCTGTTTCTACTTAATTCCATATAAGATTTATTAGTAATTATATTTATGGTCCATAAACTTTGATCTTGCCTACAAGTTGCAACATCTATTTTAACAATCCTACAGAAGGATGTTGATTTAGAAAAGATAGGCATCTTTCCCATACCTCCCTGCTGAACAATCTCATTCTTCAAAATGAAAAAGATCGAGACCTAGTGTTTTCAATCTCTCCTCATATCTCTGCCATCCCAAAAAAGTTTGTCACATTTCTCCAATAGCAAGTATACGTTTTTTAAGAAGGTAGGAAAAGCAATATTGTAAACAATACTTCAGGTCTGGATCCACCAACTATGTCCGGACATTGTACTGTGGTCAACCAAAGACAAGAAAATAATTCTGGTTGAGCTGACTGTGCCGTGGGAGGAGGGATGGGAAGAGGCCCACGAGAGAAAGGCCTTGAAGTACCAGCCCTTACTGCAGGAGTGTAAAGACAAGGGATGGCAGGCATGGTTGTTCCCTGTGGAGATCAGCTGCAGAGGTTTCCCAGACAAATCAGCATGGCGGTTGTTGTCAGATCTGGGCCTGGACGAAAGGAGCAAAAAATAAGTAGCTCGTAGGATGGAGGAAGAGGCAGAACGAGCCTCTTGTTGGATTTGGAGTAGGCAAGAGGAGGGGAGCCGGAAGCCAGGAGCAGATGGGCAGTGATTTGGCCACCACTGCCGGCCACCAACTGCAGAGTGTCGTGGTTAGGGTCGAAACACTCTGTGAATGTTGGGAACCACCTGTGACATCTGCTCCTGGCTGAAGGCTACAGTTACCTTATAAGGTAACTGGAGAATGCTCCCCAACAGGTGTATGTAACAAGCAAGCATCTTTCCCATACCTCCCTGCTGAACAATCTCATTCTTCTAAATGAAAAAGATTGAGACCTAGTGTTTTCAATCCCTCCTCATATCTCTGCCATCCCAAGCAAGTTTGTCACATTTCTCCTATAGCAAGTATACATTTTTATTTAAAAGGTAGGAAAAGCAACATTGCAAACAATACTTCAGGTCTGGATCCACCAACTATACTCAAAAATTCTCTCACAATAAAAACTTATAAATGTTACCGGCTAAGCAAAATAAAGATACACAAATAATGCCCACAACACCCTAGGTCCAACTACAATCAGTGAGCAAAAAAATACAACCTGCACTTACAAAACAAGTAGACAAAATGACGACTTACAGGGATGCTCCAGATTTGCATTCCATCTGCATACCCAAGGAGCAGCAGCAATGGAGGATCATTTCCAGCATTGTTCATCTCATGATACTCTGGATTTCTCGCAAGATCTGTAAAAAGATTTCATAGTCATAATACAGCTACTGTGAAGATCCCATGCTGTCAATAACTACTTAAACCATCTCCAAAATGCTTGATAAGTATTTACTCCTGTTGACTCTAGATGCCAGGGCTGACACTCCAGAACAACACTCGTGGGGCAATACAGTCTTTCAAATCCGACAATAAAGGGAGGTTCAGTCTGCTTTCCAAAGTGGTTGTAAAACACATCCCACCACCCAGGACATGCTCCCATCAGAGCGGATGTACAGAAGCCTGAAGGCACACTTAACATTTTAGGAACAGGTGCTTTCCCTTTGCCATCAGATTCCCGAATGGTCCATGAACTCTTCCTCACTATTTTGCTGTCTTTTTGCACAGATTATACATGGTGTGAGCAGAATGTGTCACATCATGGTGTGAGCAGAATGTGTCACATGGTGTGAGCAGAATGTGTCACATCATGGTGTGAGCAGAATGTGTCACATCATGGTGTGAGCAGAATGTGTCACATGGTGTGAGCAGAATGTGTCACATGGTGTGAGCAGAATGTGTCACATCATGGTGTGAGCAGAATGTGTCACACGGTGTGAGCAGAATGTGTCACGTGGTGTGAGCAGAATGTGTCACATGGTGTGAGCAGAATGTGTCACATCATGGTGTGAGCAGAATGTGTCACACGGTGTGAGCAGAATGTGTCACATGGTGTGAGCAGAATGTGTCACGTGGTGTGAGCAGAATGTGTCACATCATGGTGTGAGCAGAATGTGTCACACGGTGTGAGCAGAATGTGTCACGTGGTGTGAGCAGAATGTGTCACATGGTGTGAGCAGAATGTGTCACATCATGGTGTGAGCAGAATGTGTCACACGGTGTGAGCAGAATGTGTCACATGGTGTGAGCAGAATGTGTCACATGGTGTGAGCAGAATTTGTCACATCATGATGTGAGCAGAATTTGTCACATGGTGTGAGCAGAATTTGTCACATGGTGTGAGCAGAATTATCTGCCACTTAATGTGAAAAAGACTAAGGAGCTGGTGGTAGACCCGAGGACAGCTAAGGTACTGGTGACCTGTTTCCATCCAGGGGGTCAGTGTGGACACGGTGGAGGATTACAAATACCTGGGGATACGAATTGACAATAAGCTGGACTGGTCAAAGAACACTGAGGCTGTCTACAAGAAGGGTCAGAGCCGTCTCTATTTTCTGAGGAGACTGAGGTCCTTTAACATCTGCCGGACGATGCTGAGGATGTTCTACGAGTCTGTGGTGGCAGTGCGATCATGTTTGCTGTTGTGTGCTGGGGCAGCAAGCTGAGGGTAGCAGACACCAACAGAATCAACAAACTCATTCGTAAGGCCAGTGATGTTGTTGGGATAGAACTGGATTCTCTGACGGTGGTGTCTGAAAAGAGGATGCTGTCTAAGTTGCATGCCATCTTGGACAATGTCTCCCATCCACTACATAATGTACTGGTTGGGCACAGGAGTACATTCAGCCAGAGACTCATTCCACTGAGATACAACACAGAGCGTCATAGGAAGTCATTCCTGCCTGTGGCCATCAAACTTTACAACTCCTCCCTTGGAGGGTCAGACACCCTGAGCCAATAGGCTGGTCCTGGACTTATTTCCTGGAATAATTTACATATTACTATTTAATTATTTATGGTTTTATTACTATTTAATTATTTATGGTGCAACTGTAACGAAAACTAATTTCCCCTGGGATCAATAAAGTATGACTATGACTATATCTCCAATTATAACTTACAGTATTATTTTATTTATTGCACTGTCCTGCTGTCACAAAACAACATAAATCAGTAATAATAAACTTGATTCTGATTCTCACTCTCATTCAAGATGTGACAAGAACAACTTTGCCCTGCACAACTTTAATCCTCAGCCTGATAATTTGGTCATTATAGTGTACATTGCCAGATGCAGGTCATTACTGTGCTAAAAAAATTACTGCGTGGGGATATTACTGTCATTACTGCAGTTCCAACATTTGAACTATAACTGTATCTCAAAAGCATTTCAGGATATTATAAGTGAAAGATACTACATAATGCAAACCATTGTTTTTTTTTTGCTTTCCATAATCTCTGGTCAACAGCAGCACATTGTGTCCTGTCTCAAAAATACGTTCCATTCTGACACAATGATATGCTACAACCAGCACCAGATTACATTTCAAGGATTTGGAATATACCACTACCTATACCACTACAGAAGAAAATTGGAAAGTATTGCATACACAGTTATTTAGTTTCATGCTCTGTTACTCTAAATGAATAACAAAATCATTTGGCACACAGTAAAGACTGAGGTACGTCAAGATAATATTGAAGCAATATTGAAAGGTGGCATCCATCATTAAGGACCCCCATCACCCAGAACATGCCCTCTTATCATTGCTACCATCAAGGAGGAGCTACAGGAACCTGAAGACACACATTCAATGTTTTAGGAACAGCTTCTTCCCTTCCACCATCAGATTTCTGAACAGTTTATAGTTCAAATTTAATTGTCATTCAACCTTACATGAATTCCCATGAATAGAGCCAAATGAAATTGAGTTACTGCAGGGCCAAGTTGCAAAACACAGTGCCAAGTTGCAAAACACAGTACCAACAGTCACACACAGCATAAAGCACAGACAAGATATCAGTGAACTACAGTCACACAAAAAAATAGTCAAGACCCTGAGTCCATGAACATTAAAGAAACACAATACAACTTGTTTATGAATCCATGAACACTACCTCACTATTTTTCGCTCTCTTGTTGCACTACTTATTTAATTTTATATACATTTCTTATTGCAATATATTTATTTTTATTATTATGTATTGCAATGTACTGCTGCCGTAAAACAACAAATTTCATGATAGATGCTGGAGATACAACACTTGAGACTGATTCTGATGATAGCAGCGGAAGCTTCATTTAACTTTGCACCACAACAAAAAGAATAAGTGCCAAGCTAGTTCACTCACCTTCTCTCTCTTCTCATGAAGCTGACTACAATATTTTCTATAAACACATTTTAACCATATAACAATTACAGCACGGAAACAGGCCGTCTCGGCCCTTCTAGCCCAGGGGTCCCCAACCTTTTTTGCACTGCGGACCAGTGTAATATTGACAATATTCTTGCGGACCAGCCGACTGGGGGAGGAGTTTAGGGTTGCCAACGTACAAAAGTAGCAGTCAAATACGTTGCGTTTACCCCGAAAAAGACTACAATGACCATGAAGCCTTGCGCGGGCACCAGTGCGCATGCGTAACTTGCGGATGCGTGTACGTGCCAATTTTTTAAAAATCATTTTTGCCGATTCTGTTGGGGGGGGGTGTTAATCACGACCGGAATATAGGTGAAAGTGGCTAATACACCCAATTTTGTTTCTAAAAGGGGTTTATCTAACAAATTTAATATTAAACACACAGCGCATATTTTCCTCACATGAATATAGCGAGAAGACAATTGTCGGGGAGGACAGGGGAGCTTGAAGTAAGTGTTGAACGAACTTCCAGTAGAAGTGGTAGAGGCAGGTTTGATATTATCATTTAAAGTTAAAGTGGACAGCTATATGGACAGGAAAGAAATGGAGGGCTATGGGCTGAGTGCAGGTCAGTGGGACTAGGTGAGAGCAGTGTTCGGCACAGACTAGAAGGGCAGAGATGGCCTGTTTCCGTGCTGTACTTGTTATATAGTTATATAAGTCACTTATAATAGCATCATAACATTTTAAGTAATGTTTGGATATTAAACACACAGCACATATTTTCCTCGTATGAACATATAAAATCATTGCAACGCACCAATATCACTGAATCAGTGGGAGCCCTGGGCTTGTTTTCCTGCAACAAGACAGTCCTATCGAGGGGCGATGGGAGACAGCGATACTCGAACGGGGTTCCTTATGTCCAGTCTATTCCACAATTTAGTTTTCGTTGCATTCATTGCAGAGATATGTTGGAAATGGAAGCAACGTTTTCAGTGCTTTCGTGGCTATCTCAGGATATTTAGCCTTGACTTTGATCCAGAATGCCGGCAGAGATGTTATGTCAAACATACTTTTCAGCCCGCGGTCATTTGCAAGCTCGAGGAGTTGATCTCCTTCCCGCGCTGACATGGATGACGCCCGGGTAATGACCTCGCATGCGTTCAAGCTCAACAGTGGCCGTGACAGGGAATGAGGAAAGATGCAGCTGACTCCTATCACCAAATCATATCATTTCCTCGCGGCCCGGTAGCGCATGCCTTGCGGCCTGGTGGTTGGGGACCGCTGTTCTAGTCCGTGCCAAACTCTTACTCTCTCCTAGTCTCACCAACCTACACTCAGCCCATAACCCTCCATTCCTTTCCTGCCAGTATATCTATCCAATTTAACTTTAAACAACAACATAGAACCTGATTCAACCACTTTTTAATGGAAATAAAAAAGTATTTTAACTGCATAACTTCATTGCTACTATCTAAAGGAAGCAAATTACTTGAGCCGCAAACAACAGGAATTCTGCAGATGCTGGAAGTTCAAGCAACACACATAAAAGTTGCTGGTGAACGCAGCAGGCCAGGCAGCATCTCCAGGAAGAGGTGCAGTCAACGTTTCAGGCCGAGACCCTTCGTCAGGACTCACGAAGGGTCCTGACGAAGAGTCTCAGCCTGAAACGTCGACTGCACCTCTTCCTAGAAATTACTTGAGCCAATCTTTTGTGTTCAGTCAGGAATTGAGAAGCAGAGGGTGTGGAAGTTGTAGTAAGACAAGGGTTAACAATGTCCAGACAAGGATGCATTGCATATTGAGTGCAGATAGCCTAGGCAAGAAAGGTCTTTAAAGAACATAGCACAGCAGATTCCCAGAGCTATTTTCGCTTACTGGAGACTAGAAGGAAGAGGCTCCAACACCAACTAAGGGACAATTGCTTCAAAGTAACATCCAGCATTAGCTTGCAGTTTCTACTGACTTTCAACACCTGTATTGTGAAAGGTGATTGATCTAACAAATAAGGAATTCAAATGTACAGTTTACCAAATGGTCAATATCCCTAACTGCTTGCCAATTCTGTACAAAAATAACATTTCTCTGTTCAGACTTCACTGTGTGGTGGCAAGTAAAATAAAGAATGATTGAGGAATGAGTGTGAGTTTTCAGAGTCCGATTAATCAGCGATGACAAAAGATGGAATTAACTTATTTACGATAATTCAGAAGGGCCTTTAGCCCATAGACCCATCCTGGCTCCCCAGGGTGTAATCTTATCAGTTCCTTTCCTTATTCTTCTTACTTTGTTCTCTCACATACATAGGGTTAGTAAACTGTGGGCATGCCATGTTGGTGCCGGAAGTGTGGTAAAACTCGAAGGCTGTCCCACTCAATCCTCACTGATTTGACGCAAACAACGCATTTCACATAGTTTCAAAGTACATGTGACAATAAAGCTAATCTTTTTCTTCATATGCCAATCTACTCCCTTTCCACTCCTGTGTCAGTTACCCTACATGGAAGGATACATTTACAGTAGCTAATTAACCTTCCAGCGTATTTTTGGAGGAAACCAGAGAACTTGACAAAAACTTATGAGACACAAGAAGAACATCACCAAATGTGGAATTGAACTGGGATCCCCAGAGCTGTGAGAAAGCAATGCTAACTGCTCCATCACCGTGCCAACCATAGGATCTGGGTACATCAAGGGTTAGTATGCAGGTACAGGAAGTAATTAGAAAAGTTAGCAGAATATTTTCATTTATTGCCTGGGGAATAGAATACAAAAGTAGGGAGGTTATACAGGTCACTGTTAAAGCCACATCTGGAAATATTATGTACATTAGTGGTCTCCTTATTTAAGGAAGCATGTTAACCTGTTGGAAACAGTTCAGGGAAAGTTTACTTAACTAAAACCTGGGAAAACAAGGTTGTCTTTATCAGTAAACAACAGGAATTCTGCAGATGCTGGAAATTCAAGCAACATACATCAAAGTTGCTGGTGAACGCAGCAGGCCAAGCAGCATCTATAGGAAGAGGCGCAGTCGACGTTTCAGGCCGAGACCCTTCGTCAGGACTAACTGAAGGAAGAGTGAGTAAGGGATTTACTCCCTTACTCACTCTTCCTTCAGTTAGTCCTGACGAAGGGTCTCGGCCTGAAACGTCGACTGCGCCTCTTCCTATAGATGCTGCTTGGCCTGCTGCGTTCACCAGCAACTTTGATGTATGTTGCTTGTCTTTATCAGTAAAGGCTTAATAGGCAAAGATTTGTATCGGCTGTAACTTAAATCCCAAGAGGACTTAGCAGAGAGGATGTGGATAATATATTTCCACTTGAGGAGAAACTAGAAGTACTGATCATTGTTTAGTGATTATGGGGTCACACATTTAAAACAAAGGATCTTCTTGAGAATTCTCTTTCTCAATTACTGATGGAAGTCTTTAAATAGTTTTAAAGCAGAGGTTGATAGATTTTTGAAAAGGAAGTGAAAGGTTTCCAGCATAGAGAGGAAGGTTGATTTAAAATTAGTCTGATCAACCATGATGTTAAATCTCAGAGAAGGCTCAAGACACCGAGTGACAATCCCTTGTCCTTGTTCAGATTTAGTCTAAGTAATGCCAAGATCCAAAATGTTGTTAACAATGGAAACATAAAATATCAGTGACTTACTTTTAATTATTTTTGAAATTACCACCTTTTCAAGAAGGTGATTTCACTTATCCTTATTAATCTGCATTTCCATGCATCTAGTTAGTATCAACTGTAAATACAGTGGACTGCAACAACAAACCCATGCACCTGAGTAAACTATTAGATAAAAATCAAGACTTAAAAGCAGCTATATCATAACACATGAAATTCTACACGTTGGAAATCCAGAGTAACAGACACAAGTCCTGATGAAGCGTCTAGGCCCAAAATGACAACTATTTATTACTTTCCATAGATGCTGCCTGACTGCTGAGTTCCTCCAGTATTTTGTGTGTGTATGTGTGTTTAAAAACTAATATGTATAAATCATGATTTATCAAAAATTGCACAACCACTGATCAAAGCAATATATTCCCATCTTTGATATGAAGCTCTGCTTTTTCTTTTAAACACAATTGATAGAAAGTTGTCCTGAAAGTTCACTAATAAAATCTCTCAAATAGAAGTGACTTGCATTGAGAAAAACAACTACAGCAAATTGGATGAATACAGATTCCAGCTGCAGATACATAAAAGTGAGAGTTTTACATTTCCCACTGGAGCCCATTGCAGTTTACATCAATTCTAAAAACCATGGTGAATGGAGTTCCAACAACCAGTAGCACATTTCCACAGCTTAGGGCAGGCTTCCAAACAGCTTTGAGGTTAACAGGAATAGATTGGCTCCAGGATATATGGGACTTAGTCTCTGGAGATCTACAATGGCAGGTCTCCATCAAGCATCAAATTTGAAGGGGAACCAATATTTCATTTTGTATGTGAGAAACATTTTCTCTCTTCTTTAGCATTCTGCAAATATTCCAACACTAAATTCTATACTCACTTCTCTTCCCACCCCAGTAAAAGCTGTATCTCGTCACAATCTTTCCTATCTTGAACTTTCCCTGGGCCATTCTGCTATGTTAACGCTGCTGCTTCTGCACAAATTAGAGCTGGTTAAATTCAACTTTGCAGAGAAGCACGAAACTCATATCAACATTTCTATTCACACTCGACAATCACATTTACGATTACTTTTCTACTTCACTGAACAAGTATTCGTGGTTTGACTAGATCAAACAGTAAGTAACTGCTTTAAGCGAAGCATTCACTTGCAATAAGTTACAGCTAATGATTGGCATGTGCTGCCCTGCTGTTCAGTGAACTGAGCAACTAAAATGTCAATAACTGGGAAACACTTCACAAAAGCCATAAATGTGAGAAATGTACAGATTAAAATACTAATAAAAAGCAAGTACAACACTGCAGTTTGTAGGTTCTCAGAACTGGTGTGATCTAATAATCTGATCTAATCCCAAAATAATTACACTGGCAAAAGATTTACTCTGAAGTATTCAACAATTAATGTTGACTGACAAAGTGCAACATCAGCATTTAGTACATCTAGAATTAGTTTCATATTGTCTTTCCAACACTGGAAAATCCCTTATTCCTGTTCCAAGATTTATGCCATGATCTAGTATTATAAGTAAGCCAGCTGGTGGAGTAATGGCATCAGCGCAAGACTTCGGAGCAAAGCCTCCCGAGTTCAAATCCAACTAGCTCTCTTGCACGCTTTCCATCGTGCTGGGTTGAGCGTCGAGCTAGCAACTCAGCCTCATAAAAATAAGAAAGCCTACTTAAAAAAACGGCGTCCCAATGACTCCACTCGGAGTTAAGGGCTTTCTTCTTCTTCTTCAAGTATTATAAGTAATGGAACAGTCACTGATAAATCCATTCCCCACATCGGCAAGAATGTGTAACACACTACCACAAAGAAGAGGCTGAAGTAAGTGCCATGTACGTATTTAAAAGCAGCTTTGCTTAGTTGCTTCTTTAGGTTCATAGAGATGGTTTTATGGATAGAGTGGGGAGTTAGGGGTCAGTTTAGGGTTTGAACACATGGATGTGATCGATTAGAGGTCTGGCCGAAGTCCAGGCCTCCGCTCCACATTCGAAGGCCAGCAATGTGGATGTGCAACAAAGGAAATCCATGGACAAATGCAAGGCTGGCAAGCGCGATGGACAAAGACCAGCGAGGATGAAGGTTGGAGATGCCACCACCTCCCCCGCCCCCCCCCCCAGTTAGCGAGACTCCCTTGCCCACGCTGACAAGTCCATGTGGGTAGGAGGCATGAGGACCAGTGACCCCCTAGGCACATGAGTTGGTGAGTCTGGAGCTCCATCATTGGCAAACCTGAAGTTCGAGGCCTGGAGTTTGGGGTTCCATCATCAGTGAGTACTGTTCGATACTAAAGACAGGGATTGAAGTCAATATGTAGAGGCTTGATGGCCAAAGCAGTAGATCTGTTAGTCCACTGGGAAAGTTGGAAGCCCAGTGTCTGCAAGTCTAGAGTCCACTGTAGGCTGGAGGCTGGGAAGCAGTGTATCCTAGGGTTGGAAGACTATGTGTGTGAATGAAGCGGGTGTGTGGGTGGTTTGGAGGGCGGAAAGGGAAACAATATTGCTATTGTTGCTTTGTTGCTGTTGTTGTACTCGTGAATACTGCGAAGACAAGGTGAATACGCAACATACAGGTTACAGAACTGAAGTCTTGCACTCCAGAACCAGTCGTGCCTCTAGAAGAACAGTTGCAGTACAGTTAGGAAGACGTGTCTATCATGTCCTGCTCACAGTAAGTAAGGCAATTCCATCCAGCTAATTACTATCCAATGAATCAATTCTGAATCAACAAAGCAATGGAAGGCACCATCAACAATTACGTCCATCAAAAACCTGCCTACAGACATGCAGCAAAGCGTTTCATCAAACATAATTCAAGCTCCAAACAGTTGAGAGTGAAGTTGAGACTGGCTATTTTATAGGTTTACTGTTATCACTGGAATTTTGTTTATCTCTAATTTGAGTATGAGAAAACTCTTTGTCTGTTCTCTGTTCATTCTTCATTCTTGCAACACTTAATAAAATGATTGTAAGCAACAAGTTTTATGCCTCATTCTTGACTTCCGAAGAACCTTGGATTAATATCACCAGATCTAACAACTCTTTTACTAGAGCTCCTAGAGGTCACACCTGGTCAAAAGCTGCTTCAACGTCAAGAGCAGAAACTCTTCACTCACCAACCATCGCCCAGGGATTGGTAAATATGCTAATAATTCACAAAACAACTCTTTTTAATGTTTCCCCAATACTATTTTTGGGCAATACATTTATTCTGTTATTTCAAATTAAAGCATCATTTGCACCAGTCATTCATCTGTGCTCTTCAAGCTGAAACACTATTATTGTGTTCATCACGTTGCACAGTTCCACTAAGAACATTTCTATTTCTCTGATAGGAACAAAATCTGTTACTCACTCACTACTATGTCACTGAATTTGGGTCACAATTTTGCACATACAAACCGTGGTTAAGTAAATAAAGTTAAATGGAAGTAAATAACAAAGAAAAACAATACATTTACCATTTATATCCGCTTTTTCAAAACGAACCCAGACTATTTTTTCTTTCTCATCTGTTGGAGCTGAGCCAGTGTATGCCTAAGGGAAAGTAAAATTGATGGAAAAAATGAAAACAATGGAAGAACTTACATCCGTTTTCTACAGTGAGGAGCAACAACAACATCAAACAATACAGCATAGTACAGGCCCTTCAGCCCACAATATTGTGCTGGCCTTTTAACTTGCTCCAAGATCAACCTCACCCTTCTCTCCTACATAGCCCTCCATTTTTCTATCATATTTTACGACATGGTAAAATATTCCAAGGTGCTTCAGATGAGCATCAACAAAATTTGCCAAGCTCAGTAAAAAGTTGAAAAGAGCATCTTAAAAGAAGAGGTAAAGAGGATAAAGGAGCCAGGCAGCTGAAGTCATAGAAAGCAACTTAAAACTCATCATTATCAGTATGCACTGCGTTGTATGATATGGCCGATCATGGTCTCATGACCGTAAATATTCTTGGCAAATTTTTCTACAGAAGTAGTTTGCCATTGCCTTCTTCTAGGCAGTGCCTTTATAAGACGGGTAACCCCAGCCATTATCAATACTCTTCAGAGATCATCTGCCTGGTATCAGTGGTCGCATAACCAGGACTTGTGATCTGCACCAGCTGCTCACACGACTATCCACCACCTGCTCCCACAGCTTCACCTGGCCCTGATCAGAGGGCTAAGCAGATGCTACACCTTGCCCAAGGGTGACCCGCAGGCTAGCGGAGGGAAGAAGCATCTTATACACTAAAGACACTAAACACTAAGATAATGCTGCAGTTTAAAGCATGGTATTTTTGAAAAGGTATTAAAAAATGCCTCATATGTCACCAACTGAGTTTTAAAACTGCTGTGGCATGATACTGAAGATCATCGAAGGAACTTTTATCATGAATTTTTACATCTCAAACAGCATAATCATCTGGACCTATACTTGTTTGAGCTTAAAAGAATGGAAGCATCTCATTGAAACCTATCAAATATTTAAAGGCCTGAATAGAGTGGACATGGAGAAGATGTTTCCAATAGTGGGAGATTCTAGGACCAGAGGGCACAGACTCAAAATAGAAGGATGACCCCTTTATTCAAAGTTCAAAATTCAAAGTTCGGAGATGCAACGGGACTTGGGAGTCCTTGTACAGGATACCCTTAAAGTTAACCTCCAGGTTGAGTCGGTAGTGAAGAAGGCGAATGCAATGTTGGCATTCATTTCTAGAGGAATAGAGTATAGGAGCAGGGATGTGATGTTGAGGCTCTATACGGCGCTGGTGACACCTCACTTGGAGTACTGTGGGCAGTTTTGGTCTCCTTATTTAAGAAAGGATGTGCTAATGTTGGAGAGGGTACAGAGAAAATTCACTAGAATGATTCCGGGAATGAGAGGGTTAACATATGAGGAACGTTTGTCCACTCTTGGACTGTATTCCTTGGAGTTTAGAAGAATGAGGGGAGACCTCATAGAAACATTTCGAATGTTGAAAGGCGTGGACAGAGTGGATGTGGCAAAGTTGTTTCCCATGATGGGAAAGTCTAGTACGAGAGGGCATGACGTAAGGATTGAAGGGCGCCCATTCAGAACAGAAATGCGAAGACATTTTTTTAGTCAGAGGGTGATGAATCTATGGAATTTGTTGCCACGGGCAGCAGTGGAGGCCAAATCATTGGGTGCATTTCAAGCAGAAGTTGACAGGTTCTTGATTATTAAGGGCATCAAAGGGTACGAAGAGAAGGCAGGAGAATAGAATTGAAGGGGATAATTAATTAGCCAGGATGGAATTGCAGAGCAGACTCAATGGGCCAAATGGCCTAATTTTGGTCTTATATCTTATAGTCTTATGATCTAACTAAAATAACATCATGTGGTAATTATCAGGTTGATATCAATGGAAATTTTCTGCGTGTTCTGTTTACAATTACAATAAAAATAGAAAAGACATCTGTGTTTTCTGGTTTACAATTATGTGTTTATCTTTTTAGCTGCTAAGCACTTAAGATGTCCTAAATGATGCTACTTTAGTGTGAGCCTTCCCTTTTCCTCAGTTTTCAGATGCTTTTAGACTTTATCTGTTTTTTTTTATTGCCATGCTTTTTGAAAGCACTTATCCAAGAAATACTGTTGCATGTACAGTAGAGAGGTGAACCGACTAACAATCTACACATCTTTGGCACTTACCTGAGGGACTACATCTTGCAGAAAGGTAACAACACTCTCCATATATGACTGTTCCCTGAAAATAAACAGAAATGTTTCACGGCAGAACTCACAGTTGCCTTAGAATCACACAAGTATATCTGAAAATGAGTGAAATTATGTTTCAGCAGCTAAAACAAGGGGAAGAGATGGTGAATTTTACACATAAGGTCACCAAATCTGGTGAATACAATTCATAAACAGATTCTGCAGATGCCGGAAATCCAGAGCAACACACACAAAATGCTGGAGGAACTCGTCAGGTTAAGCAACATTTATGGAGGGGAATGAACAGTCAATGTTTATTCATACCTGATTAGAGGTCTTGGATCAAAACATTGACTGTTTATTCCCCACCATGTACCATACGCTGCCCGACCTACTGAGTTCATTCTGCATACATTGCTGAATACAATTCGGATTTTTTTTTTAATCAAATGACCTTCTACCCCCAACCACCCTGTTTCTTCATCCAAACCACTCATCTTCATAACACACTGCGTTCCCAAGCTAACTGGAAAAAGAAGAGGTTACAGATCAATACACAGGAATGCTAATTCCACAACGCAAAAAGCGCCATTTCAGCCCATCACCGATGCTAGCTCTATACAACAGCAACCAGTTAGTTTCATCACACTAACCCCCAACCCCACTCTCCCCACATCAGTTCCTCCTAATTACCCTGTTCCATTCTAAATGTCATGATTGAGTCTGCTTCCACTTTCATTCCTATACAGAGCATTCCTAATCATAACCATTCTCTGCATGAAAACCCATTGGATGATTCCTGGCTGTCAGTTAAACAGCCCTTTCCTCCCACCTTCAGTATATTCTTGGCTAATAAACAGAAATGCTCATCTAAAAAATATTGTTCCTTTTTTATATATACACTTTTGAGTGTATATATAAAAAGGATGCTTTTTCACAATGTTCTAGAAAATAGACTCCAAATTATTGAGTAACGGGCTTGGTAGCTCGAGGGCAGCACGGTAGTGTAGTGGTTAGCATAATACTCTACAGATCAGTAATCTGGGCTTAATTCCACTGCTGTTTAGAAGGAGTTTGTGTGTTCTCCCTATCACCTCATGGGTTTCCTCTGGGTGCTCCAGTTTCCTCCCACATTTCCAAACGTGTACAGATTAGTAGTTTGTGAGTATGCTATGATGGTGCTGGTTGCATGGTGACACTTGCGGTCCAAACATGCTTTCCAAACAGTTGTATAGTTTTATTTCAGGTTATTGGTGATTCCAATCAAAATCTCTCATTCTATACTGCTGTTACAGCAGTACATCTCTCTTGTTCTTCCACCTTGAGCAAGAGGAAAGGGAAGGTGGACAAACTGTTACGTACCCCGTAACTGGGTTGCCAAACCAGCAGAAATGGATCACTCAGTTGGAGTCTGGAGTACTAGAACTAAGAAAGTTTTATTAAAGAAACAAGCAACACAGTAATCGAAAGGATAATAAATGCAACAGTTCAGTGATGATAAACACACATGTGCACAGAATTAAGATAACAGCATCAATCAAGCTCTATCGTTGTCTAGGGGTAAATGACCAATTTCAAAATGACTCAAAGTTCAGTCCAGTTTAGTAGTTCAGTTCGCAGTAATCGTTGTCATGGCGATGGACAAGGTGGGGAAGAGAGACATAGAATAGGAACAACTCATCATTCAGCACAGCTTCACTCACAGACCAGCGAGATGGCTCACAAACAGCATTTGGGCGGGTCCTTGGTGATGTCACCTGAGGTCACCGACTGTGACCCCTCCTCCAGATGCGGTCGATCCTCTGCAGTGAACCCGGCACCCAGGCAAGGGCGGACACACACCGGGTTCCCGCTGATCGTACCTTTCCACCCTGTGCGTTGTCCGGTTCTTCTCACCACTCGTGAGAGGCGCACCGCTTCCAGGGTCTCGTTACCTCGGGTGGCGTGTGTGTCTGTCTTAGCGAACCTGTCCCTTTTTATCCCCCTGCTGGGGTATCGCCTGTCCATCACTTCAAACAGTTCAGGGTTCAAAGGGGGGAGCCGCTCCAGACAGCTCTTCCTCCCACATCCCT
This sequence comes from Mobula hypostoma, assembly GCF_963921235.1. Taxonomy (NCBI): domain Eukaryota; kingdom Metazoa; phylum Chordata; class Chondrichthyes; order Myliobatiformes; family Myliobatidae; genus Mobula; species Mobula hypostoma. The sequence goes on along the minus strand of NC_086119.1, from coordinate 5,087,940 downwards.
TCATTACACATCTCCAGACGCTGCTCCATTGTTCCTTATCTCTCCTTCCCCTGAGGGCAGGTGGCAGACCAACTGCTGATGCCACTGATGCTAGCCCAGGCCAGCAAACATCTTAATTTTATGTGTATTCTCGTAACACTTCCCCCCTTTAAGGATTTTTACCGGGAGGTAAAAATTACAAACATGACTACATTATCTGATACATACACAATATACATCTTTAACAGTTATTTAGCTAATACAGAGAATTTGAAATTGTCAACACCTTGACAGACAGTCATCACATTTTCTGTTCCTTTTACACGTGTTATTAATAATCCCTTAGACCAGGCTCCAACTCAGCAAACTTCATAGTGGCCAAAAACACTGATGAATTGCGACCAATGTAACCTCTCATTTGGTTTTGTCCCGGACCACAACAACAAGGGTCGTCCCATTCCGACTCAATTTTCCCTCGCAAGGGCTTAGTAGGAGGGGGACGGGTATTGACCGCAGAGTTATTGCAAAACTTCCTGCAGTACCCCACCATCTCCAAAAGCCTTCTGAGGGCCCTCTTGTCTGTCGGGGTTGGGAGGTCAGCGTTAGCCTGCACTGTAGCTTGCATCACTGCCAGCTGCCCCTGTGTCACCACAATTCCCAGGTAAGTGACATTCGCGTGGCCGAATTCATTTTTTCCAAGGTTCACTATCAAGCTGGCTTCAGACAGCCGTGTTAAATTGCCAATACACACCTCTGTGTTCATCAGCCCTTTAGTCACTGAATTACTCAAAAAATATGGGTGTTGTTTACTTGGCTGCCCTATTGTAACAGACATAACCCAACGTCCCAGTTCTTTGCATTTCCTCGGGACAATCAAACACATGGGTGCGAGTCGTTTAATTACTCCTTCGGGGATTAAGGGAGAGACCTTATCAGTAGACCTGGCCAAAACAATAGCCTTCTCCCATCTGACCGATCCCATCCTAATCTTTTCAAAATGGTTTTTTCCTCTTATCAAGGGGCCCCTAGCATCATTGATTTCCACGCTAACACCGACTAGGTTTGTTAGCATATCAAAAGCCGGTGACCGTCTCAGTTCGCGTCGGTCATGATCAATAACATTCTTCCCCCTGGGCAGCCGGTAAATCTCTTTCATGATTCCACCAACTGTTTCCTCCAGCACCGCAAAATGTCCACCGGGGGGTACCTCGTGGGCCATGTTAAAAACCTCATCCCCATAACTCTTTTGCACCACCCCCCATTCCTCATCTGCGGGTACTGTACTTGATTTCCCTTTCTTCCTTAGCACTTCCTCCTCCGCACAATAGCTTGTCAAGGCTGTGTCAGAGAGAGCGGTCTCGGCAAAAACCATCAGCCCCTCGTCTCACTCCTGCGTCTGCACAAATTCTTTCCTGGCTACTGCTACGTCCGTCCCAGCTCCCTCACTACCTCTTATCTCACTACACCCTGTCTCATACAAGGTTGGCAGAAATGTTTCAGCCAAATTCACCATCGCGGGCGGGGCCTCCATGCTGGCAGGCTGACCCGTCAATCTCACGACTGGGAACACGATTCCTCCGGCGATGTCATTACCGAGCAAGACTTCCACGTCTTTCATCGGTAATTCGGACCTCACCCCAATCGTGACTAGTCCAGAGACCAGGTTGCTCTGTAAGTGTATCTGGTGCAAAGGGACTGACTCTGTCCCTTCCCCAACACCTTTGACCTCTACCTCCCCAGTCTGGGTCTCTGAGCTAAACTCTAATACACTCTTCAGTATTAGTGACTGACACGCTCCCGTGTCTCTCCAGATCCGCACTGGAACTGGTTTTAACCTCTTTTTCACTGACACCAGTCCGGCCGAGATAAACCTCTCGCGCCCTTCCTGGACTTTTTCAGACCTGTCCTTCCCTAGCGGTTCGCTTAACAGCTCAATACAGCCATTCAAAATTTCCGCTTTTCCTTTCCCCGTCTCCTTCCTTGGGGCAAAGCACCTGGACGCAAAGTGTCCGACTTTCCCACAATTATAACAGACGACCCCAGGAGACTTCCTACCAGGCTGCTCCCGGTCTACCTTATCCTTTTCACTAGTCCCCGGCTTACTTTCTGACTTTTCCGGCGGACTCTCCCCGCCGTCCTGACTACCCTTCTGGTAGCCTTTACTCGGGGCAACCTTCATTTTATGCGTCAACGCATACTCATCCGCTAACTTAGCAGTTGCGGCTAACGTGGCTGCCTCTTTCTCATCGAGGTAGGGTCTCATACCCTCAGGGACACAACCTTTAAACTGCTCAATCAGAACCAGTTGCAGCAGTCTGTCATAATCCCCCTCTACCCCTTTCGAGGCGCACCAACGCTCACAATATGTTTGCATCTCACGAGCAAACTCCAAATACGTGCGGTCCCACCGCTTCCTCGCATTCCGGAACCTCTGCCGGTATGCCTCCGGGACCAACTCATAAATCCTGAGGATGGCCTCCTTCACCACCTCATACTTCTGGGCATCTTCCGCGGATAAGGCGGAGTAAGCTTGTCGGGCCTTCCCTTTCAGTACACTCTGAAGTAAGACAACCCACTTATCCCTCGGCCATTCCTGACTTATAGCTACTTTTTCGAAGTGGAGAAAGTACCGATCCACATCGGTATCGTCAAATGGGGGAACCAGCCTAACCTCCTGGGTCGCCCGGAACCCTCCACCTTGGTTCGGCACGAGCCCCTGCTCGGCCCTTATCTTTAACTTCTCCAGCTCAAATTCCCTTTCCCTCTGTTTCTCCTCTCTCTCCAACTGTCTGTCCCTCTCTCTCTCTTCTCTCTCCAACTGTCTGTCCCTCTCTCTCTCTTCTCTCTCCAACTGTCTGTCCCTCTCCTGCCTTTCTAACTCTCTCTCTTTCTCCTGCCTTTCTAACTCTCTCTCTTTCTCCTGCCTTTCTAACTGCCGTACCCGGAACTCGTGCTCGAGTCTCAGTTTTTCAAGCTGTACCTGTACCGCGTCTCCAGCAGGTTTTTCAATAGACACCTCCCCCAGCTCACCTTGGGGAAACACACCTTTAGATACATAGTGCTCTACAATAGCTCTGTGTATCTCCTCTCTCCTCATTGTCGACTTCACCTTAGCAAGATTCACCCGTTTTGCCACAGCTATCAATTCCGATTTCCTGGCATCTTCTAATGCCTCCAAGGTCGGCGCCTTTATAAATTCCTCAACCTCCATTTCTGCTGTTTGTCTTTTCTTTCTTTCGGGAATTTTAACCCAATCAATTTACTCCGTCCCAAATTTAGCGTTCAAAATCGCGGACGAGAACCCCACTTATGTTACGTACCCCGTAACTGGGTTGCCAAACCAGCAGAAATGGATCACTCAGTTGGAGTCTGGAGTACTAGAACTAAGAAAGTTTTATTAAAGAAACAAGCAACACAGTAATCGAAAGGATAATAAATGCAACAGTTCAGTGATGATAAACACACATGTGCACAGAATTAAGATAACAGCATCAATCAAGCTCCATCGTTGTCTAGGGGTAAATGACCAATTTCAAAATGACTCAAAGTTCAGTCCAGTTTAGTAGTTCAGTTCGCAGTAATCGTTGTCATGGCGATGGACAAGGTGGGGAAGAGAGAGATAGAATAGGAACAACTCATCATTCAGCACAGCTTCACTCACAGACCAGCGAGATGGCTCACAAACAGCATTTGGGCGGGTCCTTGGTGATGTCACCTGAGGTCACCGACTGTGACCCCTCCTCCAGATGCGGTCGATCCTCTGCAGTGAACCCGGCACCCAGGCAAGGGCGGACACACACCGGGTTCCCGCTGATCGTACCTTTCCACCCTGTGCGTTGTCCGGTTCTTCTCACCACTCGTGAGAGGCGCACCGCTTCCAGGGTCTCGTTACCTCGGGTGGCGTGTGTGTCTGTCTTAGCGAACCTGTCCCTTTTTATCCCCCTGCTGGGGTATCGCCTGTCCATCACTTCAAACAGTTCAGGGTTCAAAGGGGGGAGCCGCTCCAGACAGCTCTTCCTCCCACATCCCTTCATTACACATCTCCAGACGCTGCTCCATTGTTCCTTATCTCTCCTTCCCCTGAGGGCAGGTGGCAGACCAACTGCTGATGCCACTGATGGGTTTCCTCTGGGTGCTCCAGTTTCCTCCCACATTTCCAAACGTGTACAGATTAGTAGTTTGTGAGTATGCTATGATGGTGCTGGTTGCATGGTGACACTTGCGGTCCAAACATGCTTTCCAAACAGTTGTATAGTTTTATTTCAGGTTATTGGTGATTCCAATCAAAATCTCTCATTCTATACTGCTGTTACAGCAGTACATCTCTCTTGTTCTTCCACCTTGAGCAAGAGGAAAGGGAAGGTGGACAAACCAACCAAATCACCAAAAATAACATCCCACAATGTGGTGGTATGGTTCTACCACTCACCCACCCACACTAGGGGCAAGCTACAATGGTCAATCAGCCTACCAATCAGCAAAGTGAGAACATCGGGAGAAATCCCATGCAATCACAGGAAGAATGCACAAATTCCAAAGGTCAGGATAGAACATGGCTCTGACACTGTGGGACCGCAGCTATCAGGTGTGACACTGTACTACCTTTCCGTTGTTATTTTCCCATTCCTTAACTTTATGGATTGTCCTTTCGTTGTTCAATAAATCCTACCACCAGCAACTTGAAATTCATGTAAACTCATTGAACTTGAATTTTATGTGTGGCCCCAAAGACTCTGACAGCCACTTAAACAGCAACTGCCTTGGCCACACTAGCATTAATTAATTGACAATGACAATGGGCCTTGGAAGTAAAGATTGCTTGGGTATAAAATCAAAACGTAAGCTTCAACTATCCATAGCCTCAGCCAATCCAAACCTTACCTCTAGGTTACAGTTTCTCCATATTCAACCCAACTATCATCATTGATCAAAATTCAGAGAATTTTGTCCTGGGTGCACTCTGCTACAGGTGGGGAAAACACCTGCTAAACTGTGTTTTGTGCAAAGAGTACAAAGCTGGCCTGACATCACCCAGCCTGAGCTAGAGAACATAATGTTTTCCTTCGTACACAAAATAAATTCAACATGTTGAGTAGCTAGTTTCTACTTGTGACCATAATCCACTGTGGCCATAGTCTGTCATTGTTTGCCAGTCACAAAAAAGAGAAAATCTGCAGGCTTGCCAAAGTGTTTTGGCCCAAAGCATCAACTGTATTCCTTTCCTCAGTGCTGCCTGGCCCGTTGAGTTCTTCCAGCATTTCTGTGCCTTGCTCAAATTTCCAGCATCCGCAGATTTTCTTTTGTCTGTAGATTGTGGAATCAGTTCAATGTTGAGGTAAGTGAAGTAATCTATGCTGATTCAAGACCCTGATGGTTGAAGGGTATTAACTGTTCCTGAACTTCTGAATTCAGGTAGGCCAGATAAATAGTGAAGCAAAATAAATGCTGCAATGTCTGTACAATTCCAGAATTCAGAGTAAAAGAGCAATTAAACTGTAGAATGCACCACCTATTGGCCAAAGGGACTGAGATTAATTCATAGAGGAGGATTTATTTGACTTAAATAAATGGTACAACAAGAAAACCCCACATCCTGAAGCAGAAACAACTGAATATTCAGCACTCAAAATATCCAAGCCAACTAAGTAAAGTAACAATAGCAGGAGGAGGAAACCGCCATTCTTTAAAACCTACTCCCTTTTCTCAATTTCTTTGACTCCACTTCTTCTGTTCCTAGGACTCTGCCTTCCATCCCAGGACATCAGAAATGTCTTCCTTCTTTAAAGAACGGGATTACCCTCCCTCTACTCTTAATGCTGCCCTCACCCGCATCTCCTTCATTTCCCGTATATCTATACTCAGCCCATCTTCACACTGCCTTAACAGAGCTCCTCTTGCTCTTACCTACCACCCCATCAGCCTCCGCAATTTCCACATTCTCTAAAGGCATCCGACCACTAAGCATATCACAAACAACAGAAAAACTGCAGATGCTGGAAATCCAAGCAACACACACTCAAGGAATTCAGCAGGTTAGGCAGCATCTATGGAAAAGAGTACAGTCGACATTTCGGACCAAGACCCTTCATTAGGACTTTTTCCTCCAGTCCTGATAAAAGGTCTCAGCCTGAAACGTCAGCTGTACTCTTTTCCATAGATGCTGCCTAACCTGCTGAGTTTCTCCAGCATTGTGTGTGTGACTAAACATATCGTTACCTTCATCTCTTCCCACCCCACGGTCCACAGGGATTGCTCCCACCACGATTCCCTTGTCCATTCATCCTTCACCACGAATCTCCCTCCTGGCACTTATCCCTGCAAGTGGTCTAAGTGCTACACCTTCCCATTCACCTCCTTTCTCACCTCCATTCAAGGCTCCAGGCAGTCCTTCCGGGTGAGACAACACTTCATCTGAAAATCTGCCGGTTTATTGTGTCCGGTGCTCCTCTACATTGGTGAGATCCATCTAAATTGGGGGTCTGCTTCGTCGAGCACATCCACTATAGGCAGGACTTCCCGATGGCCAAACATTTTAATTCCTATTCTGTTGTGTCAGTCCAGGGCCTCTTCTTATGCCAACATGAGATCACCCTCAGGGTGAAGCAGCAACACCTTATATTCCAGCCGGGTACCCTCTAACCTGATGGCATGAATATCGATTTCTCTGTCTGGACTCCCACCCCACTCTCTTCCTCTATTCCCCACTCTCACCTTTTACCTCACCTGCCCATTACTTCCCCTTGGGTCCCCTCCTCCTTCCCTTTCTCCCACGGTCCACTCTCCTCTTCTATCAGATTCCTCCTTCTATAGCCCTTGAACTTTCCCACCCACCTGGCTTCACCTATCACCTTCCAGCTAGCCTCTTTCCGCTCCCCCCCCTTTTAATTCTAGCATCTTCCCCCTTCCTTTCAGTCCTGAAGAAAGGTCGTGGCCCGAAGCATCGATTATCTAGCAGTTTCCATTGATGCTGAGTTCCTCCAGGGTTTTCTGTGAATCACTAGAAACGATGGAAACCCAAACTGCATTGAAATTGGAATACTTCTCTGCTTTAGAGTTACAAAGTAAGACAGCGCAGATGCAGGATCCTCAGCGTAACAAGCCCATGTGCACTGAGTAACTAAAAAATATATAGTATTCTGACCATACAGAAACTAACCAAACTATAAGGAACAACTGAGCCTTCTCAAGATTGAGAGATTTTCTTGAGAGACAGGCGGTTCCAGTATGGGAAACCAGCTAGAAGATGAATTGGAAACCAAAGATCATATTCCATAATCCCTTACTGATGATGGAACAGTCACAAGAGGCTGATCTTAATACTAATGTTCTTGTGAAAATTCCCTCCAGTTCATCCATTTCTTAGCCTAGTGCAGGGGTTTTCAACGTGGGATCCACAGACCCCTTGTTTAATGGTATTGGTCCATGGCATAAAAAAAAGGTTGGGGACCCTTGGTCTAGTGCTATTTCCAGCACAGCCGGATCAAATCCATTTTAATACCATCGCCAGAAATCAAGCATGGGGGAAAGGGTGGGTTTGTTCTCCTTGAGTTGTTGAATTCTGAAAAGTCGCTAAAAAAAAACGCAATACAAAACCACCCTAGAACAGGTGAACACCTGCCATGCAGCGTACTGTAAGTATTCATGCTAACTAACAAGTTCAAAGCACTTTACAAACACTTATGTTCCATGTCACAATTTACTAGACCTATTTCATCACTTAAAAGGAATGTTATTCCCATATATTTTCTTTTATTCAGTTGGGACTTGGCATATAGGTAGGTTGATCTAGAAATAACTACATTTACTAATTTTGGCAGCAATAGATAAATAGCCCAAAAATTTTCTCAGCCAAAAGGAATGAATTAGTAATTGGACATGCCACTGATAAGTAAAACACTATTTCAGGCATTCATGCTCAATTTATGTAGATGCTCACACCTCAACCAAAAGGACATGTCAGAATGTGCTGAAGATGGACCTGCAGCTAAATAAAAATTAATAGTTATTATGAACTATGTAAATTACTCATTCAGTGTGTGCTTAATATATTAACTGAGGCATCCATTTCAGACAAGCGGAGAAAATAAAGGGAAAAGGGCTGCCAGAAAGACAACCTGAAGACTTAGCCTTACATTTGACTACCTTTATTTTGTCTTCCTTTGAGTTGTTGAATCAATATACCATAACTGAGTATGAAGACAAACTTCTGAGAGACACAATAAGAATAGTGAACACAATCAAACAGACAGAAGGCAGAAATTAACTGTTTTGGGAACAAAAGAGGGGAAGGAAATACTGGATTTTAAACATTTAAAGAGAGGAATTGTAGAGCCCTAGGAGTACTAAAGAATAGAGAAAACAGTACAAAAGTCAAAAGACAGTACGAAAGACTCCCAAGGGTAACAGCACAAGAGTAATAAGGAGATGAACAAAGTTCATGGAGCACTGACCTTTCTTAGCTGGGTTGTAAAGCACAGAGGTCATGGTACAACTTTGCAAAACATTGGTCAAGCCATAGATGTGTGTCATTCTGGTTGCCACACTATGCAAAGGACATGGATACACTAGAGAAGATGCAGACCAATATGCTGCCTAGGATAAAATGTCTTGGTTGTGCTGAAAGAATGTATAGGGTGGGTTTGTTCTCCTTGGGGCAGAGGCTGCTGAGGGAACCCGACAGAAATGAACAAAATAATGAGGTTCATAGATAAAGGGGGAAAATTAGGAACATTTTCCCCCACAACGGAGGTCCCAACCCAGATGGCATCCTTTTGAGAAGTAAGGGGTTAAAGAGGATTTAAAAAATGAAATTTTCAACTAGAGGGTCATTGCTTTTTAGAACACAGTGCCTTAAATTGCAGTTATTCTCACAGCATTTAATACATCTGGATGAGTACTTGAATTACCAAGCCTTAAGTAGTTTCAATTTTAAAGGACTAGAATTTTATCAAACAGGATTTCAATGTCATAAATCCATGTTGACTTTATCCAAGCCATTTTTTATTTTCTTAACAAATTCCGGCATTTTACCCTCCCTCCCTTCTCTCTACCCTTTCACAAACATTCTCGCTGTTCACTCCTCACTCCCCATTCTTCTGCAACATCAAATCTTTGATTCTAACTTTTCCTACTTTTGAAGGAAGGTTATCGACTGAAATATTAACTTTCTCCGCAGATGCTTCCAGACACACAAGGTATACTTTCTTGTTTTGAATAATTATTCCACAGTTTTAAAATTTTGTAGCAAAACAACCTTAACAAGCAGAAAATAAATTCAGTAGTAAATAAATTCCTTACGTTACTGCTTGATGTCGGACCATTACTCCACCAGCACAACGACTGGAACGACGTGGAGAGTCTGTAGCCATAGCTTCTCTTCTCTGCCACTAAACTGAAAAGAATCCAAACTGTTAATCATCTATCAAAAAAAATCTATACATTTACATAATTCTTAACATTAAGATGTCCCAAAGATATCACTAAGTTTGAAACAGTCCAGGGAAAGTTTACCAGCATGTTGCCAGCACCTGGGGACCCAAATTAGGGAAATGTTGAACAGGTTAGGCCTTTATTCCCTGGAGCACAGGAAAAGGAGAGAAGATCTTAAAAAAGATATTAAAAATTGAGTATATAACAGGGTGAATGCATGCAGGCTTTTTCCCCTCACTACACTAGAACTGGAGGTCATAGGTTTAGAGTGAAAAGAGAAATTTTTAAAGGGAATTGGAGGGGGGATCTTCTTTACTCAGAGGATGGCATGAGTGTGGAATGAGCTGCTAAAAGTGGTGGATGTGAGTTTAATTGTCAAAAGAGAAGCTTGGATAAGAGCATGGATAAGAGGGGCTTGGAGGAATATGGTCTGGGTGCAGGTAAATGGGACTAGGTAGAAGACCAAGAAGTTCCGCTTTTGGCGGATGGAACAGAGGTAGCTACAAGGACCGCTTTGTTAAGTGCCACCGCTCCATCTACCAAAAAAGATACTTCCCGATGGCCAAACATTTTAATTCCCATTCACATTCCCGTCCCGACATGCCAGTCCATGGCCTCCTCTTGTGCCAAGATGACGCCACCCTCAGGTTGGAGGAGCAACCTGATGGTATGGAATATCAAATTCTCCTTTTTCTAGTAAAAAAGAAATCCCTCCCCTATCTTCTCCTCTTCTCTGGCTTTTTACCTCTTCTCACCTCCCTATCACTTCCCCCCTGAGTCCCCTCCTCCCCTTTCTCATATGGTGCACTCTTCTCTCCTATCAGATTCCTTCTTCTCCTTTACTTGTCCCACCCACCTGGCCTCACCTAGCAGCTTCCAGCTAGTCTCATTCCCCTCCCCCTACCATTTTATTCTGTTGTCTTCATCCTTCCTTTCCAGTCGTGAAGAACGGTCTCGGCCCGAAATATCGACTGTTTGGGTTTGGGTTTGGGTATTTGAACCTCCACAACATTCCACGTGGGAATTTAAACTGGAGGTGGCAGTGTTATTTTTCTTACGAGGTCAAGTTGCGAGCTCGACATCAACCCGGCACGGATGGAGAGCACGCTCGGGAGTGGTCTGTCACTGGATCGAACTCGGGAACTTCCGTTCTCGAGCCCAGTGCTAATCTCACTGTGCCACCGACCGACTGTTTATTCATTTCCGTAGATTTTGCCTGACCTGCTGAGTTCCTCTAGCTGTCTGTATGCGTTGCTTACATACTGATGCCAAGATGCTCCAAAACTCTGGATTCTACTTGTAGAGGCTAGTATGTCAGAGGTTGCTCCAACTATTCTCACGATCAAGAAACTCATGTCTAATCATTAATATTACCTGATAGAGATATCCATTACTAATAGCTAGAACATATAAATTCCACTGTGCACTCTGCATCAAGAAAAGTTATTCAATACATATACCACAATCAATATTTGTTTCAATAAAACTTGCATAAATAATGAATAGGAGTAAGTCTATATTAACCAGGATATGCAGAGTAAGCTTATAATCAATACATTTATAAAAGGATAACTGGGTCTGAGGTTTCATTGTGAAGTTAGTGGCTTTGGGAAAGCTATTGATCTTATAGAGAGCGAGTGTGATTCTCTACAATTCAAAAAGATGAATTTCATTTCATGACGGTATCAATTTTCTGAGGCATCTTCTCTAAAACCAGGAAACCAATATTTCTGGGCGAGATGGAGAACTTTGCTCCAGGTCTACAGATTACATTAAATTGATTATTTTCTTATTACACACAACAGAAGATCACCTCAGTAACATTCAATTCTGTAAGACACAAATAATGCTCAGATAAATTTCAGTAAAGTACATCATTTATAAATCTTTTGTTTTATGAATCTTTCATAAAAGATGGCAATAGACATTTCGTGGCTTGCAAAAGAGTGGAGGCTATAAAGTGCAGTTTGGTCTACATAGCAAACTAGAATGTTGATGGTCACGAGAATTGACCCAATCAATCTTTCAATCATCAAAGTGTTGGAAGCCACCAGAACAGTGCTATCAAGCAACATCTATTCACCAATAAACTGCTCACTAATGCTCACTCAAGGTTTTGCCCAAGATCTTTCCACTCCTGACTTCTACCAAATATCTACCAAAGCAATTGTTTCATAGGCAGGATGATGAGACTATTTTTGACAACGTAGCATTTGACTGAGCGTCAACCCTGATAAAACTGAAGATAACTGGAATCACAAGATAAAGTCTGGTGCTAGTGGTGATTAATCAGCCCAGCTGGATATCACTACAGTTCTGTGGATCAGTGCCCTAGGCTCAATCACCACCTGCAAGCCATTTCAAGTCCCCTTCCCATTCCCACACCAACCCCTCAGCCCTCAGCCTTCTCCATTGCCAGGGCGAGACCTGACCCGACACACCTCATATTACGACCCTGGGATTTACCCACTAATGAACATTCCCTCTAATTTGTTCCCACAGCTGCGCAGACCAACCATTGCCCTGTGTAGGATTTTTTTAAAAACATGGCCTGAAAACTGTGCGACACTTCAAAGGTTTTCTTGTAATATGCATACTATGAATATTTCAAATGAAAATTGAAAAATCACATACATTTGGATTTATTTATTAATTCTATAATGAAATACTGTACAACAAAGAAAATCTTTCATATTTCACAAACTTTCCCCCATGTGTCGTCAGAGGAGTCAGGATAGCTGCGGCTGTGTGTCCAGTTTTTGGGCACAGAGCTCGAAAAAGCAACGTGGCAGATTTTTAACATCGTAAACCAGCAAGTTGTTTGTTATGTCTCCCCGCTCACTGGGAAAATGGAGACACCACTTTCTTCCTTGTTAGGGAGAGAGAGAGCCTGTAGTATGTCAAATACCGAGCGAAACATGAGGTCTTTGGGGTAACTGCAAGTCTGTGTCTTTGCTGTTGCTTTGCTTACATTTGAGTGCTCGACGGCGGTGCCAATGCTCTTTTTTGCTGGAGGGAGGGGTGATTGTTGCTCGCTACCGCTTACAAGTGAGAGGGGGGAACTGGGGAGGACTTTGGGGTTCTAACATTTAACTGTCAATAGACAATAGACAATAGGTGCAGGAGTAGGCCATTCGGCCCTTTGAGCCAGCACCACCATTCACTGTGATCATGGCTGATCATCCACAATCAGTACCCTGTTCCTGCCTTCTCCCCATATTCCGACTCCACTATCTTTGAGCTCTATCTAACTCTTCCTTGAAAGAATCCAGAGAATTGGCCTCCACAGCCTTCAGAGGCAGAGCATTCCACAGATCCACAACTCTCTGGGTGAAAAAGTTTTTCCTCAACTCCGTTCTAAATGGCCTACCCCTTATTCTTAAACTGTGGCCTCTGGTTCTGGACTCCCCCAACATCAGGAACATGTTTCCTGCCTCTAGCGTGTCCAATCCCTTAATAATCTTATATGTTTCAATCAGATCCCCTCTCATCCTTCTAAATTTTAGTTTATACAAGCCCAGTCGCTCCAATCTTTCAACATATGTCATTCCCGCCATCCCTGGAATTAACCCAGTGAACCTCCACTGCACTCCCTCCATAGCAAGAATGTCCTTCCTCAAATTTGGAGACCAAAACTGCACACAATACTCCAGATGGGGTCTCACCAGGTCCCTGTACAACTGCAGAAGGACCTCTTTGCTCCTATACTCAATTCCCCTTGTTATGAAGGCCAACATGCCATTAGCTTTCTTCACTGCCTGCTGTACCTATATGCTTACTTTCAGTGACTGATGAACAAGGACACCCAGATCTCGTTTTACTTCCCCTTTTCCTAACTTGACACCATTCAGATAGTAATCTGCCGTCCTGTTCTTGCCACCAAAGTGGCTAACCTCACATTTATCCACATTAAACTGCATCTGCCATGCATCTGCCCACTCACCCAAGCTGTCCAAGTCACCCTGCATTCTCATAACATCCTCCTCACATTTCACACTGTCACCCAGCTTTGTGTCATCTGCAAATTTGCTAATGTTACTTTTAATCCCTTCATCTAAATCATTAATGTATATTGTAAATAGCTGCGGTCCCAGCACTGAGCCTTGTGGTACCCCACTAGTCACTGCCTGCCACTCTGAAAAGGACCCGTTAATCCCTACTCTTTGTTTCCTGTCTGCCAACCAATTTTCTATCCATGTCAGTACCCTACCCTCAAAACCATGAGCTCTAATTTTGCCCACTAACCTCCTATGTGGGACCTTATCAAAGGCTTTCTGGAAGTCCAGGTACACTACATCCACTGGCTTTCCCATGTCCATTTTCATAGTTACCTCCTCAAAAAATTCCAGAAGATTAGTTAAGCATGATTTCCGCTTCGTAAATCCATGCTGACTCTGACCTATCCTGCCACTGCTATCCAAATATGCCACTATTTCATCTTTTATAATTGATTCCAGCATCTTCCCCACCACTGATGTCAGACTAACTGGTCTATAATTGCCCGTTTTCTCTCTCCCTCCTTTCTTAAATTGTTCATTCTTTGGGGCACTCTTCTGTTTTCGTGGATGATTGCGAAGAAAAAGCATTTCAGGATGTATATTGCATACATTTCCCTGACATTAAATTGTACCTTTGAACCTTTGAACTTTTTGTAGCTGCATGCTATTCCAGCTGTGTGGCAACAAAGGCTATGTGCGCGGGAGCATTTCAATTACTGCACAGCTTAGAGGGAACTGTGCACCTAATATGCCTTAAGAACACCAGGACGACATCTTATGTAATATGAATATGTTCCAACACTTCACCATTCATTTCCTTTAATTTGTTAGCCTGCATGACTTCCTTCACAGTAAATATTGATGAGAAATATTCATACATCTCACCCATCTCCTATGGCCCCACACAGACAAGTATTTTGTTAATTAAGGGAACCTAACCTCTCTCCAGGTACCCTTTTGTGTTTAATATACTTGCAGAATCTCTTAAAATTCCCCTTTACCTATCAGCCAAAGCTATCTCATGTCCTCTTTTGGCTATGTTGACTCCCCTTTTGACCTCATCTTACCCACTTAAACTGAGAAACAATTCCAGTTCACATTAATTAACTCATAACTGAATTGTGAAGTTGCTTTAGCAATCTACTCAGATTTATCAAAAAAGGTTACTACCACCCACTAGCTAACTAGAGTTGAGCAATAAAGGCCGGTCTCATTACAACCATTCACATCCAGAGAATGAATCACTTTAAATTAATGACTTTACAAAATATAGGAAAAAATAAATATTTTAAAAAGGGGCACAGAGAAACTCAAGAACAATCTGGAGCTAAATACGCTCAAGACTGTGGAGATGACAGTGGACTTCAGGAGGAGCCCCCCAATACTCCCCCCACTCACTATACTCAACAGTATTGTGTCTGCTGTGGAGACCTTCAGGTTTCTGGGTGTCACAATCTCCCAGGACCTGAAGTGGACACCCAACGTGGACACTCTTATCAAAAAGGCTCAGCAGAGGTTGTATTTCCTATGTCAACTCAGGAAGTACAACCTCCCTCAGGAACTGCTGATTCAATTCTATTCAGGAATAATCCAGTTTGCTCTCAGTTCGTCCATCGCTGTCTGGTTTGGATCAGCTGCCAAACAAGGCAAGAATAGACTCCAAAGAACCATCAGGGCTGCAGAAAGGATTATTGGTGTGAAGCTGCCCTCGATTCAGGACTTATATGCATCTAGAGTCAGGAAGCGAGCAAGCAGCATCATTGTAGACCCATCACACCCTGGACATCACCTGTTCCAACTCCTTCCTTCTGGTAGGCACTTTAGATCACTGTATGCCAGGACAAATAGGTACAAGAACAGTTTCTTTCCATATGCCATCAGTATTATGAACACTTGAATTTTGTCTATTATAAACCAAGTCCACCTGTACATACACAGGTATACCTCATTGTATATAGTTCACGATTATTTGCACCATTGTTTCGTTTGCTTTTTGATTCTGTACAGTGAGAGCTCAGGGAAACCGGCATCAAATTCCCTGTATGTGTCCACATACTTGGCGATAATAAAGGATTCTGATTCTGATTCTGATTCTAATTCTGATTCTGAAACTCAAGTGGTGAGAATTATTACAAGGGATACAAACTACTTTCAATATTTCAAACTGAGTTTAGTCCAGGAAGAAGCAAAACTCACAAGTTGCTTAAACTAAGATTGTAGAAATCTTAAATGAAAAAAGTGCAGAAAATGCTAGAAACACTCAACAGCTCAGGCAACATCTACAGACAGGAAAACAGCTTATGTTTCAGTCTAACCTGCAAAAGATGCTGGAAGAACTCAAAAAGTCAAGCAGCATATATGGAAATGAATTAAGAGTCAACGTTTCAGGTTAAGACCCTTCATCAGGATCACTTCATGAGACCTGATAAGGGTCTCTGCCCAAAACACCTTCTGAGCAACACACACACACAAAATGCTGGAGGAACTCATCAGGCCAGGCAGCATCTATGGAAAGTAGTACAGTCGACGTTTCGGGCCAAGACCCTTTGGCAGGCCTCGGCCCGAAACATCAACTGTACTTTTTTCCATGGATGCTGCCTGGCCTGATGAGCTTCTCCAGCATTTTGTGTGTGCTGCTTAGATTTCCAGCATCTCCAGATTTTCTTCTGTTTCCAAAACATCTTCTCTTCCTTTCCATAGACTCCGGCATTTTGTGTGTATTATTTTGGATTTTCAGAATCAGCAGAATCCCTTGTGTTTATGCTTCAGACTGTTGCCCTTTCAGAACTGGGAAAAGTTAGAAATCAAACAAGTTTTAATTTGCGGAGAAAGCAGGCTTGGAAACAAAAGCAAAAGGAAAGGTCTGTGATACAACGTTGACCAGGAAAGACAGAACACCACAATTGGCAGTGTCATTCAATCAATCCAGGTTTATTTCATTCTTGTTCAATATGCATCAAAATTAGGGTCAGCATTTCTAGAATTTAATGTTGACATTTCATAGCAGTTGCTTTTGAAAAGAAAGTTCGACCATGCTTCACGAGCTCAAGGCACATGCAACACATTTCAAAGCTGAGAATTAATTTTGAAGTATTGCTTCTTTGTAATGAAAGGAACATGGTGATCAATTCTGTTTATAACAAGATGCCACAACCAGCAACGTGATAACAGGTGGATTATCTGTTTCAGTGATATTAATTAACAGATAAATATTGGCCAAGGCACTTCAAATGGTGCCTCGGGATATTCTTCAGCAATCTGAGAGGCCAGACAGGGCCTTAGATGAACATGTCATCCAAGTGACAACACAGCATTCAAAGGGACAAATCCAACAGTGCAACATTCTTCCCTGGTAGTGACAGCCTACTGAGCTGCAGAGAACAAGTGTGTGTTAGACAAATTATGATTGATTACTTCCTTGCAGTGAACATTAAGAAATATATTGAAAACCTATCCTCAAAACTAATGATTCAGAGCTAACATTAGGCACCATCTGAATACAGTTTTTTCCCTTTGTAGTTATTTTAAATTGAAGTACAAAGTATATTTATTATCAAAATATGTATATGGCACTATATACAACTCTGAGATTAATTTTCTCGCGGGCGTACACAGCAGATACAAAGAAACACAATGGAATCGATGAAAAACCTAAATATAAAGACAGACAAGCAATCAATTTGCAAAACACAAACTGTGCAAATACAAAAAAAAACAAATATTTACGCTTTTTCTCTATTATCATGTATTGTGTTGTACTGCGTCCACAAAGACATCAAATTTCATGACATAAGCCAGTATATTACACCAAATTCTGATTCTAAACATGATTTGTAAAGTCCTTGAAAGTAAGTCCATAGGTTGTTGAATCAGTTTGCTGTTGAGGTGAGTGAAGTTATCCGGAAGCCTGGTAGTTGAAGGGTGATAAATGTTTCTGAATCCGGTGGGGTACATCCTGCCCAATGGCAGCAGAGACAAGATAGCCTGGATGTTGGGGTCCTTGATGATGGATGCTGCAGTAATTAACTTCTACAAATGCTCTAAGGTTCAGATCAGACTAATGAAATCTACTGCAAATACAAAAGATTTTTACAAAACTAAACCAGCACACTGATTAGACTGCATCAAATCATTTATATGCAAAAAAATTAAACAAGTTTCATTTTCAACAAATGAAACTCTTACAAGTTATCTGCACATGTTCTAATTATTACTCTGAGGAATCTTAAATTTCCATCAGTTATACTGAGATTTCTACTAATGTCAATAAAACAATGAATTAATTTCGCAAACAACAGGAATTCTGCAGATGCTGGAAATTCAAGCAACACACATAAAAGTTGCTGGTGAACGCAGCAGGCCAGGCAGCATCTCTAGGAAGAGGTGCAGTTGACGTTTCAGGCCGAGACCCTTCGTCAGGACTAACGAAGGGTCTCGGCCTGAAACGTCGACTGCATCTCTTCCTAGAGATGCTGCCTGGCCTGCTGCGTTCACCAGCAACTTTTATATGTGTTGAATGAATTAATTTCACATTTTTTATTCCAAACTTTCATATCTCTAATATTTATGTGGAATAGATTTTCATATCATTCAGCTAATTATGCAAAGAGCATCCAAATGGCTTGAACTGGCCCTAGAGTTTTGATGCTTTTTTTTTTATCTGCCACATTAACTATATCTGAAGCAGCACATTTTTATTCAGCAATCCAATCAGATTACCTTATCAGAGTCAGAGTCATACAACACTACAGCACAGAAACAGGACAGCTAGTCCATACCGAACTATTAATCTGCCTAGTCCCATCAATCTGCACCCAGGTGATAGACTTCCATACCCCTCTTAATCATGTAACTATCCAAATTTTTCTTAAATGTTGAAATCAAACCCACATCCAGCAGCTCCAGTGGCAGCCTGTTCCACAAGCTCACAACCTTCTGAGAAGAGGTTCTCCCTCATGTTCCCTTTAAATATTTCACTTTTCACCCTTAATCCTTGACCTCTCACCCAATCTCAGTGGAAAAAGCCAACTTGCATTTATCTTTGCATTTAGAGGTTTTGCATACCTTATCAAATCTCCCCTCATTCCCTATGCTCCAGGGAATAAAGTTCTTATTCAACCTTTCCCTCTAACTCAAGTTTGGCAACATTCTTGTAAATTTTCTCCACACATTTTCGACCTTATTTACAGCTTTCCTGTAGGTAGTTGTATGGAATCACTTTGTAGGAAAATGTTCCTTTGAAGCATTTCCACATTTATAATGTGAGAAATGCTTCAGTTAGCAGTAAACTCTCACAGCTAGCAATGAGATAGTGACCACATGTGTTAGTAATAATGATGCAAGGATAAATGTTGGATAGTATGCTAGAAGAAATGCCCATCATCTTCAAATTACTGCCTTCAGATCTCTTTCCTCAGTTAGAGGGTGACTGGGACATCAGCATGAATTGACTTCATGGTTGGCACAGATACTGTGGGATGAAAAGCCTGTTCTTGCATTCTATGTACTGTGTGGCAAGTTAACATACTATGCAAAGGAGAGAACTTTCAGCTTTTAGAATTAGAATTTATTTAAATCTTACATCCACCTCACAATGTGAAGGAGTAAAAATCTTTGTGTTATGACTCCATTGCAATGTACAGACATGTAAATTTAGAAGTCTAATGGCTTGTAGAAAGAAGCTGTCCCATAGCCTGTTGGTCCTGGCTTTAATGCTGCAGTAGTGTTTGCCAGACAGAAGCAGCTAAAGCAGTTTATGGTTGGGGTGACTGGTGTCTCTGATTATCTTTCAGGCCTTCTTTCTGCAGCTGCTGCTACAAACGTCCTCAGTGGAGGTAAGTTCACATCCACAGATGCACAGGGCTGTCTGTATCACTCTCTGTAGTGCCCAGCAATCAATGTTGGTGCAGTTCCCATAAAAAGCGGTGACACAACCAGTCGGTATGCTCTCAATGGTGCCCCTGTAAAGATCTTGAGGAATTGGGGGCCTATGCCAAATTTCTTCAGTTGCCTGAGGTGGAAGAGACACTGTTTTTTTTGCCACAAAGCCGGTGTGTACAGTCCAGGTGAGATCATTGGTGATGTGTATACCGAGGAACTTGACACTACTCACCCTTTCAACTGCAAACCCATTGATGGTGATCAGGCCCAGCCCGTTTCCGTTCCTCCTGTAATCCACAATCAGCTCTTTTGTTTTTTGTACATTGAGGGAGAGGTTGTTATCCTGGTACAGTGCCAGGATGTCAAACTCTCCTCTCCTCTGTAGGCTGTCCCGTTTTCGTTAGAAATAAGACCGATCAAAGTCGTGTCATCTGCGAATTTGATCAACAGATTGGAGCTATGTGTGCACCGGCAGTACAGTCATGGGTGTAAAGGGAGTAGAGAAAGGGATTCAGAATACAACCCTGGTAGGAGGGTCCAATTTCTCTATTGGAATATATCAATTGGAATAGAAATTATAAGCTGCCCCCCCCACAAATCCATCTATAGTATTACTAAGTCATCTCCAATACAAGAATATAAGGAATGAAATTCCTTTTTATTTAGAAACATAGAAAATCTACAGCACATTACAGGCCCTTTGGCCCACAATGTTGTGCCAACCATGTAACCTACTCTAGAAGATGTCTAGAATTCCCTTAACACATAGCCCTTACTTTCCTAAGCTCCACGTACCCATCTAAGAGTCTGTTAAAAGACCCTATTGTATCCACCTCTACCACCTTCACTTGCAGTGCATTCCACTCACCCACCATTCTCTGTGTGAAGAACTTACCTCTGACACCTCCCTTGTATCTACTTCCAAGCAACTTAAAACTATCCCTGCTCATGTTAGCCATTTCAGCCCTGAGAAAAAGCCTCTGACTATCCACACGATCAATGCTTCTCATCATCTTATACACCTCTATCAGGTCACCTCTCATCCTCCGTCGTTCCAAGGAGAAAAGGCCAAGTTCACTCAACCTATTCTCATAAGGCATGCTCCCCAATCCAGGCAGCACCCTTGTTAATCTCCTCTGCACTCTCTATAGCAGGGGTCCCCAACCTTTTTTGCACCGCGGACCAGGTTAATATTGACAATATTCTTGCGGACTGGCCGACTGGGGGGCGGGGGGGGGGGGTAATCACGACCGGAATATAGGTGATAACTCAACTATAAGTCATTAATCAGTGGCTAATACAATTTTGTTTCTAAAAGGGTTTATCTAATGAATTTAATATTAAACACACAGTGCATATTTTCCTTGCATGAATATAGTGATAAGTCATAAGAGGGATAAGAGGGTTCCTTATGTCCAGTCTATTCCGCAATTTAGTTTTCGTTGCATTCATTGCAGAAAACTCCGCTTCGCAGAGACATGATGTTGGAAATGGAAGCCACATTTTCAGTGCTTTCGTGGCTATCTCAGGATATTCAGTCTTGACTTTGATCCAAAATGCTGGCAGAATGTTATGTCAAACGTACTTTTCAGCCCACCGCCACTTGCAAGCTCGAGGAGTTGATCTTCTTTCCATGCTGACATGGATGATTCACCAGGGAAATTCACAAATGGGTCACGGACCCATTCCTTTGCATGTCTTGGGTCGTTTGTGGTTGGGAAGTAATGCTCGAATTCTGTCGACAGCAAAGATAGGTGTTCGCGCACCAGCTGTGAGAAGGACGGTGCAGCCTCAGTCTCTCCCAAATTCCCAGCTAATGTTGGGAATATGTCAAATATGCCCCTGTCCACTCGCCGTCCCCACAGTTCCAGTTTGGCTGTGAAAGCAGGCACTTTATTTGCCAATTTGAAGACAGTTGTCATTCTCCCCGGAAGTGACAAATTGGGTTCATTGAGCAGGTTGAAGATGTCACACAGATAAGCGAGTTTTGCTATCCACTCCTCGTCACTGAAGTTTGCTGCCAGTGGTGACTTTTTTCCTAAAAGAAATCTCTGTAGCTGCTCTCTTAACTCAAAAACCCTGGCCAGGGCTCTCCCCCTTGATAGCCACCTGACTTCAGTGTGTAAGAGAAGGCGTTTGTGCTCTGCATCCATTTCCTCGCAAAGCTGCTCAAACAGACGTGAGTTAAGGGCATTTGCTTTGATGTGATTGATAACTTCAACAATGTCACTTAATACGCTGTTAAGATCAGGTGACATTTTTCAGCTAGCCAGCATTTCCCTGTATGTGACACGGTGTGTTGACTGGCATTCAAGAGCAACCTCTTTGACTCGGGTAGTGAAACCAGACTCGTTAAGCTGTTCCAACAGCTGTGCTTCGATGTCCTCCGCTATGTCATCAATTCTCCTTGAAACTGTGGTAGCTGAAAGAGAAACCTGTGCCATCTTGTTAGCTGCAGCTTCTCCCAACAGTTCACGGCACATGTCCTTGGCAGCAGGCAGAATCAATTCTTCACCAACAGTGAAAGGCTTCTTAGCCTTAGCAATACGGCTAGCCACTAAGTACGACACTCTCAGAGCAATAGACAATAGACAATAGGTGCAGGAGTAGGCCATTCGGCCCTTCGAGCCAGCACCACCATTCTCTGTGATCATGGCTGATCATCCACAATCAGTATCCAGTTCCTGCCTTATCCCCACAATCTTTGATTCCGCTATCTTTAAGAGCTCTATCCATCTCTTTCTTGAAAGCATCCAGAGACTTGGCCTCCACAGCCTTCTGGGGCAGAGCATTCCATAAATCCACCACTCTCTGGGTGAAAAAGTTTTTCCTCAACTCCATTCTAAATGGCCTACCCCTTATTCTTAAACTGTGGCCTCTGGTTCTGGACTCACCCATCAGCGGGAACATGCTTCCTGCCTCCAGCGTGTCCAATCCCTTAATAATCTTATATGTTTCAATAACATCCCCTCTCAGCCTTCTAAATTCCAGAGTATACAAGCCCAGTCGCTCCAATCTTTCGACGGATGACAGTCCCGCCATCCCGGGAATTAACCTTGTGAACCTACACTGCACTCCCTCAATAGCAAGAATGTCCTTCCTCAAATTTGGAGACCAAAACTGCACACAGTGCTACAGGTGTGGTCTCACCAGGGCCCTGTACAGCTGCAGAAGGACCTCTTTGCTCTTATACTCAATTCCCCTTGTTATGAAGGCCAGCATGCCATTAGCTTTCTTCACTGCCTGCTGTACTTGCATGCTTGCTTTCAGTGACTGATGTACAAGAGCACCCAGATCTCGTTGTACTTCCCCTTTTTGCAGCAACGTTTGTGGAGATGGTGGCTGCTTCTGTTCCGCTTGCTCACGTTTTTTCCACTCAGAAAACTCAACAGGTTTGTCTTTAAGTGCAGGGTGCTTGGACTCAAGGTGCCGAAGCAGCTTTGAGAGCTTCATTGCCTCATTAGACAGCTTGTCTCCACATATCACACACAGGGGGCTTGGAGCGTGCGAGTCACCGGTCGCAATAAAGCCATTTTTTATGTACGACTTGTCGTATTTTCTGTTGAAGGAAGCTTTCTTTTTTTTTTGCAGTCTCGGGCTCAGCTGTTTCTGCACTATCATCATTGTTGGGCCTTTTATGTCCCCTACCATCTCTTCCAAAGAAACTCTCAAGCGACGTTTGTTTTTTCACTCATCGAGTAGTTGTAGGTTAATGACCAACTGACGACCTCACGTGGGTAATGACCTCACGTGCGTTCAAGTTCAACAGTGGGCGTGACAGGGAATGTGGAAAGGTGCAGTTGACTTATATCGTTTCCTCACAGCCCAGTAGCACATGCTTTGCTACTGGGGACCACTGGGGTGGTTGGGGACCACTGCTCTATAGTATCCACATCCTTCCTGTAATGAGGTGACCAGACCCCAAGTGGGGTCTAACCAAGGTCTTACATAGCTGTAACATTACCTCTCAGCTCTTGAACTCAATCCCACGGTTGATGAAGGCCAACACACCATACGCCTTCTTAACAACACTATCAACCTACACAAACAACAGGAATTCTGCAGATGCTGGAAATTCAAGCAACATACATCAAAGTTGCTGGTGAACGCAGCAGGCCAAGCAGCATCTGTAGGAAGAGGTGCAGTCGACGTTTCAGGCCGAGACCCTTCGTCAGGACTAACTGAAGGAAGAGTGAGTAAGGGATTTGAAAGTTGGAGGGGGAGGGGGAGATCCAAAATGATAGGAGAAGACAGGAGGGGAGGGATAGAGCCGAGAGCTGGACAGGTGATAGGCAAAAGGGGATACGAGAGGATCATGGGACAGGAGGTCCGGGAAGAAAGACAAGGGGGGGGGTGACCCAGAGGATGGGCAAGAGGTATATTCAGAGTCCCGGACCTCCTGTCCCATGATCCTCTCGTATCCCCTTTTGCCTATCACCTGTCCAGCTCTCGGCTCTATCCCTCCCCTTCCTGTCTTTTCCTATCATTTTGGATCTCCCCCTCCCCCTCCAACTTTCAAATCCCTTACTCACTCTTCCTTCAGTTAGTCCTGACGAAGGGTCTCGGCCTGAAACGTCGACTGCACCTCTTCCTACAGATGCTGCTTGGCCTGCTGCGTTCACCAGCAACTTTGATGTATGTTGCTATCAACCTACACAGCAGCTTTTATTGTCCTATGGATATAGACCCCCAAGGTTTCTCGGATCCTCCACTCTGCCAGCAGTCTTACCATTAATTTTATATTCTGTCTTCAAATTTGACCTACTGAAATGAAACACTTCACACTTATCTGTGTTGAACTCTATCTGCCACTCCTTAGCCCAGTTCTGCATCCTAGCAATGTCCTGCTGTAATCTATGACAGCCCTCCACACTATCCACAACACACCTAACTTTTGTATCATCAGCAAACTTACTAACCCACCTTTCTACTTCCTCATTTAGGTCATTTATAAAAAGAGGAGGGTCCCAGAACAGGACCCTGCAAAACACCACTGGTCACTGACCTCCATGCAGAATACAAACCATCCACAACCACCCTTTGTTTCCTGTGGTCAAGCCATTTCTGGATCCACAAAGCAAGGTCTTCTTGGATCCCATGCATCATTACTTTCTGAATGAGCCTCACATGGGGAACCTTATCAAATGCCTTACTGATATCCATATACACTACATCCACTGCTCTACCTTCATCAAGATGTTGTGTTACATCCTCAAAGATCTCAATCCGGCTTGTAAGGCAGGACCTTCCCTTGACAAAGCCATGCTGATTAACCCTAATCAGATTATGTCTCATAAATCCTGCGTCTCAGGATCTTCTCCACAATTTGCCCACCACCTTTTATTTCTCAAAGAGAGAGAAGCAATTGAATAGGCAGTTTTTAAATAGTCTGAATAACAAATAAATCATGCCAGGTTGCTATTTAGCACCACAGAATATCACAGTAAATTCAAAGTAGAATAAATTAGTTTTACTTATCACATGTATATTGAAACATACAGTGAAATGCTTCATTTCCATCAAATCAAATCAGCAAGGATCGTGGTGGTCACCCGCAAATGGCACCATGCTTCTGGTGCTAACATAACCTGCCCACAATTTACTAAACCTAACCGTATATGCTTGGACCATGGTGAGAAACTGGAACACCCAGAGAAAACCCAAGTGGTCACAGGGAGAACATACAAATTCCCTTCAGGCAGCTGCGGGAATTCAACCCCAAATGGTACTCGCTGGTGCTGTAAAATGACTCATGTACAGGTGATACAAGATATTTCAAAATAAGGGAAAAATTTCAAAAAGTACAAATAAGTGATCACTTCTCAAAATTTGTTAGTTAAGCAGCACGAAGTTCTTCGCGACCCATTGAGGAAGAGTCCACGAACATTTAGGCAGAAGTATATAGATTCTGGATGCGCAAGGGTCTGAAAGTTTACCAAAGAAACAAATGCACTGTTGAGGTTACAATCAAATCAGTCTGACCATTATACTGCTGAGCAGTGTCAAGGGGCTGAGGGTCCTACTCCAGCTCCTAATTACTATGTTCCTGCTGGACGATGGCAATCTCTCCACTGGAAAGCTGACAAAGGCTGCACAGAGAGGAACACTGAAATAAAATGTGCGATGACTCATCCACAATTCAAGCAGAAATTGGAAAACGGAATTTTATTTACCTCCTACACTTCTTTGAGGCAGATAACAAGACCATGCTGAATAAACTATTAGTAAACACCATAAGACAAATAACAAAAGAACTCTGAAAACAAGGGCAACACACACACAAAGAGCTGGAAAAACTCAGCAGGTCAGGCGGCATTTACAGAAATGAATAAATAGTTGACAATCCAGAACTGCAAAGGAAGGGGGAAGACACAGGAATAAAAAGGTAGGGGGGTGGGGAAGAAGGACTAGCTAGAAGGTGATTGGTGAAGCCAAGAGGGTGGGAAAGAATAAAGATTGGAGATGAAGAAATCTGATAGGAGAGGAGACTGGACCATAGGAGAAAGAGAAGGAGGAGGGTCACTAGAGGGAGAAATAGGCAGGTGACGGGAAAAATTAAAAAGCCTGAATGGGGGATAGAAAAGGGAAGGGCGGAGGGAAAAAAATTACCAGAAGTAATCATCATTCATGCCTTCAGGTCGGAGGCTACCTAGACGGAATGTGAGGTGTTGCCCCTTCACCCTAAGAGTGGCCTCATCATGGCAAAAAGGAGATCATGGACCGACATTTCAGAACGGGAATGAGGATAGAAAATAAAATGATTGGCCATCAGGAAATTTCACTTTTTGCATATAGCCACCGGGAAATTCCGGTTTCAGTGGATGGCCACCGGGAGAGGAACATTAATCAAGTGTACAGACTATATTTTACATTCATCATCATGAAATGTTTCGAGAGGTTTGACATGAGGCACATCAAGACCCTGCTGCCCCCCTCACTGGACCCCCTGCAGTTCACATACCGTCCCAACCGTTCAATAGACGACGCCATCGCCATCACCCTCCACCTGGCCCTAACACACCTGGACAAAAAAGGACATGTACATTCCAATGCTGCCCATAGACTTCAGTTCAGCATTCAACACAATCATTCCTCAGAAACTGATTGGAAAGCTGAGCCTGCTGGGCTGGAACACCTCCCTTGCAACTGGATTCTAGACCCTGACTGGGAGACCTCAGTCAGTCCGGATTGGAAGCAGCATCTCCAACACCATCACACTGAGCACCGGGGCCCCCCCAGGGCTGTGTGCTCAGTCCACTGCTGTTCACTCTGCTGACCCACGACGGTACTGCAACACACAGCTCGAACCACATCATCAAGTTCGCCGATGACACGACTATGGTGGGTCTCATCAGCAAGAACAATGAGTCAGCATACAGAGGGGAGGTACAGCGGCTAACGGACTGGTGCAGAGCTAACAACCTGTCTCTGAATGTGAACAAAACAAAAGAGATGGTTGTTGACTTTAGAAGGACACGAAACGACCACTCTCCGCTGAACATCGACGACTCCTCCATAGAAATCGTTAAGAGCACCAAATTTCTTGGTGTTCACCTGGCGGAGAATCTCACCTAGTCCCTCAACACCAGCTCCATAGCAAAGAAAGCCCAGCAGCGTCTCTACTTTCTGCGAAGGCTGAGAAAAATCCATCTCCCACCCCCCATTCTCACCACATTCTACAGAGGTTGTATTGAGAGCATCCCAAGCAGCTGCATTACTGCCTGGTTCGGAAATAGCACCATCTCGGATCGCAAGACCCTGCAGCAGATAGTGAGGTCAGCTGAGATCATCAGGGTCTCTCTTCCCACCATTACAGACATTTACACCACACACTGCATCCGTAAAGCAAACGGGATTATGAAGGACCCCACGCACCCCTCATACAAACTCTTCTCCCTCCTGCCATCTGGCAAAAGGCACCAAAGTGTTCGAGCTCTCACGACCAGACTGTGTAACAGTTTCTTCCCCCAAGCCATCAGACTCCTCAATACCCAGAGCTTGGACTGACACCAGCCTACCGCCCTCTACTGTGCCTATTGTCTTGTTTATTATTTATTGTAATGCCTGCACTGTTTTGTGCACTTTATGCAGTCCTGGGTAGGTCTGTAGTCTAGTGTAGTTTTGTGTTGTTTTTACGTAGTTCAGTGTAGTTTTTGTATTGTTCATGTAGCACCATGGTCCTGAAAAACGTTGTCCCATTTTTACTGTGTACTGTACCAGCAGTTATGGTCAAAATGACAATAAAATGTGACTTGACTTGACTTGACTTGACTACAGCAATAAACAACTATCAGAAATACTTTATCAGTTGTAGCACTTCCAGTTTGCTGCCTGTAGGTCTTCACAGGTGAAGAGTGAAAATAAATATTTTCATAGTGAAACATAATTATATGGATCAAAGGCTACTGATGCAATTTTAAACCCACTCATTCTCAGTGTTTGTGTACACTGATACAATTAAACACAGCAAAGTACAGATTTTCCTGCAGTACAAGTCTGAGGAACTACAGTGTCACCCATGGCAGTACAGCATAATTATAGGCTGAACTATTTGCAAAGGCAGTTTTCATTATACAGTATATACTTGTGTCTAAATTTATAATGAGAATTACAAATAATGCAGTATTAAACACAAAAAATGAAATTAGTTCTAAAGAATTTTGAAATCAAAATCAGAGCACTGAGAGGGATATCAGAACAAAATCACACACGAGAAAAGCAGAAAACAGGAAATCTTTCCCAAAAACCATATATTCACTGGATCGGCGGGAGGAGAGAGAGCAGTGCGCCGCGCGTGCGCAGCCCTCCGGTGAAAAATGATATCGTATCCGTTAAATAGAGACCGTGGACAATTCTGATTTGATGGAGACGGACGTGAAAGCAGAGAGGAACATCTGGAAAAATTTCTGAAACGCCAGTTCACTGCTGTTGTTACTGCGCGGTCAGGAATCTTTCGGAGGGAAGGCCTCAAAATCCCCGGCTTTGCCTGCTGTTGGCGACCGAGATGGAGGTCGAATGGTTGGAGAGAGATGGCGCTCAGTACTCGGTGTCGGACAGCTGATCAGAGCTCGAAGTTTTCGGATGACTCAGAGTCGGGCATGGCAGGGAGAGTTTTTCTTCTTTCTCCCATCTGCGTGAGATGTGAGACATTTGAGAGACTTTGAACTTTTTACTGAGCTCATGGACTTCTTCATCAAGTTATGGTATTGTTGCACTGTTTGTAACTATATGTTATAGTTATGTGGTTTTGTCAGTTTTTTTCAGTTTTGGTCTGTCCTGTGTTTTGTGATAATCACACCGGAGGAAATATTGTATCATTTCTTAATGCATGCATTACTAAATGACAATAAAAGAGAGGACTGCGTGTCTTCATAATCTAAACTAAAGAGCTGGTTGTTGTGTTCAGGTAGAGGAAAGAAGGAATTCAGTCTACATTGGATCAGTGGAGGAGAGAATAAGCACTTTTAAATTCCCGGGCATTAACATGACAGATAACTTGTCCTGGACCAAGAACAGAGATGTAATCATAGGGAATGCATGCCAGAGCCAAAGCCTTACTTTCTTTAGAGGTTAAGGTGATACCAGCTCATCACCGAACACGCTTAACAAATTTCTGCACATGCACTGTAGAAAGGGTCCTGCTGGGTGCATCACGGTCTGGTATTGCAATTCGAATGCACAGGTATATAAGAAGCTGTAGAGAATAGTGGACTCTGCCCAATACACCACAGGAACATCTAGGAAGCTACATCTATCAGCAAAGACCACCACTGTCTAGGACATGCCATCTTCTCACAGCAAACATCAGACAGGAGGTACAGAAGCCTGAAATCCCACACTACCAGGTTCAGGAACAGTTACTTCCTTTCAGCCCTTAATCATACTGTTTAACAATACTATAAACACTTTGACCACTTCACACCAAAATGGACTTCATTCCTTTTTTTTCTATTCTGATTGTCTTTTCCCGTAAAACATGGGTATATTTTATAAGCAACATACATCAAAGTTGCTGGTGAACGCAGCAGGCCAGGCAGCATCTATAGGAAGAGGCGCAGTCGACGTTTCAGGCCGAGACCCTTCGTCAGGACTAACTGAAGGAAGAGTGAGTAAGGGATTTGAAAGCTGGAGGGGGAGGGGGAGATGCAAAATGATAGGAGAAGACAGGAGGGGGAGGGATAGAGCCGAGAGCTGGACAGGTGATAGGCAAAAGGGGATACGAGAGGATCATGGGACAGGAGGTCCGGGAAGAAAGACAAGGAGGGGGGGGTGACCCAGAGGATGGGCAAGAGGTATATTCAGAGGGACAGAGGGAGAAAAAGGAGAGTGAGAGAAAGAATGTGTGCATAAAAATGAGTAACAGATGGGGTACGAGGGGGAGGTGGGGCCTTAGCGAAAGTTAGAGAAGTCGATGTTCATGCCATCAGGTTGGAGGCTACCCAGACGGAATATAAGGTGTTGTTCCTCCAACCTGAGTGTGGCTTCATCTTTACAGTAGAGGAGGCCATGGATACACATGTCAGAATGGGAATGGGATGTGGAATTAAACTGTGTGGCGACTGGGAGATCCTGCTTTCTCTGGCGGACAGAGCGTAGATGTTCAGCAAAGCGGTCTCCCAGTCTGCATCGGATCTCACCAATATATAAAAGGCCACATCGGGAGCACCGGACGCAGTATATCACCCCAGTCGACTCACAGGTGAAGTGTTGCCTCACCTGGAATGACTGTTTGGGGCCCTGAATGGTGGTAAGGGAGGAAGTGTAAGGGCATGTGTAGCACTTGTTCCGCTTACACGGATAAGTGCCAGGAGGGAGATCAGTGGGGAGGGATGGGGGGGACGAATGGACAAGGGAGTTGTGTAGGGAGCGATCCCTGCGGAATGCAGAGAGAGGGGGGGAGGGAAAGATGTGCTTAGTGGTGGGATCCCGTTGGAGGTGGCAGAAGTTACGGGGAATAATATGTTGGACCCGGAGGCTGGTGGGGTGGTAGGTGAGGACCAGGGGAACCCTATTCCTAGTGGGGTGGCGGGAGAATGGAGTGAGAGCAGATGTACGTGAAATGGGGGAGATGCGTTTAAGAGCAGAGTTGATAGTGGAGGAAGGGAAGCCCCTTTCTTTAAAAAATGAAGACATCTCCCTCGTCCTAGAATGAAAAGCCTCATCCTGAGAGCAGATGCGGCGGAGACGGAGGAATTGCGAGAAGGGGATGGCGTTTTTGCAAGAGACAGGGTGAGAAGAGGAATAGTCCAGATAGCTGTGAGAGTCAGTAGGCTTATAGTAGACATCAGTGGATAAGCTGTCTCCAGAGACAGAGACAGAAAGATCTAGAAAGGGGAGGGAGGTGTCGGAAATGGACCAGGTAAACTTGAGGGCAGGGTGAAAGTTGGAGGCAAAGTTAATAATTACTTAAGTTCATTTTGTATATGCTGCCTATAAAATGCCATGTCAAAGTCAAAGTTGTATGCACAAGCACAGGTGCAATGAAAAACTTACTCCCAACAGCATCACAGGCACATAGCAAATACATCCTGAGCAAAACAAAATCTGAGCAGCATTCTGTTCCTGGGCATTTCCCTTTACTTCAGAAGACAATGATGTTGCCATTGTTCTGAGTTACAGTAACAGCTACAGAGGTGATGTTGGACTTGGCATCCCACATCATTATCATTCTTGATTAGTGAGATAACCCGTCAGTTCTCTACAACGAACAATTCAAAGAAGGGAAGAAAAATAACCTCTGTAAGATGCAAATACACCCAATGCTCACTTTCTGACATACCCTCTACACCTAATAAAGTGGCCACTCAGTGTACCTTTATGGTCATCTGCCACTGTTGCCCATCTACTTCAAGGTCTGGCGTGTTTTGTGTTCTTCTACACACTACTGTCATAATGCGTTGTTATTTGAGTTACTGTCGCCTTCCTGTCAGCTGGAACCAGTCTGGCCACTCTCCTCTGACCTCTCTCATTGACAAGATTTTTGCCCACAAAGTTGCTGCTCACTGGAAGTTTTACGCCATTCTCTGTAAACTCTAAAGACTGGAGTACACAAAAATCCCAGAAGATAAGCTGTTCCTGAGACACTCAAACCTGGCTGGCACTCCACGGTCAAGGTCACTCAGATCACACTTCTTTTGTTTGGTCTAAACAACAAATGAATCTCTTGACCATGTCTGCATATTTTTATACAATGATGTGCTGTCACATGACTGGCCGATTAGATATTTGCAGTAACAAGCAGGTGTACTTAATGAAATGAGTGTATTATCATAATTATGGCATGCCAAGGGTGACTGTATCAATGTTTTGCCATTCACAATCACACAAGAATGTTGGAAATGTCTAACATTGTAGCACAATTATCACATCGCAATATCACGTTAGTTCAATTATCATGGGTTCAATTACCCAAAGTCTAAACTACCACGCCACTGCAGGGCGGAGTGGACAAGCACAGTCCTATCACTACAGAGAGAGCCCAGCACGATCAAAAGAGAGCCACAGAAGGAGCCCTGCACTGTTCCAGTGATGCCAGAGCAAGCCCAGCACTGTACTATGGGCACTGCAGTGAGACCCTAGGGTGCTACTGCGGGGATCTAACGCTGTCCCTGATATGCTCGAGAAACCAGAGCCCTCTCAAGGCTGCTACTGCTCAAACCTTATACTGTCAAACCGATATGACCGAGACAGCTCCTCAGAGTCACGCTTGTCAAACTGTGAATTGCTACTAAACTAGCCTGCCACCCTCTTGCAAATTTCTAGCTAAGTTGTAGAGAGCATTCTGACTGGTTGTATCAGCGTTTGATTTGGAGGGGCCACTGCACAGGAATGAAAAAAGGCAGAAGTTTACATACTCTGCCAGCTCCATCATGGACGCTAGCCTCCCCACCACTGAGGACATCATCAAAAGCCTTATCCATCATGAAGAACCCTCGTCATTCAGGACATGCCCTCTTCTCATTACTACTATCAGGAAGGAGGTACAGGAGCCTACAGACACACACTCAGTGGTTTAGGAACTCTCTGCCATCAGATTTCTGAACAGTTCATGAACACTACCTTACCATTTTTCTCCTTTGCAGTTTTGTTTATATATTCTTATTGTACATTATAGTAAATTTTATGCATCACACTTGTACTGCTGCCACAAAACAACAAATTTCGTAACACATGTCCAGATAGTAAGTCTGAATCTGATTTTGTCCTGGAGTACTACTTTCAAAATAGTTCCATCAGAGCACAACACTGTAAAATAGGCATTAGTGAAAGAATCTTTCACTGCCAGAGGGAGCTATAGACAAAAACTGTCTATGCCTTTTCTGTGAGAGGCAGCCTGGTTTCAGGGTGCACTGCCTGGCAAGCTGGGCACTATCTGAGGGCACACTACCGACAGAAACACACAAAGGACTGTAGGATCTCATGAAATCAGGCAGCTTCTATAAAGGAAAATAGGCAGTCGACCCTTCGTTTAGACTGAAAAGAAGAAAGAAGTGAGCCAGTATAAAAAGACTGATGCAAGAAGTGGAAGAAGAACTGGCAGGATGCACGGTAGTGGGGTTGATTAGCAGATGAGGGAATGCAGAGTGGGAATGAGGTCAGAAGTTGATAGGTGGAAGTGACAAAGGCATGAAATCTGATAGGAGAGGAAGATAGGAAGGGGAAATCAGCAGAAGTGTATGTGAAATAGAGAGATGGAGAGGATTGGGGGAGGGAAAAGAGTTTGAGCCAGATGGGTCAGGAGGAGAAATGGGACGAAGAGGCTTTACAAGAAACTTTACAATTTGATGTTCATGGTGCCAGGTTAAAAGCTATCTTGGCAGAATATGAGTTTGTGTTTTAGCCTCAACTTGGCAGTGGAGGAGGCTGAGGGCAGACAGTGCAGGAATGGGGAGTGGAATTAAAATGGGTGGCAACTGGAAAATCCCAGCTGACATGGCAGACAGAGGGAAGGTGATTGGTGAGGTAGTAACCCAATCTGTCTCCAGTCTTACTCATGAAGGCAATGCCATAACCTGAGATCCAAATGCTCTAGATAACGCCATTGCATTTCAGCATGGAAGAGGTGTCTGTTTCCCTCCACAGACGCTGCCTGACCGGAGCTTCTCCAACTTTGCGTTTTGCTCCAGATTCCAGTGTCAGCACTGTCTCCAAGCAGACCACTAGGGAAGCCAGACACTATCCATGAGCACTTCTGAGAGGGCCAGAGTGGTCCTAAAGCATACCACTGCGAGAACCCCAGAAAGAGCCAGGGCACGTTACAGAGAGTACTCATGGTGCCAGGGCACACTACAAGAGAGCCCAGCAGACCCAGGGCACATTACTGAGAGAATCCAGCACAGACCCATAGGAAATTACTGAAAGAACACAGCACAGTTCTGGGATGCAATGATGAAGAGAACCCAGCAAGGTCCTAATGTGCAGTACTGAGAGAACACAGTACTGTCCTGGGATGCAGCACTGAGAAAGGCCAGCATTATCCCAGAGCTGGTACATCAGACCTGCACCGTCCAAGTGCCGGTGCTGAGGGAGCTACTTAGCCCTGTTCTTCGTGGGATTTAGCCATAGCCATAGTCATAGTCATACTTTATTGATCCTGGGGGAAATTGGTTTTCATTACAGTTGCACCATAAATAATAAATAGCAGTAACACCATAAATAGTTAAATAGTAATATGTAAATTATGCCAGTAAATTATGAAATAAATCCAGGACCAGCCTATTGGCTCAGGGTGTCTGACCCTCCAAGGGAGGAGTTGTAAAATTTGATGGCCACAGGCAGGAATGACTTCCTATGATGCTCTGTGCTGCATCTTGGTGGAATGAGTCTCTGGCTGAATGTACTCCTGTGCCCACCCAGTACATTATGTAGTGAATGGGAGACATTGACCAAGATGGCATGCAACTTAGACAGCATCCTCTTTTCAGACACCACCGTGAGAGAGTCCAGTTCCATCCCCACAACATCACTGGCCTTACGAATGAGTTTGTTGATTCTGTTGGTGTCTGCTACCCTCAGCCTGCTGCCCCAGCACACAACAGCAAACATGATCGCACTGGCCACCACAGACTCGTACAACATCCTCACATCGTCCGGCAAATGTTAAAGGACTTCAGTCTCCTCAGGAAATAGAAATAGATGTGCGCTAACTGGCTACCGCACTTCCTGCATTCCCGTCACTGCAACGTTGGCCGGAGAGTACAGGGCGCCCCGTGGCGATGAAACGCCCCAAGTGGTTTCTCTAATAGGGCAAGGCAACTAGGTTCCCACCGCTCCATTGTTGCCCGGACGGTCCTCGCTCTGTGCGAGCCCAGCCCAGGGCAGCCGCTTCCCCCGACACCCCACCCCTCCAGAACTTTGTCCACACAAAGTAGTGCAAATCAATGGATATCACTAAAATCGGATACGAACCCGCGCTCTCCTCGGTGGCTTCCCTCAGCAGCTGCTCACAGGTGATCAGGCACCAAACATGCTAGAATGCGTCCAGTCAGGACCTTGTTTGACGGACATCTCCCGCAACCAATCCAAATGTGAAATTATTCAACGCCTCCCTAATGCGAACTGCCAATCAAACGTTTCAGCCAATCAGCGCGCGATGGGTGGACTTCCTTTCTGCGCCACCAGAGAAGCGGGCCTAGGGCTAGAGGGGAACAGATTTCGGTTTATTCGTCAAATCAGTCAGAATTTCCACCACGTTCTGTCATCGATCTATAATGAATGTATAATTATGCCATCCCTGAAGGGAATAAACTGGTTAGAATCCTCTGTGGAGAAATTGCCAACCGTTCCCAGTGATGAGTCTACGTTTTGTTTACATCGAAATCTCGCGAATCTTCGATAACATCTCGTGTTTGCCGAAGCGTCAATCATCGGGATATCGTCACGCCCGTTGTCAATCATCCGGACTGTCAGTAGCCCTGCTGTTTCATCAACGGAATGTCTGCCACTCGGTGTCAAGGAGACCCCGTCAGAACCGGGCACGTAGAAAGGCAAGCTTGCTTTAAATTTCTGAAAGGTGGGGAAAGTAATGTTTGGGAAAGTAGTGTGCACAAAATGCTGGAGGAACTCAGCAGGTCAGGCAACAACTATTGAGATGCAAGGGTTTCCAGCCTGGCGTCCATGGACCCCTTGCTTAATGGTATTGGTCCATGGCATATAAAAGATTGGAATCTCAGACTGAGAGGAATAAAAAGTCGACGTTCCACTCCAAGTCCCTTTATCATTGGTAGTGATGCTGCTAGACCTTATGAGTTCCTCCAGCATTTTGCTAGTGCTGTTCTGGATTTCCAGCATCTGCAGAATCTCCTGTGTTGATGTTTGTGAAAGGCTGCAGGCCTAAGTTGTCAAGGTAAAAGTTGCTTTAAAATCAGCAATTGGAACTAAATGATACAAAAACAAAATGAAACAGAAGAAATTCAAACAGATAAAACACCAACTGTGAATTTAAAAAATGGCCTTGCTTAAGTTGTTAAGCTCAATGCTAAAGTGTTAAGAGTTGTAAATTGTCAGAACATCAGATGGTGTTCCTCAAGTTGACACTATGTATCATTGAAACAACACAGAAGGCCAAAGATAAAGAGTTTAGAGTGGAAGAGGATCAGATACTAAATGCTAAGTGGTTGAAGACATTTTCAACCTCTCACTGCTACAGTTGGAAGTTCCCGTCTGCTTCAAAAAGGCAACCAGTGCCCAAGAAGAGTGGTGTGAGCTGCCTTACTGACTATCATCCAATAGCACACATATTAAATTGAAATGTTTTAAGAGGTTGGTCATGGCTAGAATCAACTCCTCCCTCAGCAAGGACTTAAACCCTCTGCAATTTGTTTATAACCACAATAGGTCTACAGCAGACGCAATCTCAAAGGCTCTTCACACACCCTTAGATCAGCTGGACAATACAAACACCTATGTCAGGATGCTCAAGCAACCCACATCAAAGTTGCTGGTGAACGCAGCAGGCCAGGCAGCATCTCTAGGAAGAGGTACAGTCGACGTTTCAGGACGAGTCCCTTCATCAGGCCAAGACCATCCTGATGAAGGGTCTCGGCCCGAAACATCGACTGTACCTCCTCCTAGAGATGCTGCCTGGCCTGACAACTTTGATGTGTGTTGCTTGAATCTCCAGCATCTGCAGAATTCCCCGTGTCAGGATGCTGTTTATTGACTATACCTCAGCATTTATCACCATCATTTCTACGGTCCTGATCAAAAAGCTACAGAACCTGGGCCTCTGTACCTCCCTCTGCAACTGGATCCTCTACTTCCTAACTGGAAGTCCAAAATCTGTGCAGATTGACGATAATATCTCCTCACTGACAATCAACGCTGGCACTCCTCAGGGATGTGCTCTTCGGCCACTGCTGTACTGTCTCTGCATGCATGACTGTGTGGCTAGGCATAGCTCAAATGCCATCTATAAATTTATTGATGATACAACTATTTTTGGCAGAATCTCAGATGGAGATGAGAGGGCGTACATGAGCGAGATATGCCAGCTAGTTGAGTGGTGTCACAGCAACAACCTCACAGTCAATCTCAGTAAGACCAAAGGAAAGAAGGGTAAGATGAAGGAACATGAACCGGTCCTCATAGAGGGATCAGAAGTGGAGAGAGTGAGCAGTTTCAAGTTCCTGGGTGTCAAGATCTCTTAGGATCTGACCTGGTCTCAACATATCAATGCAGCTATAGAGAAGGCAAAACAGTAGCTATATTTTATTAGGATGAAATGTCACCTGGAAAACTTCTGCAGATACACCATGGAGGGCATTCTGATAGGCTACATCACTGTTTGGTAAGGGGGCAGGGTTGCTACTTCATAGAGTTGAAAGAAGCTATGGAAAGTTATAATATTAGTCAGCTCCATCTTGGGTACCAGCCCCCGTAGTATCCAAGACATCTTCAAGGAGTGGTGCCTCAGAAAGGTGGCATCCTTCATTAAGGACCCTCATCACCCAGGGCATGCCCTCTTCACATATTACTGTCAGGAAGGAGGTACAGAAGCCTGAAGGCACATACTCAGCAATTCAGGAACAGCTTCCTTCCCCTCTGCCATCCGATTCCTAAATGGACACTGAACCCATGAACACTACTTCACTTTTTTCTCTGTTATTGTACTCGTTTTAATTTAACTATTTAACATACATGTATATGCTTACTGTAATTGATTTACTTTATTTCTATATTGTCATGTATTGCATTGTACTGTTGCTGCTAAGTTAACAAATTTCACAACATGCTGGTGATATTAAACCCGATTCTGATGTGGCTCATAATAGGGTCAGGATTCTAAACTCAACATAGTTTTACAAAACTAACCCAAATGGCTTTTTTTTAAATAAGCTTTATTTGTCACATGTATATTAAAACAAATATTGAACTGCATCATTCGTATTCATGACCAACACAGTCCAGGGATGTGCTGGGGCAGCCTGCAAGTGTCACCATGCATCCAGCACAAACACAGTGTGCCCGCAACTCACTAATTCTAATTTGCCAGTACATCTTTAAAAGATGGTCATGGGGAGAACCAATAAACTCCTTACAAACAGTGGCTGAAATTGAACCCCAATTGCTGGCACTGTAAACATTGGTTTCCATGTTGTGAGTGCCAATTATGGTACACTTGACTAAAAGTGCAGCTGTATCACTGCTTCGCCTGGTGGGATCTCAGGTCTGGCAGGTGGTGAAAGAATGGACCAGAGACTCATGGAATGAACAGTCCCTTACAAATGCCAAAATGGGACAGCAGATTATGCCTGCTGATGGAATCCCAATGAGGAAGCAGAAATTATGAAGAACGATCTGCTCAACGTGGAGGCTAGTGGGAGGAGGGTGAGGCCAATGCTCTGAGAGGAGTAAGGATAGTACAAGCACTGTGTTGCTAATAGGTCGGTTAACACTAATTGTGAACAAAGACATCCAGATCCTAGTGAACACCAACATTTAAAAAAATCCTTTTATTTCACCAACCAAAATAAATGATATTTTTTACATTATATTCCACCAAACGTAGCGGTTACTGCAATGCTTTACAGTGCCAGTGATCACCAGTCAGGATTCAATTCCCGTAAGGAATTTTCACATTCTCCCCATGACCGTGAGGGTTTCCTCCCACATTCCAGAAACGTACAGTTAAGCTGAGAGTTAATGAGTTGTGGGTATGCTATGTTGACGCCAGAAGCATGGCGACACTTCCTGACTGCTCCCAGCACGTCCTCGGAGGGTGTCGGCCACTGACACATATGTTTCGAAGTACATGCAACAAGCTCAACTTTTCTTTAATCTCACCCATCCACTGAGCTTGGGTGGGACTGCAACTAGAGGTCACGGGTTAAGAGTGAAAGGTGAAACGTTCAAGGGTTGTGAGAGTGTAGGACGAGCTGCCAACACAAGTTGTGCATGCAGTTTCTACATTTAAGAGAAGTTTGGATCGGTACATGGATGATAGGGATATAAAGGGCTATGGTCCCGGTGTAGGTCAACGGGAGTAGGCAGTTCAAATGGCTCAGCATGGACTAGGTGGGCTGAAAGGCCTACTGATGCGTTGTACTTTTCCCCAAGCCTAAAACCCTGAAACTCCTCCACCTCCTCTCATAAACCACTCTGCCAATCAATGTTGTACTATCAATAAGCTCAGGAATAAACCCTTATTCCTGGTCTGTTTTGTTTCCCATGACCAACTCTGGATCCGTGCCAGTGAAATCATCTCCAATATCATGTAATGATTTTGTTGAATAATCTCTTAGGTGGCACCTTCAGGTTTTGAGGTATAAAGAAAGGTTGAATAGGTTAGGAAAGATATGGAAGCTTTAGAGGGTACAAAGGAGAAGAGTATCATCTGTATCCAGAAATTTTCTGTAGACTTTTCCATTCCTGGACAGTGGTGGTTCCATACCGGGCCATGATTCAACCAGTCGGGACACTCTCCACTGTGCATCTTGCGAGAAGGCACTTGGGACAATTTACGGCGGTCAGCTAACCCTCTGATCCAAACCTCTTTGGGATGTGAGAGGAAACCAGAGCAGCCGAGGAAATCCCATGCAGTCACAATGAGAACATGCAAACACCACACAGTGGAGTACAGCAGCTTTTCCCACTCTGCCACCCTACAGCTATACGGGTCAGGGAGCAGGAGGTATCAATGACAGAGGAGTTAATCTGCAAAGGGTTCCTTTGTTACACACTCCTGGGTGTAAGTAACTCGATTAAGACAAAATAGGCATTTGGTCCATACCAGCCCGAGAAGCAATCTCATCAGTCCACGATTTCCTCCCGCATGTCCATCAGCTCCCTTTTGATTGTCCTGCCTCACAATTTATAGGCCAGTTAATCCAGCAACCCACATATTTTTGGCTCGTGTGCCTCCTGCCCACACAGGCCTCCAAACCCAAGACTTGCCAACCTGTGGAGACTTGTTGAGCTGGGTGGGGGTGGGGTACTGCCCACGTCGTTTATTGACCACGGGGGTCAATGGTTTTCATCCTCAGTGCCTGCCCACCCAACATCCATCCATAGGGATGGCTGGTTTTCATCCTCAGTGCCTGCCAACCCAACATCCTTCCATAGGGATTGCTGGCCTTCAACCGCAGAGTGCAGTGACGTGGACACCGACCACCACTCCTGCCCGACTCTTAAATTAAGACTATAAACTTCCCCTCATCCCCATCACTAAATCTTAACCTGACCTTTAACCCTCCCCCCACTGTCCAAAAAGTCATCCCTATGAATCTAGAAAAAACACCTAAATCTGCGTAACAACCTCGACAGACATCGCAGCTTGTCGTCATCCCCTCAGCCTGTGATTGCACCTTCACACCCGCCCTCCACCCACAACATCGATGGCCCTGGCACGTTCAGCCTGCAGCTGAACAAGATGCACATACACCCACTCAAACGGGGCAGTCCTGCTTTGGAAACAATGGAGAGAAGCACAGTGACAATCAGACAATGGTACTGATAAGAGAGGCATCATTTTATTTAGCAAACAGTAGAATAACGAGAGACTAATACTTGGAAACAGAGCTTTCAAATATATATATATATATCTATACACATATATATATTAATACAAAATTAGTAAAACTCCCCTCTGTAAATGTAGCAGCACCATCAGTGTAAGGAGTTGGGGGTAAAACTCCCTCAGTGATAAACGAGGATTCAGCAAGTGGCACAAAAAGGGACCCCACAAGATTCATTTCCTCTTTGTCACCGCACCTTCATTAGGAAGATAAGCTCTGGATTAGGAACAGGAGGTGGTTTGTTCCGGGAATCAGTCAGGTCACGCAGAAACATGATTGCTTGGTCACCCCAGGAGGCCTGCAGCAAGTGACGAGGAGGGTTCAACAGCCCGGCCAGTTGGACAGTACGATCACAGGGAGGCCGCTTGGCTCACTCCCACCACCCTCCGGCGCCAGGTTGGCCAGTGATTGGTCAGACAGGAAGGGGCAGCGGTCCCACAGCCAGGCTGCATAGCAGTCACGGCAGATGGCTTACCATGGTTCCTGTGCCAGATGCACACACAAGGTTCCTGGGCATTTACTGACAGGGGATGTGTGCACAGACATGGCAGCAGTCAGACGTGCGCACACACACATCTCTCAAGCATGCAGGCACACATTCATGTACACACATGCACACACGCACATACACACATAGAATTCTACACACACGCACCCACCCACCCTTAATTAAACCAGAACAGTGCCGTATTGAAACCTCTGCCTGAAAAGACAAACTCTGGGAATGGCACACCAAAGAAATCTC
The DNA here is from genome assembly GCF_963921235.1 of Mobula hypostoma. Classification (NCBI taxonomy): domain Eukaryota; kingdom Metazoa; phylum Chordata; class Chondrichthyes; order Myliobatiformes; family Myliobatidae; genus Mobula; species Mobula hypostoma. The sequence continues at coordinate 5,046,895 of NC_086119.1, read as the reverse complement.
AAACTGGTTAAAGACAGTCCCAGCCGATGAGCCTCACAAAGGAAGGCATGGGTACATAATGACCGCCCTGATGGTGAGTTCTCATGTCCCCAAGACCCACTGGCAATTGAGTTAAATATTTAATTTGCTGTGCAAAGATGACTGGCTTCCTGCAAAAATTGTGACTTAAGTATTGTTTATTTTTAAAACAGGAGTGAAGCAGAAAGGGGTTAAAACAGATTATCCATCAAATGAAAGGCTGGGGTTCAGGATCAGATGGGAGAGGGGAAGTGAGATGAGGGCTAACAGTTGACGGGAGGGCAACTCCCCACAACCCATCCCACACTGTCTCACATAATTCGGCAAATGGTCACAGTCAGTGGCAGGTGCGGTTCCTAACACAGAGGGGTAGCTGGGCCCAGGAGCTTTGGTTCGATGTCTGCAGGAGGCACTGCCTGCCCACCTGCCTGGTACATGGGTGGAATGGTGGAAGGAGCTGAACTCCATCGGCCGAGCTACTAGAGGAACCCTGTTCCCATCTCCGAGCTGAACCAAGCCGGGGAAGCAGAGACGACAGCTGGGCAGCCTCAAGACGACAAGGAACAGGGAGGGCGGCCAAATGAAGGCAATTCCTAATCATCGTAAGAGAAAGGAGGGTGGGAAGGAGGTGAGGGAGAGGGCAGCGGGTAGGTGAGAATGCGACAGCGTGGGACTGTAGAGGTACAAGGGAGAGTTGGAGGGAGGCAGGGAGGAGTGAGAGAGACTGAGCTGACAGTGGGAAGAGGAGTAAGAGAGAAGCTGAGGTAAAGCGAGGGGGGGAGGATGATGCTTGAACGAAGGGGGCAGGAGGGGAGGGATGGGGGAAATGGCGGAGGCGGGAGACAAAGTTCTGGAGGGAGTCTTGCCCCTTCACAAATCAACAGTACAAAGCCTCAGTGCTCTCGTGAATCATCTTGATTTTGATTCTCTGTACAGACTTTAAAATAATTATTTACCTTTCTCTCCCCCCACTGACCCCTGTCCCTCCCTCCAACCGTCAGCACACACAAATGGTCTTCCTGTGCTGGGGCAGAAGTGCATTCCTCAGGCGGCGCTGACCCCTCAGGCTCCTGCGGGTCACCGGTTTCTCCGAATGGCGTCGGCGAGTAGGGGTGGGGGCGGGGGCCGCAGCCGTGGCTCCTGCCGCACCCCCCACCGACCCGCGGCCACCCCTCCCCTTCAGTCTCTTGGCCGAGCCAGGTGCCGCCCCGTTCAGCTCCTCGAGTGTCCGCTTCAGCCCCCCGCCGCCGGCCTGAGGGCTCCAGCCCGGTACAGGCTCCCTCCCCCGATTCTCGATCGTCGTGGCGACCACAGGGGGCGGGCTCTCCCCACCACACCGGCTCTCTCTCCTTGCCAACACAGGAACAAAACCAGCACAGAACCAGGGCGGCGACAACTGGCCAGTGGCCTGCGGGCAGAGCACAGAAAATTAGAGAGGGGGAGAGGGGGTGCGTGGCGAACCGGTGCCACCCCACCCCGGGCACCAGCCAGCAGAACATCCCTGTCCCCACCCCTTGGGACCAGGAGGGGTGACAGTGTGGAGGGGTGGAGTGCAAGGTGAAGAGGGAGGGCAGGTATGTAGAGGGGGTGGTGATGGTATAGCAAGGAGGGTGGGAGGTGTAGGGGTGAGAGGAGAAGTGGGGAGGGAGGGAGGAGTATCGGCAGGGTAGGAGGGGAGATGAGGATCAAGTGTGGTTGAAGGTGAAAGGAACAGAAGGAGGGGGAAATGGTATGGTGAGAAGAGACTGTATGACCAGGGCGTGAGGGGACAGATACGAGGCGAGGGAGGGAGAGCAGAGTGCATTGCAAAGGCAGGAACCACACTCGGTGTCTAGGTGTTGGGTGGGGAGGGGATCAGAAGCCAGCTGCCTGTGCCACACTCTTCCCCCCACCCCGCCTCCACTGAACACTCTGCTCCCTCTTACCCCCCCCACCCTACTCCGATCCCCTCCCCCTACCCACCCACCCCTCCCCTCCTGAATCCACCCTCCTAACTGGCTCCACATCTAACTCAGGACTTGTCGTCCAGCTAAACGTGAAGCCCGGGCCATTTGATGGTGACAGACATCACATAACACACCCCTCCCCTTCGGTCTGCAGGGACAAGGGGTGGACAGGAGGGTGTTCAGGCAGGGCCCATAGGGTGTAAAACTGCCGCGGGAGGTGGGATTGGGCAGTGGGTTGAAGCCCTTTATCAGGACCTGAGGGGTCGACTGCGCATTCCCCTCCACGGACACTGCCTGTCCTGCCAAGTTCCTCCAACACACGACCTCCACCTCTCTTCAGGACATAGGCGTGGGTGGTGGGTTCAGCTGACAGGGGGTTTGAGGTGGAGCCACAGTTATGGGGAGGAGGTGAAGTGCCCTGGTGCAGGGAGCAGGGGTGGTTTCGAGGGTTTTCCCCAGATGGTGGGGGTTGGGGGGAAAGAGGAGAGTTAGTTTCCTCATTATCCCTGCTCCCCCCAGATATACTTACAGCGCTGGGAAGTGGAGTTGGGAGGGGGCATCCTGTGAGGAGGGGTGGGACAAGGGTGAGTTTCCCAGTGCTGGAGTTTCGACAGTGGGAGGGTCATGGCACAGAATTGTGATCTCTTCCGCTCCGCGGACGTACCTTCAGTGGGGAGGAGACACACGGTGACGGTGTCCGCGTCCGGCTGTCTTCGGTGCGGTGGGGGAGTCCCCGGTGCAGCTCGAGCCGCAGCTCTTCAGGGCCAAGGGGCCGGCAGTCGTGAGCAGGCGGCTCGATGCAGATCACCACGGCGCTGGTATTGTCGGCCCTCAGCATCCGCTGTCGCCACCGGCCCAGCGCCCGGTTCACCAGGAGCCTGGCACTTGCCGGTCCAGACTCCTCCTGCCAGGTACACAGAGCAAAGGATTTATTTTACTTCATTTAGAGATAAAGTAACCTACTCCTTGGCCCCAGCTGGGATTAGCCCGCAAATATCGGCATGCTTCCAACAGCGTGACCACCATTAGAGATACAGGCAGAACAGATCCTTCAGCCCAATGAGCCACACTGCTTAGTAACCCGGCTATCTACCCTGGCCTAATCACACGACAATTTACAACGACCAATTAACCTACTCATGAGTACGTCTTTGGATTGTGGGAGGAAACCAGAGCACCTGGAGGAAATTACATGGTCACAGGGAGAGCATAAAAAACTCCTTAGCGAGTTGAAACTGCAAACTGGAATTGAACTTTGAACTCTGACCTCCCCGAGCAGTAACCAATACACTACCATGCACCTTTAACATTAATCTTACGTTCAGCACTAACCACAAAGGTAGGGGTGGGTTAAGAAGATGGTTAGGGTGGGAGGATAGCCTGATGTCTCACCAGTAATCGTTTCCTGTCCTCGTTGTCATGGCAGATGGTGACAGCATCCTGAGCGGGGATCATGTTCCACAGCCCGTCAGAGCCGAGGATAATGTACCTGTGGTCTCGGCAGTTGATGGTGTGAACACTTGTGTCCGGTTCTGGTGAGACCACAAACTCACCGCTGTAGAAGTCATAACTCCACAGGTCCCCTGTGGGAACAGACTAGGAAACTGAAATGATTGGCCAGGCACAGCTCTTCACCAAGCCCACCAGTATTTAAACATAAAATCAATTTGGTGACAAATTTCTACAGATATACTCTGGAGAACATTCTAACTGGTTGCATCACCGTCTGGTATGGAGGGACAACTGCACCAGATTGGAAAAAGCGTAATGTTGCAAACTCAACCAGCTCCATCACAGGCACAAGGCGATGCCTCAAACAGGCAGCATCCATCATTAAGGACCCCCACCACCCAGGACATGCCCTCTTCTCATTGCTACCATCAAGGAGCCTGAAAACAGAGACGCAACATTTCAGGAACAGCTTCTTTCTCACTGCCATCAGATTTCTGAGTGGACAATAAACCCATATACAATACCTCCTAAATTTTTTTTTGTTTTGTTTTGCAATTAATTTTTAATATTTATTTCTTATTTTAATTTATTGCTGTCATTATTCCTCCTGGCACCTTGTGGCGCATCGGGCGACAATTTTGCTGTTTCTTTAGCATTTTGTCTGTTTTTTCTTGAAGCCGAGTTGCTAGCTCGATGCTCAACCCAGCACAGAGTCGAACCTGGGATCACTTGCCTCGAAGTCCATGCACCCACCCCTCTGTTAAAAAAACTACCTCTAACATCCTCCTATTCTTTCCTCCAATCACCTTAAATTATGCCCCTCATATTAACCATTTCTGTCCTAGGAAAATATCGCTGGCTGTCCATTCCATCTGTGCCTCTAATCAGTTTATTATCATTGCATATATCAAGAAACAGTGAATTTGCACACCACCCTGACAGATCATGGCAAACAGAATTGCATCAGAGGTAGAAGAAAGAGAACAGAACATAGAGTCAGAGTTACAGTTAGAGAAGATGCAGTGCAGGTAGGCAAAGAGTAAGAGACACGACGAGGTGGACTGGGAGATCTGGAGTGTACCAGATGGGTACAGTGTGGCGAAGTACAACAGAGCCATGTAGGGCCAAGGACCTGCTTCCACACTCTGACTCTGTGACCCCAGAGTCAGGTTACCGGCAAGCAACAGTGGCTTTGGAGAGAAGGGAAGGAGGCTGTAAAAACTGCCAAGCAAATGACCCTCCCCATCCCGCCCCTCGGTCTCCTCCAGGAGGACTGCACCCAGTAACTTACCCAGTGCCCGGGCCACTGCGAGGAAGGGGATCTGGTCAATAATGGTGCTCCTCCGCACAGGGCCGTTGTGGGTGAGTCGGGGCCTCTTCCACACCACACGATTCACTCCCGACTTGTTAATGACACTGCGGAGGGGATGGGCCGGCATTAAACAAAGACTGCACACGGACTTGGAGGGAGGGGGGGAGAGAGAGATGGTGGGGAGGAGGCAGGGAAATTTTAGGGAGAAAGGAGGGGAGAGGGGGCAGGTGTGGAGAGATTTAGGGGTAGGGGGACAGACAGTACTGGTGGATGGGAGAGTTTGTGTAAGCCCAACCCCCAGCCCACCTACGGTTAAATTCCCTCCACCCTCAGCAATCTGCCCAGTGATGCCCTCAGCCCAGTTACCTGCCGCCAAGCCCCTCAATCCTCTCCTTCTCCTTGGGAAGTTCAGGCTTGTGATCCTGTGTCACCTCCAGGGCCTGGACGGTGCCCTCACTCTGGCCCTGACCCAGGGCTGGGCTGTCCTGTGCCCCCAGCACTACACCAGAGTCACCCACGTGTGCTACGTACATCTTGTCCCGGCAGATGATGACAACGCTGGCGGTGGTGCCTGAGGTGCTGGGCAGACCGGTCAGGGTCTTTGGCCAGTCAGCTGCAAGGGGAAAGACAGAGAGTGATGAGGGGCTGAATTCCTGCTGCTGGTCCAGACAGACAAGCTGTGAGGTCCCAACCGTCCGCATCCCCATGAGTGAGTGAGACAAACAGAAAGACACACAGTCTGCTGTGTAAGAGAGAGAGAGCAACAGAGACACAAAAATGTGTGAGTGTGTAGGTTCCCAGATAGCAGAGAAGTGGGTCTTTCCACACAACTTATGAGAGGGGGAAGAGTGTGTGTTTGTGAGACAGAAGGACAGAATGAGAGGAGAGAGCTGGGGGTGGGGGGAGAGGAAGAGGGAGAGATGGACAGAGAGAGAAAGACACACACACACACTGGAACCACAAGTCCACACAGTGCCTGCCCACACTCCCCAACACCTTTCATGGAGGAGAGCCTACTGTTACAGCTCCAGCTCCAGGGCAGGCTGAGGCCGTGGACAACAGCACCACAGGCAAGCCTACAGCTCCAGAGGTGCATATCTCTCCCATCTCTCCTCCCAGGTCAGTTCCAGAAGAGATAGCACAGAAAGCCATTCTGACACAATGCTGGGGTAGCCCTGTCATCTCCAGTGGAAGGAAACCATTCCAGATTCACTCTCTGGAGGTGGCAACTCTCCCAGTATCCTGTGATAATGTACAGTTGCAAGAAAAAGTTTGTGAACCCAGGCTTTCTGCAAATAATTGCAAATGGTTCACCAACTTTTCTTGCAACTGTATAACTAATGAGCCTAAAAAACAGATTGTCTGCACAGTCCCATCACTATTCTCCATGGGATCAGGCTAACACACATCTCCACGGAGACCGTGCCTCGGTTGCCTGCCTGAGGATAGCTGGGATGGTTTCAGGATGTCTGCCCCAAAAAAAAAATCGCAAAAGTAGTGCGATGACTGGTGCATGACAGATGACAGGAACCTCCCGGCTCACACATCCTGCCGAGATCGTTGGGATTACATTACTCCTCAGAACCAACATGGAATCCCGTGACTCTACAATTGCTCAGTAGCCCACTCAGACAGTGCTGAGAACGGGAAGGGAGAGACAGACAGGGTGAGCATTAACCCAGACCTGCATGGAGAATCTCATAACAGTGGTATGTATAGTGCCCCAGTGTTACACAGTGACAGACCCGGTACCGTACCCCGGTGTCCGACAGTGACAGAGACACGTCCCCACCGGTACCATAGCCCGGTGTAATACAGTGACTTCCTATCCCCACAGGTACTGTACCCTGTGTTAAATAGTGACACACCCATCCCCAACCAGTACTGTACCCCGGTGTTATACAGTGACAAACCCGTCCCCACTGGTGCCGTACCCCAGTGTTATGCAGTGACGGATCCGTCCCCACTGGCACTGTACCCCGGTGTTATACAGTGAGACCCGTTCCTACCGGTACCGTACCCCGGTGTTAAACAGTGACAGACCCATCCCCACCGGTACCGTACCCCGGTGTTATACAGTGACAGACCCATCCCCACCGGTACCGTACCCCAGTGTTATACAGTGAGACCCATCCCCACCGGTACCGTACCCCGGTGTTATACATGGACAGACCCATGCCCACCGGTACCGTACCCCGGTGTTATACAATGAGACCCATCCCCACCGGTACCATACCCCGGTGTTGTACACGGACAGACCCATCCCCAATGGTACCGTACCCCGGTGTTATACACTGACAGACCCGTACCCTGGTGTTGTACAGTGACAGACCCATCCCCACCGGTACCGTACCCCGGTGTTATACAGTGAGACCCATCCCCACCGGTACCATACCCCGGTGTTGTACACGGACAGACCCATCCCCAACAGTACCATACCCCGGTGTTATGCACTGACAGACCAATACCCCGGTGTTACACAGTGACAGACCCGTCCCCACCGGTACCATACCCCAGTGTTATACAGTGACAGACCCGTCCCCACCGGTACCATACCCACCCAGCCCTCAAATTCACTTGGTCTATCTCGGACACTTCTCTCGATGTCTTGGTCTCCATCTCTGGAGACAGACAGTCCATTGACATCTTCTACAAGCCCATTGACTCTCATAACTACCTCGACTATACCTCTTCCCACCCCGCCACATGCAAAAATGCCATTCCCTATTCCCAGTTCCTCTGCCTCCGCCACATCTGCTCCAAGGATGAGGCTTTCCGTTCCAGGACATCTCAAATGTCCTCTTTCTTTAAGGATCGTGGTTTCCCTTCTACCGTCATCAATGATGCCCTCACCCACATCTCCTCCATTTCCTGCACTTCGGCCCTCACCCCATCCTCCCGCCACCACAACAGGGACAGAGTTCCCCTTGACCTTACCTACCACCCCACTAGCCTCCAGATCCAACACATTATCCTCCGCAACTTCCACCACCTTCAACAGGATCCCACCACTAAGCACATCTTTCCCTCTCCACCCCTCTCCGCTTTCCGCAGGAATCGTTCCCTTGCGACTCCCTGGTCCACACGTCCATCCCCACTGATCTCCCACCCGGCACTTATCCCTGTAAGCGTAAGTGCTACACCTGTCCCTACACCTCCTCTCTTGCCACCATTCAGGGCCCCAAACAGTCCTTCCAGGTGAGGCAACACTTCATTTGTGAGTCTGTTGGGGTCACCTATTGCATCCGGTGCTCCCTGTGCGGCCTCCTCTACATCGGTGAAACCCGACGCAGATTGGGGGACCGCTTCGTTGAGCGCCTCCACTCCGTCCACCAAAACAGACAGGATCTCCCGGTTGCCACCCACTTCAACTCTGCTTCCCACTCCCATTCAGATATGTCCATACATGGCCTCCTCTACTGCCATGATGAGGCTAAACTCAGGTCGGAGGAGCAACACCTCATATACCGTCTAGGTAGTCTCCAGCCCCTTGGTATGAACATAGAATCTCCAACTTCCGGTAATTCCCTCCCCCTCCCTTCCTCTATCCCTATTTCACTCTACCCCCTCCCCCAGCTCCCTCATGGTTCCACCTCCTTCTTCTACTTCCCATTGTTTTCAGGGCTGTGATGTCAATGCTTCCCCTCCCCCACCCCTTTGTCTTTCAAATTACTGGTCTTTCAACTGAAGCTACAAGCATTCTTCAAATCCTTCCCCATCTTTCATTCTTCAGTCCTGACGAAGGGTTCCGGCCCGAAATGTCGACTCATCGTTTCTGACTGATGCTGCCCGACCTGCTGAGTTCATCCAGCGTACTGAAAGTGTTGCTTTGATCACAGCATCTGCAGATTATTTTGTGTTTACGGTGCTGTATCCTGATTTTATACCGTGACAGACCAGTACCCACTGATACTGTATCGATCCAATACCCGGTTTCTCGTTCATCCATGCTCTGGGACAACTGGATTTTAGTAGGACCATGGACCTGCTGTGGTTACAAATCTTCATACCTTATTGTTTCAGGAAAATGTTGTACTCCAGTCCAGATGATCACTACACAGCTGAGAAACCAGGCCCATTCCTACCTCCCCCCACCTGAATCTCTCTCTTGGTCAAGTCCACCTGCTAGCTACTGATACCCATCTCCAATCTGCTAATCAGAATCAGGATTATTATCACTGACAGATGTGTTGCCTTGAACCAGTATTAAAGTTACAACAAGAAATGTAAAAATATAAACAAGTCATGCAAAAAGACAGCAAACTGGTGAGCTGGTGTTCAGAAATCTGACGGCAGCGGGGAAGCTGTGTGGATGGTGATGGATGCTGGCTTCTTGAGACATCGCCTTTTGAAGGTGCCAGCGATGGTGGAGTGGCAAGTGCCCATGTCAAAGCTGGCTGAATTTACAACCCTCTGCAGCTTTTTCTGACCCTGTGCAGTGGATCTTCCATAGCAGACGGTGATGCCCTTCACGGTACATATGTGGAAATTTGGTGACATGTGGAATGAGTTCCTAGAGGAAGTGATGGATTCTCGATGTGGGTTCTATTTCAACATTTAAAAGAGGCTATGGGATAAGTACATGGACAGGAGAGGTACGGAGGGCTATGGTCTGGGTGCAGGTTGATGAGACTAGGCAGAATAACAGTTCAGCATAGACTAGATGGGCCAAAAGGTCAGTTTCTGTGCTGTACCAAATCTCCTCAAACTCTTAATGAAATACAATCGGTAGGATGCCTTTTTCATGAATATATTGTGCCCATTTTAGATCTTGAAGCTGCTCACTGAGGCTGGTTTGTGTTCTCACAACTTCCTTAGTCTTACTGACATTGAGTGCAAGATTAATAATTCTGCAATCACCTCAAGTCCATGGCTGCTTCCTTTCTGTGGAAACAACTTCTGCTCATAACCCTCAGTCCACGCTATTCTGTAGACCTCTCCCGTTCTCAATCTTCTCCGGTGCTACACCCACTAAAATTCCACACTTCCAGGAATACTCAGGCAAATTTTCACTTGCCTCCTGATTGCAGGAACAAGATGCTAGACACCAGCTTGAACAGGTGGCCCACTCGACTGGACACCTTAGCAACTACCCTAAACATTCATCCAGCTCATGTACGAAATTCACAGCAATAGCTCTACCCACAATCTTTCATTGCCAATGGTAACACAGACAGCAAGCATTAACATTCCTTCAACATGGTTGGGTCTAAATCCTGGACCCCACCTCAGGCAAGGTTGGAGTGTCCTCAAGATCTTACCCCAGTTCTGAAAACCTCTTTTACCTTTCTCTACTCTCCCTTAGATACAAAATGAAGGGGCAAGAACAGTAGTCATCATGATCATTATGTGCCAAGTCGTATGCCGTGTCTTCCATGACCATGATTGTTCTCGGCAAATTTTTTTTCGACAGAAGTGGTTTGCCATTGCCTCCTTTTGGACAGTGTCTTTACAAGATGGGTAACCCCAGCCATTATCAATACTCTTCAGAGATTGTCTGCCTGGCATCAGTGGTTGTATAACCAGGACTTGTGATATACATTGGCATTCAAAAGTTTGGGCACGCCGGTCAAAATTTCTGTTACTGTGAATAGCTAAGCGAGTAAAAGATGACCTGATTTCTAAAAGGCATAAAGTTAAAGATGACACGTTTCTTTGATATTTTAAGCAAGATTACTTTTTAATTTCCATCTTTTACAGTTTCAAAATAAAAAAGGAAAAGGGTCCAAAGCAAAAGTTTGGGCACTCTGCATGGTCAGTACTTAGTAACACGCCGTTTGGCAAGTATTACAGCTTGCAAACGCTTTCTGTAGCCAGCTGAGAGTCTTTCAATTCTTGTTTGGGGGATTTTCGCCCATTCTGCCTTGCAAAAGACTTCTAGTTCTGTGAGATTCTTGGGCCGTCTTGCATGCACTGCTCTTTTGATGTCTGTCCACAGATTCTCGATGATGTTTAGGTCAGGGACTGTGAGGGCCATGGCAAAACCTTCAGCTTGCGCCTCTTGAGGTAGTCCATTGTGGATTTTGAGGTGTGTTTAGGATCATTATCCTGTTGTAGAAGCCATCCTCTTTCCATCTTTGGCTTTTTTTTTTACAGACGGTGTGATGTTTGCTTCCAGAATTTGCTGGTATTTAATTGAATTCATTCTTCCTTCTACCAGTGAAATGTTCCCTGTGCCACCGGCTGCAACACAAGCCCAAAGCATGATAGATCCACCCCCGTGCTTAACAGTTGGAAAGATGTTCTTTTCATGAAATTCTGCACCCTTTTTTCTTCAAACATACCTTTGCTCATTACGGCCAAAGAGTTCTATTTTAAACACAAAATAATCTGCAGATGCTGTAAAAGATCAAAGCAACACTTTCAGTATGCTGGATGAGCTCAGCAGGTCGGGCAGCATCAGTCAGAAACGATGAGTCAACGTTTCAGGCCGGAACCCTTCATCAGGACTGAAGAAGGAAAGATGGGGAAGGATTTGAAGAATCCTTGTAGCGTCAGTTGAAAGACCAGTAATTTGAAAGACAGAGGGGTGGGGGAGGGGAAGCATTGATGTCATAGCCCTGAAAACAATGGGTAGTAGAAAAAGGAGGCGGAACCATGAGGGAGCTGGGGGAGGGGGTAGAGTGAAATAGGGATAGAGGAAGGGAGGGGGGGGGAATTACCGGAAGTTGGAGAATTCTATGTTCATACCAAGGGGCTGGAGACTACCTAGACGGTATATGAGGTAATTCTCTCCCCCTCCCTTCCTCTATCCCTATTTCACTCTACCCCCTCTCCCAGCTCCCTCATGGTTCCGCCTCCTTCTTCTACTACCCATTGTTTTCAGGGCTATGACGTCAATGCTTCCCCTCCCCCACCCCTCTGTCTTTCAAATTACTGGTCTTTCAACTGACGCTACAAGCATTCTTCAAATCCTTCCCCATCTTTCATTCTTCAGTCCTGACGAAGGGTTCCAGCCTGAAACGTCGACTCATTGTTTCTGACTGATGCTGCCCGACCTGCTAAGTTCTATTTTAACTTCATCAGTCCATAGGACTTGTTTCCAAAATGCATCAGGCTTGTTTAGATGTTCCTTTGCAAACTTCTGACGCTGAATTTTGAGGTGAGGACACAGGAAAGGTTTTCTTCTGATGACTCTTCCATGAAGGTCATATTTGTGCAGGTGTCGCTGCACGTAGAACAGTGCACCACCACTCCAGCATCTGCTAAATCTTCCTGAAGGTCTTTTGCAGTCAAATGAGGGTTCTGATTTACCTTTCTAGCAATCCTACAAGCAGTTCTCTCGGAAAGTTTTCTTGGTCTTCCAGACCTCAGCTTACCCTCCACCGTTCCTGTTAACTGCCATTTCTTAATTACATTACAAACTGAGGAAACAGCTACCTGAAAACGCTTTGTTATCTTCTTATAGCCTTCTCCTGCTTTGTGGGCATCAGTTATTTTAATTTTCAGAGTGCTAGGCAGCTACTTAGAGGAGCTCATGACGGCTGATTGTTGGGACATGGTTTGAGGAGTCAGGGTATTTATAAAGCTTTGAAATTTGCATCACCTGGCCTTTCCTAATGATGACTGTGAACAAGCCGTAGCCCTAACAAGCTATATCAGGTCTGAGACCTTGGTAAAAGTTATCTGAGAGCTCAAATCTCTTGGGGTGCCCAAACTTTTGCATGGTGCTCCTTTCCTTTATTCCACTCTAAAATTGTACAAAACAAAAATAATACACTAATCTTGCTTAAAATGTTGAAAATAATGTTTCATCTTTAACTTTATGACTTTTGGAGATCAGTTCATCTTCTACTTACTTAACTATTCACAGTAACAGAAATTTTGACCGGGGTGCCCAAACTTTTGCATGCCACTGTACACCAGCTGCTCCCATGGCGTCACATGGCCCTGACTGGGGCTAAGCAGGTGCCCAAGGGTGACCTGCAGCTAGTGGTGGGAAGAAACACTTTACTCCGTCTTTGGTAGACATATCCCCACCCTAACTACCCGAAGTACAGTAGTAGCATGTTACAAAACCCAGAATGGTATTTTATACTACCTTATCACCCAGAAGCCTTGATCTCTATAGAGGTAGATCATCTCATATTCTATTTTGGTAGTGTAAACCTGATGGTATGAATATCAATTTCTCCTTCCAGTAAAAATAATTTTTCCCTCCCCCTCCCCTCTTCCCCAATCTGGCCCTTTACCTCTTCTCGAGTGCCTATCACTTCCTCCTCTTTCCCTTTCTCCTATGGTCCACTATCCTCTCCTAAGATTCCTTTCCTCTCCAGCCCTTTACATTCCCCACCTATCTGGCTTCCTCTATCACCTTCCAGCTAGCTTCCGTCACCCCCACCCCAACATTTTCTGCCGTCTTCCCCCTTCCCTTCCAGCCCGAAACGTTGACCATTTATTCATTTCCAATAGCTGCTGCCTGACCTGCTGAGTTCCTCCAGCTCTGGATTTCCAGCATCTGTGGACTTTCTCATGTTTATGGAATATCTTGACTGGTTGGATCGCAGCCTAGTATGGAAACACCAAGACCTAGAAACGTTAAAGTCTACAGCCCAGTCCATCAGAGGCAAAACCCTCCCTTTCAGTGACTATGTATGTAAGCAGTGCTGCCACAAGAAAGGACCCTCATCATCCTCGCCACGTTCTCCTCTTTCTGCTGCCATCAGGCAGGGGGTACAGAAGCCTGGGGCAGTTCAGGAACAAAAATCAGGCTCCTGAATCGGTGTGGACAACATCACCCACCTCAACGCTGATCTGATTCCACAACCTATGGATTCACTTTCAAGGACTCAGTATTATTTCTTTTTCTTTTAAATTGTTTGCACAGTTTCTCTTCTTTAGCACATTGTCAGTTGTTGTTTATGTACAGTTTTTCAGTCCATTGTACTCTATTTTCTTGTGAATGCCTGCAAGGAAGCAAATCTGAAGGTAGTATATGGTGACATGCATACTTTGAACTGCTGCCCCACAGGGAATTTATATTCAGTTTAGTAAATAAAGCTGGAATACAGAATGTTACATGAAAATCAGGCAGCATCTGTCAGCTGAGGTTTGATCAGACCACAGTCGGGTATACTATGAGCAGTTTTGAACCCCATATCTAAGAAAAGATGTGCTAACATTAGAGAGGGTCCAAATGAGGTTTATGAATATTATTCCAGGAATAAAAGGGTTAACATATGCTGAGCATTTGATGGCTTTGGGCCCTTTATTCACTGGCGTGTAGAAGAATAAGGGGGGAATCTCATGAAAAATATCAAATATTGAAAGGCCTGGACAGAGTGATGTGGAGAGGATGTTTCCTATAGTGGGGGAGTTTAGGAGTCTGTGGGACCTGACTGTGTATGAGTATTGGAGATGTCCAGAGGTTCACAGAAATTATCCTACAAACGTATGAGGAGCGTTTGACTGCTCTGGGCCTGTATTTGCTGGAGTTTTAAAAAAAATAAAGGCGGTATCTCATTGAAACCTACCAAATATTGAAAAGCCTGAATAGAGTGGACATGAAGAGGATGTATCCAACGTGAGTATTTAGGACCAGAGGGCACAGCCTTGGAATAGAAGAATGCTCCTTTAGAACAGAGATAATGAAGAATTTCTTTAGGCAGAAGATGGTATTAGTTACCACAAACGCCTGAGTTTTGTATATATCTAAAGCAGAGGCTGATAGGTAGTTAAATAGTGTGGGCATCAAAAGATTACGGGATGAAGGCAGGGGAATGAGGATGAGAGAGAAAATAAATCAGCCATGTGCAAAATCGATGGACTAATTCTGGTTCCAGGTCCTTCAAATGTTCAGCCAAGTACCTTAAAAGTATGTAGCTGATTTCCATCCCCCTCACCAACTACTCTCTGGAGATTTCAACCTTGCTCGTGAGTAATTTTTTTTCCACCAGGGATACAAGTCATTCTTAAGTCACCCTATCGACAGCTTTCGCAATTCCCCAGACAGAATATGTTTCTTCACTTCCCTGTCCATCAAGGCGATCCTGGACCTCTAAATAGCTTCGCCCATTCCCACTCCACGAATGTCAGTCCCAGGGCAAGGATTTCCCCAACTGTTGCAACTCGCCGTCGCCTAGCAGCGGCATCTCACATGCTCGCGCCATTACGTCACCGCGCGCGGCCCCATTGGACAATTCAGGCCACCACCCTTCCAACGGCAAGCCGGTTCATTGGTCAAAAGGACTGTCAGTCTCGTTGACACGTCCACGCCCACTGCGCGAACGGTTTTGAAGGTGCATCAACGTTCGATCAGATGTGTACCCTACTGAGGGGCCCTGGTCAGTGGTTAATATCCATCACGAGTATCTCAGACCAGAAATGACCCCTCCAACACCTCAACACTATTATACTTCCAAACGAGCCACCCTGCCACAACCTCAATGATTTGAAACTGCGCTCTCGTACCTTAACCCCATTAACTTTAATTAATTCTAGTATCTATCAGATGCGACTCCGTCTAACAACAGATTACGAATAATTCCCAATTTTTAAATCTTTAATCATATGATTAAACGATAACACTGAAAACTGTTGTACTTTAATTTAAATCTAATCGTGAAGGTCAAGTTGATTTCACCGCCGTTTTGAAAGCTTTGGCGCCTTCAAAATCAACCGCCACATTTGAATGGCGAGACCTGCCTGCCAGCGAATCATAGTCAGAAAATAGGTGCGATGGACACCCGAGCAAGGCATGAGCGGGAGAATTAAAAACCTTGAGCCCCCTGATCACGGTTGCCGGCTGAATGCTGTTAATTCTAAAGACATAACACGGACGCCACTGAACAGCGTTGAAGACAAACGTCAAGAAACATCCCCGAAACGAGTAGAACTTCCGATCGGTTTTAATTTACAATACCCCCCCCCACTCCCAGCTCCCGTCCACCACTACCCCACTCCGCCCGTCAATAAATAACTCAAACCCCAGGCCTGCTCCAAACTTCATCGGGGCCGATGAAGAGGCTGGGGTGAGTTCGAAGCCATCGTTACAGGGGCCGAGGCCGTTTGATACAGATTAAACTATAACCGAACGCGGCCTGGGCCGCCGGTTCCCTTCCCCGGCTCTGGAACTTACGGAGCTTCTTCCACATAGCGTAGTGACAGGCGATGAAGCCCTTGCGGATGGCCGCACGGAACTCCTCGGGATCCTCGGACAAGAAGCCGCGCTGCTTTTTGATGCACTTCCAGAGGTTGTCGCGAGCAAACACCGCCGCTTCTCGCCCGCCGTGACCGTCAAACACGGCGAAAAAGGCTACTCCGGGCCGGCGCCGGTGTCGCGGGCCCTGCACCCCGCCGTCTTCCTCCTCGCCACTCTCGGCTTCCCCGGGCTCGGGTTCGGGCTCGATCACCACCTGGGTCACGTCCTCCATGTACTTCCTGCCACCCTGGTCCGAGTGCACGCTGACCCGCAGCGAGAACAGACTCTGGGCCGCCATCCCCGCGGTGCCGCCGCCTCTCCGCCGCCGCCGGGTTATTGTTTACCTCCAGGGCTGTTTGGGCATGCCCGGAACGTCGCCAGACACGTCAGCACGCACGGTTTCGTCAGCGCACGTACACGTACGGACACTCGCCCCAGTTAACCGGCTGCCTGCGTCACCACGCAAAATATTACGTCACCCGCATCTGGCGTCACTATCCCGCTTGTTTTACGCCATCGCCAGCCTAAATGTTAAAAATACTTGAGCGGAACAGCTTACGCCGTAGCCTACGCCGTTGTAGCATTTATACTTGTGCGTTACTGTGTCTGCGTCGCTCTGCATTTCACCGCTAAAACGCTAGTTGGCGCCGGGGTTTCTATGCCACTGTGTTGAGCTCCCTACACTACTCCCTTGTCCATTCGTCCCCCCCATCCCTCCCCACTGATCTCCCTCCTGGCACTTATCCGTGTAAGCGGAACAAGTGCTACACATGCCCTTACACTTCCTCCCTTACCACCATTCAGGGCCCCAAACAGTCCTTCCAGGTGAGGCGACAGTTCACCTGTGAGTCGGCTGGGGTGATATACTGCATCCGGTGCTCCCGATGTGGCCTTCTATATATTGGCGAGACCCGACACAGACTGGGAGACCACTTTGCTGAACACCTACGCTCTGTCCGCCAGAGAAAGCAGGATCTCCCAGTGGCCACATATTTTAATTCCACATCCCATTCCCATTCTGATATGTCTATGCATGGTCTCCTCTACTGTAAAGATGAAGCCACACTCAGGTTGGAGGAACAACACCTTATATTCCGTCTCGGTAGCCTTCAACCTGATGGCATGAACATTGACTTCTCAAACTTCCGCTAGTGCCCCACCTCCCCCTCGTACCCCATCTGTTATATATTTATCTACACACATTCTTTTTCTCTCTCTCCTTTTACTCCCTCTGTCTCTCTCAATATACCCCTTGCCCATCCTCTGGATTTATCCCCTGCCCTTGTCTTTCTCCCCGGACCTCCTGTCCCATGATCCTCTCATATCCCTTTTGCCAATCAACTGTCCAGCTCTTGGCTCCATCCCTCCCCCTCCTGTCTTCTCCTATCATTTTGGATCTCCCCCTCCCCCTCCCACTTTCAAATCTCTTACTAGCTCTTCTTTCAGTCAGTCCTGATGAAGGTTCTCGGTCTAAAATGTCAACTGTACCTCTTCCTAGAGAAGCTGCCTGGCCTGCTGCATTCACCAGCAACCTTTTTGTGTGTTGCTTGAGTTTCTTCGTGTTGAGTTTACTCAAACTTCAAATAATGGCAACTGAATCTGAAGGAGGGTGAATTTTCTGTGCTTGTCTGGCCACTGAGAGACATGGACAAGGAAATGAATTTCGAATATTTTCGGTGTCAGCAGGTAGATTTGACGATTTGGTTCATCGTCTCCAACCATTTATTTCACATCAGTGTATGCACAGTATACTCAGAGACTGGCAATCACCATTTCGAGTTTCAGCATCAGGTGGAAGTCGACAGGCTGTAGCAGCTAGCTACAAACTGGCATCAAGCACAGGGTCCTTCATAATTTCAGAGTTCTGTAAAGCTTTATGGAAAGCATTGCAGCCGGAGTTCCTTCCCTGCCCTTCAGTCGCCTAATGGCTAGCAATTGCAGCGTAGAAGGAAATGCGATGCTACCAAACGGACCAATCACAGTTGTTGCAGCCTGCGACGCCGCGATGCATAGTTACATTTTGGGAGAGGTGCATGTTAGGCTACGGCGTAGGGTACAGCGCTACGCAGTACCTACGGCGTACATTTGACGCACAAGTATAAATCAGTCTTAAGATGGCGTCATTATGCACAGATCCAATGGACATTGTATCCTCCCAGCACTTCGTCAGCTTTCATCCACCTGACCGGAGTTTCTAAAACATGTCTATAATAAATTACTGGTCCCATGTGGAAGGGAGCATCACTGAGTCTGGTTTAGGGAATGACATCTGCAATAAGACCAATATTTGGATGGGGAGCATTCAGAGAATAATGATGGTAAAATATTGAAACTAAGGAGTAAAGAACGATGTGCTGGAGGAACTCAGTCGATTAAGCAGTATCAATGACAATTCCTTTGCTCCCACACAGGCTGCTCAATCCACCAAATTCTTCCAGGAGATTGTTTTGTTGCTTCAGATTCCAACAACTGCAGTCTCTTGTATCTCCATTTTGGAGGAAATTCCATGGACATTCTTGGCCAGACAAATAGGAGCCAGAAGTTGACGGACAAAAGTGTAACAGAATATCAGGGTGCTTTAAGGAAGAGACTCACGAGGGGCACATGAAGAATAACCAAATCCAGAGCTCGCTGGGTGGTGAAACGAAAACTGAGGAAGATCATGCAAAATACACCAACTATGACAGTGGAAGTGAAATCTAAACGGAAACAGAGGAGGAGTGTATTAGAAATATTAGCTGCTGAATTATATAGGAATGCTGTTCTACAGGCAGATTAGTATTAAAAGGATCATATATGGAGAAGTTTTATATCATGCAAATAATCAGAAGGCGCAAAAATTCAAGTTTGGGCACTATTGTGCATTGTGAGGAGGACGGTGACGGACGCAGTGTTACACACAAGTCTGATCTATATGAACAGTATGCAAGACAGGCTTTACACTGTATCTTAGTACATGTGACATTAATACACGATTAAGATAAAGCTGGTGGGATAGGCAGCTACAAGACAGATTAAATTTAATACAGAGGAATGTGCCACAATGGATTTTGGTGGGAAGGAGAAGAACGGCAGTAGAGGTGAAAGGAACCCATTCTGAATAAGGTGCAGAAACCTTGGAACCCGAGTGAATTGGTGCACAAAGTTAAAGTGGCAGGTCAGGTTGAAACAGTAGTTAATAAGGCATATGCAAATCCAGGCTTAATTAATAGAGATGTGGAACATTATGTTGAAACTTTATGAAGCACTGCTCTGGTGTCTACTGGAATATTGCGTTAAATTCTGGTTGCCACATTATAGGAAGAATGTAAGGACATCAGAGAGATTTGCAAGCACGAGGAACCACAGTTATATAAAGAGAGTCGTTTGTTAGCCTTTGTTTATGTATACTTCATAAATTCTATTGTATCTCTTTATTTTCCTGTAAACTCCTCTAAGAAAAATGAATGTGGTAACATACTTTGATAGTAAATTTACTTTGACTTTGAGAGAACAGGACTGTATATTTTTGAAGAGAAGGCTGAGAGGATATTTGATTGAAATAGTCAATAAGACATGGGTTTGTGGCAGTGCAAGGCTGTTCCTGTGGTGGAAGGCTCAGAGGTATATAACCAAGGCGTGAAAAATGAGAAGGCTATGAGGAAATACTTAAACAACAGGAATTCTGCAGATGCTGGAAATTCAAGCAACACACATCAAAGTTGCTGGTGAACGCAGCAGGCCAGGCAGCATCTGTAGGAAGAGGTATAGTGGACGTTTCAGGCCAAGACCCTTCGTCAGGACTAACTGAAGGAAAAGTTAGTTGAAAGTGGGATGGGAGGGGGAGATCCAAAATGATAGGAGAAGACAGGAGAGGGACTGTCCCATGATCCTCTCATATCCCCTTTGCCAATCAACTGTCCAGCTCTTGGCTCCGTCCCTCCCCCTCCTGTCTTCTCCTATCATTTTGGATCTCCCCCTCCCCCTCCCACTTTCAAATCTCTTACTAACTTTTCCTTCAGTTAGTCCTGATGAAGGGTCTCGGCCTGAAACGCTGACTGTACCTCTTCCTAGAGATGCTGCCTGGCCTGCTGCGTTCACTAGCAACTTTGATGTGTGTTGCAGAAATAGTTGTTGACTCAGCATGACGTTGCTCTCTGGAATGCACTGAAGACATGGTGGCAGATAACACTGTGGCCTTCAAGATTAGATTAGATAAAGAGTTGGCAGAGAAAACTCTGCGGGCCCACGAAGGAGTGGCTGGTGAGTGGAACCAGAATTCCCCTGGGTTGAGATTGTGATCACTGCAGAAACAGTAACTCTCCTTGCATTTGTTATTATTGTTCATCATCATCGCAGAAGATATGATCATTTATGGTTATCAAAGGCCCATGGAGCATGGCACAGTACAATACCTCCAGCCCATGCTGTTGTGTCGACCTTTTAATGTACTCCATGGTCAATTGAACACTTCCTTCCTACATAGCCTCCGTTTTTCTACCAGCCAGGCGCCTGTCTAACCCTGCTATGGTCAGGGTTCCTCTGCAGCAGGAGGGATGGGAGCAGTGTGCACTTTAGTATTCCCTTGTTGACAATTATAAAATAATCATATTGTACTAAACCCGGGTACGGTGAGACTTTGGCACGGATGTGTAGGAAAAAAAGGAAACTACGTGGGAGAGAGGAATATTGTGGAGAGTTTAGGATTGTGACTCAGTTAATAATTAAAAAGTGCCTGGGAACTGGAAATAGCTCCTGGATATAATCCTGACCAAAGTACAAATCACATTGGGTGCACAGTACTAAAGTTTACAAAAAGAGGAAAAAAGATGGAATAGAAGCAGAAGTTCAAGCAGAAAGGGAAGAAGAAGCCACAGTCTGATAATTTGACTAACAAAGTAAGAGGGTGTCAACATATTGGTGCAATTACAAAGAAGTCACGCCAACGGCTATGTTTCATGAGGAGATTGAGGAAATTTGATATGTCACCGAAAACACTGGAAAATTTGGCATTCTGACTGGTTGCATCAGCATCTGGTGTGGTGGGGCCACTGCACAGGATCGGAAAAACCTGCAGAGAATTGTAAACTCAGCCAGCTCCATCTGGAGCACCGAGACTCCCCAGCATCGAGGACAACTTCAAAAGGTGGTAACCAACATTAAGGTCACTCACAACCCAGAACATGCCCTCTTCTCATTGCTACCATCAGGGAGGGAGTACAGGACCCTGAAGACACACACTCAATGCTTTAGGAACAGCTTCTTCATCTCCACCATCAGATTTTCTGAATCGCCCATGAATCCATAAATAGCACCTCACTATTTTTGCTTTTTGCTCTCTTTTTGTACTAGCTGTGTGTTTGTGTATGTGTGTGTGTGTACTCCCAGACAACAGAGATACAGGAATAGAGTGAAACATGATCTGGCAGGGGAAACCTGGGGGGTGTGGGGGTAATCAGACTGTGGGTAAGAGGGGTGAAATTATTGCTGAGGAATTACAGAGGTCTGAGTGAAGTGGGCTGGCTATGGTTTGTGTTAATTGCCTGTTATGTCTGATGCTACACAGAATTAATAGCTTCGAATGAAGCTGTTCAACCCCACTGCTCTGTGCCAGCTTCCTTCCCTTCTTGCTCTTACTCTTTGGCACTGTGTTCTTCAGTGGTTTCTCACTGTCTTGTGTAAAATGTATGTCAGTTGTTCTTGTGGACTCTCTGAGAGAGAGTCCAAATGACCTGACTTAGTCCAACCAAGCAGAGTTCACTGCCAAGAAGGCCCACCAGCACCTTTACTTCTTGAGAAAACTAAGGAAATTTGGCCTGTCCCCTAAAACCACTAATTTTTATAGATGCACCATAGAAGCATTCTTCTAGGGTGCATCACAACCTGATATGGAAGTTGTCCTGTCCAAGACCAAAAGAAGCTGCAGAAGATCGTGAACACAGCCCAGCACATCACACAAACCAATCTTCCGTCCGTGCACTCACTTTACACTGCACGCTGTCGGAGCAGTGCTGCCAGGATAATCAAGGACACGACCCACCCAGCCAACACACTTTTCGTCCCTCTTCCCTCCGGGAGAAGGTTCAGGAGCTTGAAGACTCGTACAGCCAGATTTGGGAACAGCTTCTTTCCAACTGTGATAAGACTGCTGGACGGATCCTGACCCAGATCTGGGCCATACCCTCTAAATATCCGGACCTGCCTCTCGGTTTTTTTGCACACCTGACTTCCCATTTTTCTATTTTCTATTTATGATTTATAATTTAAATTTTTAATATTTACTAATTTTAGCTATTTTAGTATTTTTAATATTTAATATTTGTAATCCAGGGAGTGTGAAGCGCAGGATCAAATATCGCTGTGATGATTGTACGTTCTAGTACCAATAGTTTGGCGACAATAAAGTATAAAGATATTGAGTTGCATGCTGAGGGTGGAGGGATTCAAGACAGAGACAGCCCCATTTTGCCTCAGGCTGACTATCAGCACTCATTTACACCAAGCCTAGACCATAAGTCATAGGAGCAGAATTGGGCCATTCAAACCTTAAAGTATGCAACGCCATTCCATCACGACTGATCCATTTCCCTCGCAATCCCATTCTCCTTCCTCCTCCCTGTAACCCTTGACACCCTCCCTAATCAAGAACCTATCAACCTCTGCTTTAAATATATCTAATGACTTGGCCTCCACTGCCGCTAGAGGCAATGAATTCCACAGATCCACCAGCGTCTGGCTAAACAAATTCCTCCTCATCTCCATTACAAATAGACGTCCCTCTATTCTGAGGTTGGACGTCCCTCTGGTCCTAGACTCCCCCACAACAGGAAATAGCCTCTCCGCGTCCGCTCTTATGCTATTTCCATTTCATTCTGCCCACAATCCCTTCAACCTCCACCCCCCCCCCCAGATTCTACTACTTATCTACACACTAGGGGCAATATACTGTAGCCAGTTAACCCACCGACCCACACATAAAATCAGATCACGGAAATGACCTTTGAACCCACCATTTATTCTGACAAGATGCTGACCTAGTCCCATTTGCCGGCATTTGTCCCTTATTCCTCAAAATCTTTCCCATCCGTGTACCTTTTACTCATTGTGATTGTACCTGCCTCTACCACTTCCCCAGGCAGCTTGTTTCACGACCCTTCCTGTGAAATATTGGCCTCTACGACAGCATAGTGGTTAGCACACTTTACAGCAGCCGAGGGTTCGAGCCCCTCCACTGTCTGTGAGGAGTGTGTATGTTCTCCCTGTGACCATGTAGTCCTCCCACGTTCCAAAGATGTACAGGTTAAAGTTACTGAGTTGTGGCCATGCAGGTTTGGTGCCAGAAACATGGCGACACTTGCGGATTGCTCCCAGTTCAATCCTGGCCGATTTGATTTGACACATATCACCAATTTCACTGTAATTTTTGGTGTTTCAGTGTCAATGCAAAAAACAAAGCTTATCTTTAATTTTTAGATCGGGTGGCGGGGTGGAGATATGTCTCTACCAATGGAAGAGTAAGGCGCTCTTTCCCTCCACTAGCCTGCACGTCCACCTTGGGCAAGGTGTGACACCTGCTTAGCAGCCCACCCTCCGATTAGGGTCACGTGAAACCATGGCAGCAGGTGGTGGATGGTCGTATGAGCAGGCGGTGGATATCACAAGTCCTGGTTATGCGACCACTGACACCAGGCCAACGACCTTTGAAGAGTATTGATAATGGCTGGGGTCACCCGTCTTGTAAAGACACTGCCCAGAAGAAGGCAATGGCAAACCACTTCTGTAGGATAATTTGCCAAGAACTATCATCGTCATGGAAAGACCATGATCGCCCACATCATACAACACAGCACATAACAATGATGATGATGAATGTTTAAATATCTCCCCTCACATTAAATCTACACTCTGTAGTTTTAGACTCCACCACCCTGGGGAAAAACATTCACTTAATGTCACTAGTGACTTCATGAATCTCTATAACTGAGGAGATTATCCTAATTGATCTCTACCATTAAGCAAGAGGTCCTTGGACCCCAAGTTTGGCAACCCCTGCTCTTTTAAGAATGTGCAAACTCCACATAGACAGCGCCAGAAGCGAGGATTGAACCCAGCTCACTGGAGATGTACTGGTGATGCCTCTGTGCCACACATAGTATAGTATGTTGTTCGGTGCCACGCATGGTACAGTATGTGGATCTGTGCCACGCATGGTACAGTATGTGGATCTGTGCCACGCATGGTACAGTATGTGGATCTGTGCCACGCATGGTACAGTATGATCAGAGTGGTCAGCTATGTGCGGACCCAAAAGAAATGGGGGAGACCTTAAATGGGTTTTTTGCGTCTGTATTTACTAAGGAAACTGGCACGAAGTCTATGGAATTAAGGGAAACAAGTAGTGAGATCATGGAAACTGTACAGATTGAAAAAGAGGAGGTGCTTGCTATCTTGAGACAAATTAAAGTGAATAAATCCCCAGGACCTGACAGGGTATTCCCTCAGACCTTGAAGGAGACTAGTGTTGAAATTTCAGGGGCCCTGGCAGATATATTTAAAATGTCGATGTCTACGGGTGAGGTGCCGGAGGATTGGAGAATGGCTCATGTTGTTCCGTTGTTTAAAAAAGCATCGAAAAGTAATCCAGGAAATTATAGGCCAGTATATTTGACATCGGTAGTGGGTAAGTTATTGGAAGGAGTACTAAGAGACAGAATCTCCAAGCATTTGGATAGACAGGGGCTTATTAGGGAGAGTCAACATGGCTTTGTGCGTGGTAGGTCATGTTTGAGTTTTTTGAGGAGGTTACCAGGAAAGTGGATGAAGGGAAGGCAGTGGATGTTGTCTACACGGACTTCAGTAAGGCCTTTGACAAGGTCCCGCATGGGAGGTTAGTTAGAAAAATACAGTCGCTAGGTATACATGGAGAGGTGGTAAATTGGATTAGACATTGGCTCAATGGAAGAAGCCAAAGAGTGGTAGTAGTGGATTGCTTCTCAGAGTGGAGGCCTGTGACTAGTGGTGTGCCACAGGGATCAGTACTGGGTCCATTGTTATTTGTCATCTATATCAATGATCTGGATGATAATGTGGTAAATTGGATCAGCAAATTTGCTGATGATACAAAGATTGGAGGTGTAGTGGACAGTGAGGAAGGTTTTCAAAGCTTGCAGAGGGATTTGGACCAGCTGGAAAAATGGGCTGAAAAATGGCAGATGGAGTTTAATACAGACAAGTGTGAGGTATTGCACTTTGGAAGGACAAACCAAGGTAGAACATACAGGGTAAATGGTAAGGCACTGAGGAGTGCAGTGGAACAGAGGGATCTGGGAATACATATACAAAATTCCTTAAAAGTGTCACAGGTAGATAGAGTTGTAAAGAGAGCTTTTGGTACATTGGCCTTTATTAATCAAAGTATTGAGTATAAGAGCTGGAATGTTATGATGACATGGTATGGGGCTTTGGTGAGGCCGAATCTGGAGTATTATGTGCAGTTTTGGTCACCAAATTACAGGAAGGATATTAATAAGGTTGAAAGAGTGCAGAGAAGGTTTACAAGGATGTTGCCGGGACTTGAGAAACTCAGTTACAGAGAAAGGTTGAATAGGTTAGGACTTTATTCCCTGGAGCGTAGAAGAATGAGGGGAGATTTGATAGAGGTATATAAAATTATGATGGGTATAGATAGAGTGAATGCAAGCAGACTTTTTCCACTGAGGCTGGGGGAGAGAAAAACCAGAGGACATGGGTTAAGGGTGAGGAGGGAAAGTTTAAAGGGAACATTGGGGGGGGCTTCTTCACACAGAGAGTGGTTGGAGTATGGAATGAGCTGCCAGACGAGGTGGTAAATGCGGGTTCTTTTTTAACATTTAAGAATAAATTGGACAGATACATGGATGGGAGGTGTATGGAGGGATATGGTCCGTGTGCAGGTCAGTGGGACTAGGCAGAAAATGGTTCGGCACAGCCAAGAAGGACCAAAAGGCCTGTTTCTGTGCTGCAGTTTTTCTATGTTGTTCGGTGCCACGCATGGTACAGTATGTGGATCAGAGCCAGAGTGTTTCATGCAGGAGAAATAAGAAGGGACACAAGTAAAACGTGGACTCATTACTTGTACAGTTTATTGAATCAGTCACTCATACAAACACTGGATATCAGGTTTCCTCACTGAGCAATCTGTTCAGAAAGATCTCAGAGGACAGTCCTCAGAACAGATGTGGACTTGCCTGACATGGTAAACAAGTCTCGACACTGGCCAGATGTGCTGGTGGAATCCATAAAGAGTTCATGGAACATGTAGACAGAGACTGTGCTGCTCACTCATCATGTAGGTGCCTCTTTCTCTCTCGTAACCACCCCCTCCCTTTCTCAGAGTCACAGAAACAGGCCCTTCGGCCCACCAAGTCTGTACTGACCATCAACCACCCAAATGCATTAATCCCATTCTCTCTTCTCCCCACATTCCAATCATCTCCGATCCAATGCTCCCAGATTCCACACATTATGGACAATTTAGACTGAACATTTAACCATTGTTGGGGTGTAGGAGGAGGCTGGAGAGCCTGAGGGGAACCCACAGGGAGAACGTGCAAACTCCACACAGACGGTACTCTAGGTCAGGATTGAGCCCGGGACTCTGGTGCTGTTTGGTGGCTGCTCTAACTAACTGCATCACCGTGCCACTCGCCTGTCCAACCCCATATAACCCTGCCCCCCTTTCATTCCTCTTCCCCATACTCATTAAAATTCGGCCCACTCGCCAGACCCTCCCGCAGAGCTCCTGTGAGGTGTTTGTACTTTCTCCCCATGACTGTGTGGGTTTCCTCTGGGTGCTCTGATTTCCACCCACTTTCCAAAGATGTACAGGTTGGTAAGTTGTAGGCATGCCATATCGGCGACACTTGTGGACTGCCCCCAGCACATCCTCAGACTGTGTTGGTCATTGACGTAAATGATGCATTTCACTGTACGTTTCGATGTACACGTGACAAATAAAACTAATCTTTAATCGTTAAGGGGATTGCTGATGGGGAGGGATCCTGGCAGCAGCATCTCTTTTGTGTTTCAAGTTGGGGAGACTCTGTTGCCACCCACCTCGGAGAGGGTGACGGTCTCGGTGCGACTCCCTGCAGTGGAGCTGGAGGTCTTCTCTTCATCGCCCGCAAACGGGTTGCGGCCGCAGCACAGGGTGGTGAGCAGGCAGTCCCGGAACTGCAGGGGGGAGAGAAAGGAGAAACGGTCAGACCATTGGGAGGAGAGAGAGAAGGAAAGTTGGTGTGAGTCTGCGTATGTATATGTGAGAGAGAGAGAGAGAGTGTGAAAGGGAGGAAGTGAGTGTGTGTGTCTCTGTGAGAGAGTGCTGGTGAGAGAGAAAGTTGGTGCATGTGTAAGAGTGAGTAAGAGGGAGAGAGGAAGTATGTGTGAGAGAAAGGAAGTGTCTATGAGAGAGAGCGAGTGTGTGGGTGTGAGAGAGATAGAAAGGAGAGAGTGTGAGAAAGAGAGAGAGAGAGATGATTGGGAGGGGAGAGACAGGGGTGCAGAGTGGGGAGAAGTCATTTGTAGATATCGCAGTAAACTACAGAGACAAGAGTCTTAGAGAGATACAACCCGGCAAAAAGTTCTTCAGACACTGTCTATGATGGCCATCAACCTCCCATTATTAATCCCATTTTCAACAATTCCCTTTCCTCTACAATAAAAGAAAAAACGATAAAAGTAAGCAAAGAGCTTCAGAAATTATGTTTTACAAAAGACAGAAACCAGACCAGAGCAGACTACAGCCTCAGTTCAGCGCAGGGCTAAGTAAACCTTATGGGGAAGAACCAGACTTCGCCTCGCCTCCAATCCCAACACCCTGACATTTTCAATCTAGCCTCGCACTTAAATCATTTAAACGTAAGTCGTTCTTCGCTCTCAAACAATTTTGGAGCCTGAATCATGTCACCAGCATTCAGCCCGGCGTTTAAATCAAAGAGACATCAGGACTTTCCTTGCTCTCGGGGACATAGCAACTCTGCTTTGACCCTAGCTCTGCCTTTGCCTGCCTCAACCATGCCCTCCTTGGAACTCCACCTCTGCCATCACTCATCTCTGCTTTCCTCAACCAACTCTGAACAGAGGTGAGGAAGAATTTCTTTAGCCAGAGAGTGGTGAATCTGTGGAATTCGTTACCACAGACAGCTGTAGAGACCACGTCATTGGATGTACTTAAGGTGGAGGTTGATAGTTTCCTGATTAGTCAGGATTTCAAAGGTTACGGGGAGAAGGCAGGAGAATGGGGTTGAGAGGGATAATAAATCAGCCATGGTGGAATGGCAGAGCAGACTCAATGGGTCAAATAGCCTAATTCTGCTCCTATGCCTTAATTGTAATGAGTTCTTTGGGCCTGGTGCAGGGAGCCAGAGAGTGTTGGGCTCTGAGGTTTTTACAGCACCTGAGATAGTTCATTGCTGTTTAACAAGAATTGTTAAATTGTTTAGAAGTCCTTGTGCTTTCCTCGAATGACCTGCTCTTTGTAATGCGGTCTCCTGGTGCTTTCCGATTAAACTTGTTAAGTTTGTTAGGCTCGGGGATTCCACGTAACTCGCATTATTAGAGCAGTCGCCCGATTAGCACCAATCGCAGGGTCCCAGTTTTGAGAATGTAACATCTTGAGGTGTCACTCAGCCCAGCAACCGACGTTCTGTTGGAATTCCAATGAGTAAACTCCGGTTGCCGTCTCTGCAACAGAATCTCTTTCCTCCGCACTTGGGTTCCAATGTTGCCCGCACACAGCATGACGGTTATGGACTGAGATCACTGTAGATGGGTGTTTGATGGTTGGCATGGACTAGAGGGGCCGACAGGCCTGTTCCCCATATCGTATGACACGTAAACAACACAGCAAACTAAACAATGGCAGGGGTAGGTTCAGAACCCCCCTCCTCTGTGTGCATCTGGCCAGAGTGAAGAGCTGTTTCTGTCCTGAACTGAGTTCAGGTTTCACTCAGGAGAAATAAACATAAAACTGTCCCCAGTGTTCCTGGTGCAGTACATAGGAAGTGCTGCTCTGTCAGGGATGCATTTCTTCAGGCGGTGTGCTGCTCTAAGGCTACGTCAAGTAAACACAAACATCCTCGCAGTGTCTGGGTAGCCTCCAATCTGATGGCATGAACGTTGATTTCTCTAACTTCTGGTTTTTCATTTCTTCCCCCCCCCCCTTTGTTCATTCCCCATTCTGGTTCCCCTCTCACCCCTTCTCTTCTCACCTGCCCATCACCTCTGTATGGTGCTCCATCTCCTTCCCTTTCTCTCACAGTCCACTATACTCTCCTATCAGATTCCTTCTTCTTCAGTCCTTTACCTCTTCCACCTATCACCTCTCAGTTTCTTACTTCACCGTCCTTCCCCCACCCATCCACCTTCTTCCTCATTTGGTCTTACCTAGCTTGTACTCCTTACCCCCTCGCACCTTCTTATTCTGGTTTCTTCCCCATGTTAGGGCAAAATTTGGGGTTAGGACCTATTGTGAAATTTGACTTCAGCAACCAACCTTCAGATCTGAATATGGACTGTAAATTAAATTTAAAATGCAGCTTGAAACCAGGAAACAGGTACTTTACTGATATTGTCTGCATATGCATAAATGCAATCGACACCACATTGCATGTAGACAACAGTAGTTAGCACTTACTTTTGGTATGTTGATGGGAAGATCCAGGCATTGTTACTATAGAAATTGTCCTGTTACCTATGTAAAAATATGCTGTACTGTTGAGTTGGAATGTCTCTGTCTCTCTCTTGTGGCTCCAAAAGGCTGCGAACTTATTTGCCCCTGATCAAATAAGAAGACTGCTTTATATCTGTCACGTTACAACATTTGGGGGCTCGTCCGGGATGCCTTCGCGACCCAACATGTGGCCAGTAATCTCAGCATTTTTAAAATTAGCTCTCTCACTTGGGTCTGTTTGGGTCAGTGACTAAAGTATTGAGAGGTAACACGAACATGGCGGAGAGCTGAATTGGTAGATATAAAAGCAGTGCAGTGTGTGTGCATGCGTGTTTATGTAAGAGACTAAACTTTGTGTGTTTATTTGCTGAGATGAGGCTATCAGTTGCAAAAGGTGATTACTGACGGTTTGGGACAGTAGTGAAGTGCGCGAATACTCCGGGGAACTGTATAGCAACAGATGTGTTAGCGAACGTGTTTGTGTGTTTAACAATAAGTCTGTAACCTTGGTGTAACAGTTTCAAATGCAAAGGAATACAACAGGCATTATTAGTTCAGAAGCACGTACAGTAGGTGGCAGATTGCAGAGTATATTCTATGTGGTTTTAAGTATGTACAGTTTAACATTTACCCATCAGTTATATATACATAATGTGGGAATTAGGACAGAGGTTTTTGAGGATGAGGTTATACCCAGATATTCGTCAGGGTGGCACCTGTAGAGGTTAGGCAACGTCAGGTCAAGAACCCTTACAACCCAAGCCAGCCCTTGACCTTGATTATGACCATCCATAAGCCCTTTACCCTGGGGAGAAACAGAGCATTTTGTCAGAGCTGCCCTCACTTCAAGTCGCATGTGGGAATTCAGAATTCTGGCGCAAGCTTGAGGAAATAGTTGAAATTCACCAGATGCACCCCAAAGATATACATGTGTTGGTAAAAGTAAAGTGCCCGAGGAATATATGGGACAGTATGGCCCAGGGAGTGCAGAATGGCACGTGAGCAACTACTGGGAATGCCAGCAATGAAGAGAAATATCACTTCCTTAAAGTAGAAATGAGGTAGTGACTAGGGGAGGTGAGAGTAACTAGAGAACGATAATGTCAGTGATTTAAAGAGCTGATGAGACAGCCATGGATTATGCAGAACATAAATATTGAGTGTATGAGGAGTATTCAGGGTTGGATAATCCAGGGAGGGATGACCCAGTTTTCCTGAAAATGCTGAAGGAAGGCCTGAGAGCCCACCAGGAAGTTTTAGATTTGGGGATAGTGGGGGGATAAACCTGCTCCACAATAGTATCATGAGCCAGTGAAATAGTCTGGGGAGGAGCGGGGAGAAGTTATAAAGTAGCTGCTGTGATATCACAGAGGACTTGTTTTGTGTGCCAGCAACCAGAGCAGCTAGCAAGAAACTGCCGGAATAGGTGTGGAAGGGAGAAGGAGACAATTTGTTACAATGGTGGCTTCTCAGGCCATGGTTGGAGAACCACTCACCAAAGCAGACAGAATCCACAGCAGTGTCCGCTCTTTCTGATTTGATTGCTGACCAGATAGATCATAGAGCTGGTGAGGTCAGACAAATGACTGACGGCAGCCTGCATTGTCAGTGGTGGTCATCCACGGATGTACACAAAACGGTTATTAAGTGAAATGTTAGTGGACACAGGATCGTCAGTATTGATACTACCCAAGCCCACGACTGGAGAGGCGATTTACATTACCGGTCCAGTAGGGCGGAGAGAAGTCAGCCCCAGGTACTTTAGATTGAGGGGGTGCAGCTTCCTGTAGATTCCTGGGTCTGTCCAGATAACGAGGGTACTATCCTAGGAATAGACATTCTAAGGGAGGTGGGGGGCCATTATAGATTCCGGAAAGGGAGAAATAATATGGACAAGTCAGGGGCAGCGAACATGTACAACCAAGTGTTCACAACCTAGCCAGCACAGCTGCAGCTGCTCTGATCATCAGAGACTGGAGACAGGATGGTGTCTACAGGTGGGCTAGACACAAGCAAGGTTGTGGTCGAATGAAGATAAACTCAGTTAAGATAGAGGGGACCTGCGTAAACCCTATAAGCAGTGCCCTATAAAAGCTGATGCCCTGACAGTAGTTCAGACTGCAGTGAAGGACCCAGAATATCAGGACTGTGTCAATTTAGATTATGAAGACACGTAGTCCCCTTTTATTGTCATTTAGTAATGCATGCATTAAGAAATGATACATTATTTCCTCCAGTGCGATATCACAAAACACAGGACAAACCAGGACTGAAAAAACTGACAAAACCACATAATTATAACATATAGTTACAACAGTGCAACAATACGATAACTTGATGAAGAAGTCCATGAGCACAGTAAAGTTCAAAGTCTCTCAAATGTCCCACATCTCACACAGACGGGAGAAGGAAGAAAAACTCTCCCTGCCATGCCGACCACAATCCGACTCTGAGTCATCAGAAAACTTCGAGCTCTGATCAGCTCTCCGACACCGAGTACTGAGTGCCATCTCTGCCGAAAGATTCGACTTCCTTCTCGGTCGCCAAAAGCAGGCAAGGCCGGGGATTTTGAGGCCTACCCTCTGAAAGATTCCCGACCACACAGTAACAACAGCAGTGAATGGGCGTTTCAGAAATTTCTCTAGTTGTTCCTCTGTGATTTCACGTCCATTCTCCATCAAATCAGAATTGTCCACGGCCTTTATTTAACAGATACAACATCATTTTTCATCGGAGAGCTGCGCACGCGCGGTGCGCTGCCATCTTTTCGCCTACTGTATATGGTTAGCAAGGAAGCCCAATGGATCATGTCAATAACAACAGACTATATCGTCATTAATTGCATCTCACTGTAGTGAGCCCTGTTACAATCCTGAATGGCCTGTCTTCAGAACATAACATTTTCTCAGTCCAGGATATCGCTAACGGATCTTAGCACCTGAGTCCCAAGACCGAGTTGCCTTCACCGTTGGTGGGCAGCAGAATACACGGACCAGACTCCCCAGGGATACTGCAATAGCCCAGCCATTTTTTCATAAAGACGCGGTGCAAACTCTGGAAAAGCTCAATCTAACACCCTACCGGCCAAACAGCTTGCAATATGTAGATACTCTACCAATTTCTTCGGAAGATGAAGCAGGTCATTTTGGGGCGATAGCCAATGTTTTAGAGATACTGTGAAACAATCAGTCCACACAAAGCCCAGACAGTAAAGCCAACCGTACAGCACCTAGGCTACATGATTTCCCAAGGGAAGAAGGACATGTCAGATTACAGACATCCTGCAATCAACTCTACACCCCAGTCAGTAAACGTAAGGAGGCTAATGGGCCTAATCAATTACTGCTATAATTTCACAGCAGAGTTCTCTGCACTAGTGGCTCCGATACAGGACTTAATGAAAGGAAGGAAGACCCCTTTGAAGGAAGTAAGATGGGGCGGGGGTGCCAGATGAGGAAAAGGCAGGGTTTGCTCCCAGATCGATAGGAGCACAGGTGGTGCTCTGGGCGAATGGCTCCTGTACAGTCCCGATGAGGCAGCCAGTGGAAACTCTGGATACTGGTTAAACTGTACAACTCACCTTCTTGTTGCCCCCACACACAGAGCGAGGGGTCAAGTGTTCCTGGTAACGGTGTCATTGCAGAGAATCAGAGAGATGAATCCCAGCCAGCTGCATCACACTTGACCACACCTGATGAAAGCAGACCCCCCAGCAAAAGCAGAAGACACAGAGAGAGCACGACAACAAGCCAAAGTATAATGGGAACGGGTACCCTGTAATGAAGGCTGGTTGCTGAAGGCAGATGATTAGTTGTACGGTGTAAAATAGGTAAGACACTGGGGAAAATAGATGGGGATGGACCCAAGTTACAGCAGAGACAGCAGATTCCACAACTTCAATGGCATGGCAGGCTGAGAAAGAGAAGAAATTGCAAATGGCACCTGAAGGCAGACACTCCCAACCGAAATGGGGAATGAATATAAACGAGCTGGGCCCTTTCAGCGGGGCCAGCTATCAGCTGGATGTTTCGGTGCCACCGGGGAGAGGTCTTTACAGTCATTCAAATAGAGACCACCCCAGTCCTTCCTGTACATCGATAAGAGGGCCTGTAAGCCTGATACATTTACCTTGCCGGTGACCCTGGAAAGAGACTAACCACTGATAGCCACTGCAGAGTTTTAGCTATCAGAGATGAAAGGAGTGAAGATAAAGAATGTGATTAAACTGCAGTCAGCCAGCAGGGAAGGAGGCAACAGGCATATGAATGACAAAGCTGTATTTTGAGGAGTGTTGGTCAAATTTCTGGAACAATCTCTCTGCTTAGTGTCTTGTAAGTAGCCATTACGGATCATAGCATAAATGTAGATGCACATAGAGTAATTGGGGGAGAGGTTCCAAAGCAGAGCATTTTTGTTGCCCTATTTGAGTAGATCGGTTGGCCTTTCCTGGAACAATTTATTTTGTCCGTGAGGGCCAAGAGAAGGGACTGTTAGGATATATTTTGGGGTTAGTGCATATACCCAACATTGACTTCAGCAGCCAACCATCAGATCTGAATATAGACTGTACATTAAATTTTAAATGCAGCTTAGAACCAGGGAACAGGCACTTAACTAATGTATGTCTGCGTATGCATGAACGCAATCAACATCCATTGTATGAATACAACAATAATTAACACTTACTTTAGGTGAGTTAGTGGGAAGATCCAGGCAATTGAAACTACATGTAACTCAAAAGAAAGATTATGAAGGCATTGTAACTATAGAAATTGTCCTGTTAACTATGTTTTTTAACACATAAAAATGAGGAGTAACGTTGGGTCAGAGAGTCTTTGTCTCTGTCTGTCTGTCTGTCTGTCTCTCTCTCTCTCGTGACTCCAAAAGGCTGTTAGTTTATTTGTTTGTGAGAGTGTATATCAAATAAAAAGACTACTTTATATCTACCACTGTGTCTGTCCTGAGACTTGGTTCACCCCCTCCTTTCCAGTCCTGATGAAGGTTCTCACCTCATAACGTTGGCTGTTTACTCCCCTCCATAAATACTGCCTGACTTGCAGAGTTCCTCCAACATTTTGTGCATGTTGCTCTCACAGTATTGCCTGAAGTTCTCCCTGGTGGTGTGGGTGAATGGTTATCCCTCCTCATGGGATCCTACCCTGTCAGCTGCTGTATTCTAAAGGTTGATTTATACTTGTGTGTCAACTCGACACCATAGGTACACATGCACGACATGCCCGAATTGCAGAGCGACGCAGACACACCAACGCACAAGTATAAATGCTCACAACGCGCGTAGGCCACTTGCGTAGGTTACGGCGTCGAGTTGACGCACAAGTATAAATCAGCCTTTAATCCCATTACACTTCAAAAGTGCCTCGTTGTCTACAAAGCTCTTGGCCATCCTCGGGTACAGAAAGGAAACAGTTCTACAATCTGAAGTGCTCTTAAATCAGCCAAGCAGAGGTGCCATCCTCCAGCTGGCCACCAGGTGGCAGTGGCAGGCAGACCCAGAGGAACTCTGATCATCTGCGATCCAACCGTTCGGAAATCCCGACGATTCAGTACCTGGTTCTCTTAGGAATATTTACCGGATCTGGTTCTGTGCTCCATTTGACTTGTCCCTTCTGTTTCTCGAGCTTCTTTTTAAAAACTCAGCACATTAACTAAATATAATATAACATCTTCAAATAAAAAGTGAATTAAAGGTGTTAGAATATTAACAAAATCTGCTAGTCCGACACCAGTGATGTCCCAGACCTGGTGGATTAACAGAGTTCTACAGAGTCAGCACGGTAACGTAGTGGTTAGTTAACACTTTACAGTACCAGCTGTAAGATCAGGTTTCGATTTCCACCGCTGTCAGTAAGGGGTTTGTACGTTCTCTTTGTGACTGCGTGGGTTTCCTCTGGGTGCTCCGGTTTCCTCCCACATTGCAAAGATGTACCAGTTAGTAGGTTAATTGGTCATTGTAAATTGTCCAGTGATTAGTCTAGGGGTAAATCAGAGGATTTTTGGGCAGGTGTGGCTCGAATTGCCGGAAGGGCCTGTTCCACTCTGTATCTCAATAAATAAATAAATTAAATTAAATTAAGTTCACTAGGTTTGTGGCAGGAACAAAGGATGTTGGGAATGGTGAGGGTGGAGTGATGTGGGAAGGTGTGGGACAGGTGGCAGAGAAGGAATGCCAGGGTGGGGGTGGTGCAGGTGCAGACACACCCAGTCCCGAGACTCCAGGCAAGGTCATTTGATTCTAAACAATTGGTTTATTGATCACTACAGAATGTCTCTCCAGTGCTTCCCGCTCCCTCCCCTCTCCCTTCCCCTCTTCCCAACCGCAATTCTCCTCTCCCTGCCCTCTTCCCACTCTCAGTCCACAATAGAGACCCCTATCAGAATCAGGTTTATCATCACTCACATATGTCATGAAATTTGCTTTTTTGGATGTCAACAGTACAGTGTGATACATAAAATTACTGTAGTACTGTGCAAAAGTCTTAGGCACCCCAGCTATACATATATGTGCCTAAGACTTTTGCCCAGTATTGTATGTCTAGTTGCTTCTTCAGTGAAGGTGGGAGAATTGGTTGTACCTGCTTGTTCATGAAGACGTAGATGATGGGGTTGTAGATGGTGGCGGTCTTTGAGAAATACGAAGGCATGGAGGCCAGAGTGGGCTGGATCACGATGTCCTTGTTAACAGCAACCACCATGGCAAAGCATGTGTAAGGGAGCCAGCAGATCAGGAAGGCCATCACCATGGCAATCACCATGCGGGTCACCTCTCGCTCGGCACGCTGTGTCGTCTGGCTCTCCTTCTGCTGCTGAGCGATCTGCGGAGGAGAGGCAGAACTCACTCACACTCTGTGGAACCTCATCACAACACCAGCAACACTGTCCTGTCAAACTCTCCCCAGACAAGAGATAGACACAGAGTGAATCTCCCTCCACACCGTCCCATCACACACTCCCGGGGTCAGACACAGAGTGAAACTCCCTCCACACCATCCCATCACACACTCCCGGGGTCAGACACAGAGTGAATCTCCCTCCACACCGTCCCATCACACACTCCCGGGGTCAGACACAGAGTGAAGCTCCCTCCTCACCGTCCCATCACACACTCCCGGGGTCAGACACAGAGTGAAGCTCCCTCCTCACCGTCCCATCACACACTCCCGGGGTCAGACACAGAGTGAAGCTCCCTCCACACCGTCCCATCACACACTCCCGGGGTCAGACACGGAGTGAAACTCCCTCCTCACGGTCATATAACACACTCCCGGGGTCAGACACAGAGTGAAG